>NC_092814.1:204214050-204572800 GCF_023375885.2 Dermacentor andersoni
GCGGAGACGGAGTTTATATCTGCCGTATTTCTGAAGAAATAGCCGTTTTGGCTATTTCTTCAGAATGACGCGGCGTTTCCAGCTGTTGTATTGTGCTATTGAAGCACGCCTCTAACTCTGACATTTATTTCTCAAGTGATTGTCGTTGGCGTCCTTCTCCTGAGAGCTGTTCTCTTAGTTGCGCATTTTCCTTTTCCAATTTCTGAATACGTTTATCATTTTCACAAGTATTCTGTTTTGGAGCAATGGGAGAAGCAACCCTCGCTCAGCTCACTTGTTTTTTATGCAGTGGCGAATTCGACCGCTGCGAAGCCCTGGAGCTGGAGGGGTTCCTCGAGGGGGTATTGCTATTCGCTCTGCTTCCGTGTGGAGATGTGGATCTCGATCGGTGCCGGTAGAAGTCCTCCTCTTCCGTCGACTCGAACCAGCGCCCCGGTGCCTTTTTGGTGTTCTGTCCCGACCGCTCCCGCGATCGAGACTGGCGAGTCGTCTTCACGCGCTTGGCGGCAATCAGTTTGTTCGGGCACCGACGCGTCTCGTGCCCCGCCGCCCTACACACGGCGCATTTCACTTCACATTCGTGTCCTTGTGGGGGTGGATTTTCGAGTCCGCAGCCACGGCATATGTTCTTGGGGTTCGGACAAACGTCCGAGCGGTGTCCCTCTTGTATGTACTCCAGGCACATTTGGATTGTTGGCCTGTACTCCGTACACCGCATCTCTACTCCCATGTAGTACACGCATTTGGGGCGCGAAGGTGAGGAGAACGGTATTTGAGCTTCCTATTATTCGGGCCCTTTCGATGGTGACTCCTTTGGTCCTGACTCGCAGGTGTTGCTGGAGATCTCCTGATTCGGTGTGTGCTGGGAATCCGTGAACCACCCCTTTGTAGCTATCATCTGGATCCGCTACGTACACGTTGAAGGGGTGTTGCTTGCCTCGCAGCTCTATGTACGTGATTCGACGAATGACGTCCGCCACTTCCAGTGAAGGTGTGGAGACGATGTTGATATTCGTTCCCTCTCGGATTCTCAGTATGAAATCCTCTCCGGTGACTTTTCGCTGGTTCGGTCCGTTTCCTGTGATTATCGTCCTGGTAGCACGAATAATCGCTTGTGGTATTTCTGTTCTCAGATATTCCTTGAACATTAGTCCCTTCTGAGGCTTCAGTATTATCTTGATGCGTTCTTCGGTAATGGTGGCAGAGGCTTCCCCTTCCTCGGGCGCATGTTGCGACCACCGATTTGCCCATCTCCGTTCGCGCCGCCTGCTGATGGCTGTCCGTTTGTGTGATTCTTGTTGTTGGAAGACGTTTCCCTGTCGTTGTGCAGCCTCTCGCTGTCGCCGCGATAGAACTAACTGCCAGCCGTCCGTCGCCCGGTTGTGGGCGGCGTTCTCTTGGCTTTTGCCAGTCCCCGCTTCGGAAATTATTCTTGTGTCCCAGTTTTCGTCCGCGTTGTTAACCGGATGCGGGGGAGGGGGGGGGGGGGGTATTTGGAGGTCCATGTCTTCTGATGTAGCCATCTCCTACTCTCGGCAGAAGCGATCCGGTTATTAAGTGGTGAGGCGGTCGCTCATGCGCTAAGCCTATCGAGGCCTAATGGGGCTTCCACTTCGAATTTTCAAAGTCGCGGGGGATGACGAAAAATTCACTCACCGACTTGAACTTGGTCATGAAACGGAGCGTTTGTCGAGTGGAACCCGATCGGTTAGTTGAGGCTGGTGCAGTTGACGAGCTTTCGACTAAAACGTCGATAGTCGGCGTGGCCCATGTGAAAGAGCGTGTTTTGCCGGAACTTCTTCACCTTTATCACGGGTGGCGCTTCAGATAAAGAAAACTATTGGTGAGGGTGCGGTGTAACGATATTTCTTTAAATGCAAGAATGCACGCCTCCAGATCACATCTCTCCAATGCCAACAGTGTTTTCTATTTGTGGTGCTTTACACCGCGGTATGCCTTTCTGGTGCTTTGACGCTCCCGTGTTTCTCACAATTGAAGTTTTGCGTAGCGCACCTATTTTGTTTATCTGTTATGGGTGTTATTTTGTCAAGGTCAATTCAAACGAGTTTGTTAACGCCGCACTTGACTGAAATAAACAGTGCGAAGTGTTTTATAGTGTCTCGCCCCTTCGACTTAAAGACTGGTTTGCATTTCAGAGCATGTTTATTTAAAGCGAGCTTTCGTGAGCTGCTGCTGCACGTTGGAGATAACGTAGCCGCTGTAGACTGCGCAGGTGCACACTGCGCAACGAACAACACCTGGTCCCGATGGTATTCCTTATGAGGTTTTCAAAAACATGGAAGCAGCAGCTCTCGACGCACTTCTTCAGGCTATTAACAAAGTATGGGAGACTGGAAACGTTCCACCTGATTGGAAGCATTCAACTGTTGTCGCGATTCCGAAACCAGGAAAGTCTCCAAATAGCCTGCAGTCTTTACGCCCAATTTCACTAACCTCAACTGTCTGCAAGCTCGCTGAAAAGATGCTGGCCACACGTGTTTCCTGGTGGCTTGAACGCCACGATAAATATCATCCTGCTCAAATTAGATTCCGTTCTTACTTGGGAACTGAAGACGGACTTTCTATCTTATCAGACGATGTTTTACAGGTTTCACCACACAGTCACGCTGTGCGCACGGTAGTAGCAACAGACATAACGAAAGCTTATGACAATATAGACCATGAAATCATTATAGCCAACCTCATCGACCTGGAACTTCCACCGCGGGTGATAAGATTCATCTACTCATTCCTTCAGAATCGCACATTTGCGATGAGAGTAGATGGAAGGCAAGAAAGATACTTCACATCGAACAGAGGAGTCCCACAAGGTTCGGTTTTGGCTCCTCTTCTCTTCAACGTTGCTCTAATACCTCTAGCCTGGCAACTACATCGGATTCCAGACATGAGGTTCTCAATCTATGCGGATGACGTCACTTTGTGGTCCGTGCATGAAGATATATCTAGACAAACACAACAGCTTCAAGAAGCCCTTGATGCTCTGAACAACTACGCTCGGAAAGCAGGGTTGGACATTTCCGCCCAAAAATCAAGCTATGTTGTGGTGGCCAACAAGAAAGGACGCACAAGAATCACGCAGCATCCCTTTACATTTAGACTCGGCGCAGTGACAATCCCTGAGGCTTCTGAGGTCCGCATACTGGGTCTCGATATTCACCACTCCGGCAGTGGTGCACACTGGCTCCGTAAAACCAGACAGAGTTCGACAAAAACCCTTCACCTTATTCGTCGCATTGCAGCAAAAGCAGCTGGAGCTCGTACTGACGTAGCTCGACGGTTGGTGCGTGCAGTCTTGCAGCCACGAATTTTATATCAGGCACAATTTCAACGGCTGACTTTGGCACAGCTGGCACAGTTGGAGACGATTAATCGCGATGCTATGCGCACAATCGCAGCACTGCCCCGCATCACTCCGATACCAACCTTACAGGAACATGCCCAGCTCAACACAATTGCAGAGCTAATTTTGCAGCGTGAAACGCATGTGAAATAAAAAAGCAACTTGTTCCGGCTGTCGCTGCGTTGCATGCTCATTTTCAACGCGGCTCTCGGATTGACAATCAGCCCTATCCAATGCCTCCCTGGGAATTCACCAGCATCACAACTAATAAGCCAACGAAGTTACGACGCAGCAATACAACAGGTATTATTGACGAACACAATATCGTCGATGCATCATGCGCTAACATCTGCAAAGTCTATACGGATGCTGCTATTCTCCCAGACGGCGCAAGGACATCATTCCTGAGTATACTACGCATAATTTCATCAGCGGCCACCAGCGCTATTAATCTACGGAAGCCAGCGCTTTAGTAATCGAACTTCAAGCCATCCACGACGCTGTGCAAGATGCGACATCTAAGCTGCCTACCATCAAGCAACTAGATATCTTGACTGATTCTTTAGCGGCTATTGAGGAACTCAAGAAGGTTGATAAGGCGATGGAAATCTGCGAGACAATACACACTATGAATAGTAAAACGGCTACTTGCGTCAAGGTACACCGGATTCAAGGCCATTCAGCGAACCCTCACAACATTGCTGCTGACCAGCAGGCACACTGCCTTCCTAATCCTGATCTTCCACCTATTCCCCTCCCACCCCAACCCCGTAACTCGCTCCGAGCCCGTAAAAATGTTCTCCGGCAGGACACATGCGCTCTTATCCCACATTGTGTCTGCTCCCTCCCCCTTCACCTTACTAGGGCGGAGGAAGTTGTGCTTAGGAGGCTTCGGGCCGGGGTGGCCCTTACACCGCTGTTGTCTCAAGGTGGAACTGGTCGCATTTACCACTGGGTGCTACGTGTCCATACTGCTCCGTTCCTGTGGTGGAAGCAGATGCATACCACCTAATATGGACATGTACGGGTTTACAATCAGAACGCTCGCGTCTCCTACTGCAAGCCGGCCTCCGCTACGGTGTGACAACCAGCTATGACCGCTGGATACATGACAACAGATTCCACAAAACACTGCTTCAATTCATACACAACACAGGCCTCACAGCACACATATAATACACATACGCTCCAAGAATTATGCCTTAAGGGCAAGTCTTTATCGCAATAAAAAAAAAGAAATAAGAGGTGCACACTGAGGCCAGAACGTCGCACTCCCACAACTCGTGGACTTCGTGGCCTACGATATATACAAGAAATTACATGTCGGATGGTTGGTTTCAAGCCCGATTCCTCCAGTAGAAAAGCCCGATGCGTTTACCGTTAGGCTACATACGCCTACCTAACAGGTAAAAAATAACAGCTTTGCGAATTTATCGTGCAAGCCAGCTCTTTGAAACGCTTGGTGCGTTAGCCGTGTCGCATATCAAGAATTTATTGTGAGTTCCAATGGCGGATTCGGAGCACTTACGGTATAGTAGCTTTCTGCTCCTTGAGGAGCAAGTATATTCCATTGGGAGATTGAGAGTGCCTCCCGCATCTTTCACTGGCGAATTGGGAGCAGCTCCGCCACTAGATGCACTCCACGGAGCAGCGCTCTGTGCAAAAATTGACGGAGTCGACCGGAAGTCGCTTGATGCCAGCCCCCCAACAGCCAACGTACCGCCATGGCGCGCGCGCCCGTATACGCCAATCGCGGTCTCACGGAAGAAATGAATACTGACTCGCATCGTCAGCTTGCGCTCTTACTACTTACGGAGAGTTATGATTCATCCGGTTCAAGTTTCGAATCGACCAGCGGAGACTCAAGCAACGAAGAAGCTTCGGAAGCTATAGTGCACTCAAGCAAACTTTCGACAACATGTTTCGGCCGCCAGGCAAGAGACCGAAAGTTGAGCGTTTCGTCGACGACGTCGTTCGCAAGTATTCGTTTCAAGCGGTGACAACGGCTCCATACCGGTAGTTCGCATTTTAACAGCCTTTGATTTTGTTCGTGAAATGCAGTTGCGAAGGCTCTTCAGGCTGTCTCGATGTGTTGCCACCGAACTGATCGCTGGCTTCGCTGCCTTTCCGATGTTTGCGACACACTCACGGCGGACGAGAGAAGCAGACTTGCATGCGTTGTGGCTTCCATCAGAACGCAGGACCGTAAAAGGAAACACGAGACTTCTCAGTACAACACGCGCGCGAGTTCAAGCCGAAAACGAAGGAACACGTGGGGCATGCTGGGCGCTTTCGGAAGTGGATGTGCCGCTAGCGTCCCAATTGCTCTGGCGGGAGTGCCTGTGTTTCAATCGCAGATTTCATTCTGTTGCCCTCCGCCGTATCGGAGTTCTCCGGCGCAGAGTTCGTCGGACTCTTTGAATCTGCCATTGGAAGTCGCTATTACTTATGAAATGAGGGCGGACGCATATCTTCTAGCAGACGATTAAGACAAGTCATGAGAGCGCTTTCAGTCGAAAGGCCGAAACATGTTGCACGTCCCTCATTGTACTGTGGCACTGTGGCGTTTCTACAAGGTCGAGCACGCCGCGTATTGTCCTGCTGAATAAAACTTCCACTTGCTCTGTGAGCTCCATCATAGTGGCCGAGAAAGACGTTCGTCAATAAAATCTACAGTGCGCCTCCTTTCGTAATGTGCCATTTCGCCTTGCTGCCTCGTTAATGCTTCGCGTTCACCGGTTCCCACAGTGCGTGGGGATCCGCATAATTTTCTGCATGCGGGGCTGCCTGGCTGTTAGGTTTATCTCTGTGTCGCTGGATATATATATATATATATATATATATATATATATATATATATATATATATATATATATCATAACTTTCATGCATATAAAAGATACGAAACATCCTGAGAACTTCGGCAGGTTGTACAAGTCGTACTCGCTAGAGCGCGCCTACACACGGCGTCATGCAGGCAACCGCAGAAACGCGCGCATATTTATACGAAAAACGAATTACTAGTCAACAGACTGAGAGCTCACGTTGCTTCGCTATACGCCACGGCGCACATAGGCCGCTGCAGATGACGCGTCTATGATTTCAGTCTAAAAAGTACAGCTAGCTCATACAGACACAGGTTGTAACTCCTTGACAGGCGAGTCGGCGCGCTTGTATATTTTACTCCGTGCCCTTGACACACGGGCGAACTGCAGAGACCTGTGAGATAAGCGCATTTCCTTTTCTTTTCTTTTTTTACGCAGAAGGAACTAGCATCAAGAGGAATTTCGCCATTCACACGCGTTATGGTGCTGTAAAGGTCTCATCAAAATAAATGGGGTAACTTCTCTCAGTTAAGTACGTGCAGCGGATCAAATTGCGTTACCGTAAGTATAACATGGAGT
Organism: Dermacentor andersoni; assembly: GCF_023375885.2. Classification (NCBI taxonomy): domain Eukaryota; kingdom Metazoa; phylum Arthropoda; class Arachnida; order Ixodida; family Ixodidae; genus Dermacentor; species Dermacentor andersoni. Next base: position 204,220,816 of record NC_092814.1, read on the forward strand.
TCGAAGCATGAAAATTGTTATTAAGGAACCAATATATTTCGTCGAATCTTGTATTGGTCAAGAACTGAGCTTGAGGTGACCCCTCAAGCCCAGTTCGGATAGCTCCCCTTCCGGAAGGGGCCTCTACGGAAAAGGAGGTACATTTTGTCCTGCTGTTCACCTGCATGAACTCCTCTTTCGTAGCTGTCCCCTGCTCCGAAGGCCTTTGGAGTGCGTATGTGTTAGGGGAATTAAACTGTCTATTGCGACAAACTCATTGTCGCGAATTCAGGGAGAACAACAGCTGCTGCTGTTAGTTTGCGCATGCTCATTTGACCGTATCCTGCCCGACTGACAAACGTTATATTGTAAAAGAACATTGAATTGAAGTGCACCAAAAGTGCCACGTCTGCCAGTTCTTTTTACAACTGACAGACGTCACATGTGCGCGCGTCTCTGAAAATGCCAGAAGGATCGACTGCTCGAAACGTCATATGCGCCAGCAAATAACGAAAGTTGCTAGAATGAATATTACGAAACAGCAAAGCAGAGGGCAACCGTGCTTAACCTGAGGCTTGTGTTATTGCAGCTAGTAAATTTCTGCCTCAAGAATAGTGCAGAATACATTAGAATACGTATTACGAAATAATTTTCTGTCCTTGAAGTTTCATGGCGACATACTGTAATATAGTACTCATATCGATCAGATATTGATCATATCGATCAGATATTATTATCAGAAAAGACTTTACTAGTACCTTTTCATCGACGAAAGCTTCACCATACTCCTAAGTACGTTCTCTGCAACTGGGAAATATCATCTGTGGAGTCATGCAAGTACCTTGGCCTTACACTCTCAAATTACCTTTCTTGGTCCTCTCATATTACGAACATCACTAAGGAAGCCAATCGCACGATTGGTTACTTCCGCCGCAACTTGCGCTTCGTACCACCATCCTTAAAATACTAACTTATCTAACTTTTGTCAGAGCTAAGCTAGAATACGCATGCTCTGTTTGGGACCCGCACCAAACCACCCTTTCTAACACTCTAGAAGCAGTTCAGAATCGTGCAGCTCGCTATATTTATTCTGATTATTCTTACCACACTAGTGTCTCTCAGCTAAAATTAAAAGCAGGAATTTCCAATTTAGATATAAGGCGTCATGTTTTTAGACTGTGTCTTTATCACAAATTTTATCATTCTGCTCCTAGTACTTCAGCCATCATTCCAGCACACCGTCAATCTTGCCGATTACGTCACGAAAAATCTGTGTACCCTCCGCCTGCCCAGGCCACTGCGTACCTTCATTCTTTCTTTGTGAAGCCTGCCCGGGACTGCCCTATTCTTTTCAACCTCGCGCTTCTTGGGCTGGCCGAATCTCTACCGGAAACAGTGAGTGTTTCAATCTACGCCGACGACATCTCCATCTGGACATCAGCGGTCACTCGCCTGCAGGTTCGCGCACGGCTACAGAAAGCAGCAACACAGGCATCTGACTACCTTCACACACAAGGCCTTACCATCTCAACAGAAAAATGTGCGTTAGTCGCTTTTACGCGAAAAGCGATGACTCCTTATCCAGTATGCATCAATGGTCAGCCTATCTCCTACAAGAGAAATCACCGGTTTTTGGGCGTCATAGTAGACCGGGACCTCACTTGGAGCCCTCATGTTGCCCACTTAAAGAAGAAGCTCATATCTATTGTTCACGTCTTCAAGTTCATCGCCGGCAAAACATGGGGATCGTCAGTGGGCTCCATGCTACAGTTATATCGAGCACTGTTCATCGGATTCCTACGCTATAGCTCCCCCGTGCTTGCTAAAACATGCAAGTCAAATCTTCGAGAACTTCAGAGCGTGCAGGCGCAGGCACTACGTGTTTGCCTAGGCCTTCCGCGCAGCGCCTCAACACCTGGAACCATTATAATGGCTCAAGACCATCCGATCACGACTTACATTAGCACCGAAACGCTTAGAGCCCATGTTCGTCATGTTTCACGGATGCAGTCAAGCTCTCTTGCGTGCCTACCAGAACGACGACCACAGGCGTCCTTCTCCAACAAGGTCAGCATCCATCGTGCCTCCTTACCATCGGGTTTCACACCCTCAGCACGTTCAACCTCGACTTTGTGGTGTTTAAAACAAACTCAAGTGCGTCTTACGGTTCCAGGGATAAGAAAGAAGACCGACCTGCCTACCTTGGCCTTGAAGCAAGCAGCTCTGGATTGTTTGCACACTCTCTACTTTGATTTAGTCCACATATATACGGATGGCTCTTCCACTCAGACCAGCTCCACCAGCGCAGTGGTTATACCATCACGATCACTAAGCATCCAATACAAGATTTCTCACTTGACAACATCGGCCGGTTCGGAGCTTGTTGCCCTCCAAGGTGCCGTTGATTATATTAATAACCAGCCGGCTTATCGGTGGGCTATATTCTGCGATTCGAAGGCGGCCTTACAATGTCGTCTGGCCTCTCTTCGTCGCGGGTCATGTGAACAACTCGTGTCGGAGATACGAGAAATGCACCATCACATGATCGCGAAAGTACACGACGTCGTGTTTCGGTGGCTGCCTGGTCATTGCGGTATCTCCAGCAACGACCTCGCTGACGAAGCTGCTAAAAAAGCACATGAAGGCGCAACCCTTGTTTCAATACCTTTATCGCGGACCGACGCAGCCCAACACTTAGGCAAGCTAGCGCACTCTTTGACATTGGAGAAGTGGCACACACCTGAATTCACTCAACATCGCTTGCATTCCCTCGATCCCTCTATGCAACTGCGGCTGTTACCAGGTCTTCCGCGAAATGAGGAAACAGTGCTGTGCCGCTTACGTTTGGGCGTCGCATTCACCAATGCTTATGCACTTCTGATTGGAATGGCTGATAGCGCCGAGTGCAATGCCTGCGGTATCGACGAAACCATAGAACACATACTGTGCTACTGCCCATCTTTTGAAAATGAAAGGCAAGACCTCTGCACAGCTCTCAATCAACTAGATGGAAGGCCGTTCACTTTGAACAAGATGTTGGGACCATGGCCTCACATATCGCAGCTACAAAAGGCCACAAAAGCGCTGCTGCGATTTTTGAAAGCGACCGGATTGAGTCAGCGTCTGTGATCCGGACTGAGTGACCGACTGATATCTCCAGTGGACTTTCGCTTCTTTCAATCTTTCCGTCCCCCTTTCCCTTTCCCCAGTGTAGGGTAGCCAACCGGGCTCAGTCCTGGTTAACCTCCCTACCTTTCATTTATCATTTTCTCTCTCTCTCTCTCTCTGCCCGGGACTGGAATGACCTTTCCGCCGACGCTGTGCACCACTCCAATCCACATAATTTCAAGGCTGCCATTGAGTCCGCATTCCACTGAAATGGTCACCCATCCCTCATGTAATACCCCACACCGGTGTCTTTGAGGTAATAATAAATAAATAATAAATACATAAATATCTTCAGTTTGAAAACAGCCGTTCATGAGTGCAGCGGGCGTTCAACAAGCCCGCATCGACGGTGTTGCAACGGGGCTAGTTCTAGCAACAGCAAGCGTGGCTTTCCCGCATATTACTTCATGCCTTAGTGTGCTAATTGGTTAACCTTAGCCCGACTCTCTTGTTCTTCGGAGCGCATATAGCAGACCTATACGGCATTTTTGCTGCGACAAATCAGGCCTTGCTTGACCTATTTTCCTCAGTTATTGTTAAGACCCTCTCGATCAGTTTTAGCAGATTTGCGTTGAGTAAACGATTTACGAGGAGCACGAATTATTCATGAATCTTCCGTGAGCTTTCGCGCCTGAAGCCTATTCTTTATATAGACAATGGCTTGGAGACTTGACCAATAATTATGGGGTTTTACGTGCCAAAACTACTTTCTGATTATGAGGCACGCCGTAGTGGAGGACTCCGGAAATTTCGACCGCCTGGGGTTCTTTAACGTGCACCTAAATCTAAGTACACGGGGAGACTTGACCAGGGTTTATTGTTTAACTGCGCTGATTGATGAGAATGTTTCAACTTTTGCGGCTTTCCAGATGGAAGTCAGGTTAAAGTATAGCGCAGTAATCAAGTGTATAGTGCACAACACTGACACTATGTCAATTATTATTATTATTATTATTATTATTATTATTATTATTATTATTATTAGTAGTAGTAGTAGTAGTAGTAGTAGTAGTAAAATAAAGAAGTTGATCCCCACAAAACTAGAATAATTTACCTAGAATAAAAAGCAGGACAGACAAATATGAGTGACGCTGATAACGTAGGATATCTATGCATCCTAGCACGCATGATCTGCTCGACCCAGTGCGGTTGAAGTCCAGAATAACAGTGAAATTCTCGGCTTCAACCGCACTGGGTCGAGCAGATCATGTGTGATAGATATCTTACGTTATCATCGTCAGTCACATTTGTCTGTTCTGTCCTTTTTTTTTTAGATAACGCCATAAAAAAGTTGGCCTGTATAAATAGTGCCGTTGTCATCCAGTTCGCATTCCATTAGCGTCTTCATAGTGGAGCACAGCACGCAGTGCAAGTGGTGCCTTCACATGTGCCGTGTCTAGTGTATTGACTTCTGCGTCGGGTTTTGGTAACGCCCCACGCCGTCTGCCATCCATCGAAGCTCTGCTGCGCATTCAAAGTCTGGCCTTTCTCTTGCTGAGGATTTCATGGCCGAGGTCAACATCGCCTCTGGTATGCTCGCGGCTCACCTCCTGCGCGGACGTGGTGCCAGACGGTCCAGCGGCGGCAACGACCAACGGTCCCGGGGCCAAGACACCGAGGGCGAGAGGGGGACACCCATGGCGTCAAGAGGGTACGTGCCACCGCCAGGTACACCACCGCCCTCATACCGTGAGGTGTTGCTCGCCGTCCCCACCGAGGCGCCTTTCAGCGAAGATGAATTGGCCCTAGCTGCAAGACACATCCTCGGGTACATCCGCCAGTTGCACCGGGAGCAGTTCCCCGAGCGTGAAGGGCGATGGATTGATGATGCAGACGAACAGGCGTCCCGGAGGCACTATGGCTGGGACAGATGGTATCGGCGGAGCTTCATGCAGTGGAAGCAGCACTACATGTGGGTGTTTACCGCTGTTTTGATGGCCATTTTTGTTGTGTTTGTGTTTGTGGTAATGATGCACTTTCTTTACCATAGCCTACTTGCGCCGACGAAGGATTTGTCCTACGAGAAGCGCGCCTGAATTCTACGAGACTTGTAGCTGGACCACGTGCGTGTTAACACACGTACTGTACTCGGGAAGGGCATGACAACCTGCTTAGGGCACTACAGACAGACGTGCTTTCACCGAACGATGTCTTAATATCCCACCGGTATCAAAGGTGAAAATGAAGGAATGAAATATAGTTGCTGCTCGTGTGCTTAATTACTTGACATTGCTGTGAGCGATTGAGGCGGCCCGTACGTGAGAGTTCTAGGGTTCCAAACTTGCCCATTAATGACTGACACCAGCTTCATGCATAATGAAGACCTACGCACGACTTCGAGTTGCTTTGCTCGTGTCTTCGCTTCGTTTCGGCGTAACGGCATGTCCCTTTACGATGAGGCTGATGCTTCTCTCCACACAAATGAAGCAACTGTGTTAGCTTCCACTGCGTCGCCATTCGAGCAGTGAACTTGTTTCAACTAAAGTCGTAAAAAGAAAGTCTTACCTTCATTGTTCATTTTAATGGGTCGTGGTAAAAATGTCTTCCAACGTAAGTCTATTTATTCAATAGTATTTTAAACCCCAATGCTAAGTGTTTTCGATTTAGTAGCAGTGGCTCTTGCATGTTTTGAATAACTGATTACGTTACGTATACGCATTTTATGGAACCGCTGATATGTATTTTATGTTCTCACGTGTATTTTAAACGGGTCTGTGGACGCTGCACAAGATTGAAATAAATTGTGCGAATATTTCTTTTTTGTCTCTCTTCGATCTTTGCCATAGTATGCGTATTTCAAGCGCAGCATTCTTAGGCTCTCCCTGGTCTTTGCTTTGTAGATAATGTAACGTCATCGACCGCGCAGGTGCACACTGACTTGAAAACGCTGAACTCTGAGAACTGCTGCAAATTGTGCCACAAGATATGTATATATGGTAAAAAGCACAGGCTCGTTCTTGGTACAGCGTCAAAAATGGAAAGGACGTACGGGGAAACGTATTCTTTACTGGATCAACGTTTCAGCTGGTGGGACATTCTTGATCAGAGCAACGGGAAGGCTGGCCCACCCACCAAGACGTTTGGACAGTAAAGACCGTGCTTCCACGTACGTCATTTTTTATTTTCCCCCCCACGCCAACGGAGAAAGCCTGTGTTTTTCGCTATATATATATATATATATATATATTGCAGAGGAGCTCACGTCAATAATGTGAACGTCGCAGTTTCGTCTGAAAGGTGACGCATCGATTGCACTAACAGATTAGTAGACAGCTATACGAAGGAAAGATAGCAGCTTTATCGCCCGTTGATAGTTGTACACATTCACTTGCTAACAAAATTAAAAAGCATGGTGTCTCGCGCGAACAAGATACATCTCACTCGATGACCGCGGAAACTGGCTGCCATAACGTCGGAGTGCGGAAGAGCGGCAGCAAAAACGATTGAATCGACCTTCGTGGTGCCTCTCGCTTCAACGCGAAATAAGCGAGGATAGACAGCGTATACATGCATCTATCAGGACTCGGTTCACTCTGTCCCGATCGCAGATCGCTTCCAATATAGGGTCCGCGCGGCCGTGGTATACGCAGCATACGGCGCGTGGTGACGATGCCCTTGGACTTTATACGGAACGCCACGGTGACGGCAGGAATGCGCCTGGAGTGTCCATATAATTGCTATCGCAGCAAAATGCATGTCACTTTGCGTTTCGGCCATGGCATGCGTTTCATCAGAGTAGGCGGTCGTTGTTTGCTCTGATGAAGGCCGTGTCACGTTCATTACGGACTTTGAGGACATTCTGTCTGAAAGTGTGTGTGCTTGTGTTTGTGTTTAGCTGCATGCATGCAGCTAAAGGCGGCACTTGCGTACGTGGCTCGTGACGTTGGGGTGAGCGCGGAGGCACTGTTTTTCTTTTTTTTTACTTCCCTTCTCGTTTAAGTGCTGTTCAAGTTTGTTGAAAGCGTCTAGCGTGCCTAGCCTACTTCACGGTCTCCTGCTCACGTGCGCTTCATAACCATGATGCTAGAAACACTTGTAAATCATGTCTTCTCTTCGCTTTTCTTTTCTAATTTTCTTTCTTCTCTCGCGCCTGTCGTTGCGGCCAGAGACAAAGGAATGTATAAATAACAGTACTATACCCACCCGTCTATCACGGATAATCCAAGTTAGCTTTAAGAAATGTACGTTCCTCTGGTTATTCTGGGCCTTCTGCGTCTTCAGATGGCCTCGCCGCCTACAGGGCTGTTTGACAGCTATCTCGAATGCTACCTTGCTATAGCCAGAAGTTCAAATTGCTTTTTTTAGGGAAGTCAGTCGCCGCTCGAATTTAGCCTTTCGCTAGCACGGGGATGCTTTTGCTGGTTGCATCTTTCAATTTCTTTCGGTGGAGTGTGACGGCCACTAAGGCACTTATCACTCAGCGCTCCCCCCCCCCCCCCCCCCCCCGCGTGCCCGAATAAGTGTCATTCATGCAGCTCATCGGAGCACGGATTGGTTGGGTTGCAACACCATTACGGCCTGCAGCATGGTTTAATAAGCTATTAGAAGCTATTAGACACCGGGCCTCTAATCTGAAGGTCATAAGCTCGAATCTTCCTCCAGTACGCTATATTTTCAGGCTTGGAGTGGCGCCTGACACCGGCGAAACAAAAACAACAAAATGACGGGAGCCAGTGGGGTTGTAATAGTCCAGGCGCAACCAAATTTGGAAGGCCCACTAAGTTTCAACAAAAGCACTTCGTCACCATGACAGGCATTGTCCTCCCTGGGCATTATTCGGCCACTGCCTCACTCATGACCCCTAAAATTAACCGATGGCCCTAAGACCCCACCGGCAGCGGTGCATCTGGCGAAGGCGGTGGTCAGACCTGCGACGCGGCCGGGGGGGCTAAGAATCTCTGTATCCGGTCAGGCCGTCACTGGAAACTGAACTTGGCAACGCTCAACAACGGAATTCAAAGATATCATATGAGTACCTCCGAGCTACGGCAAACATCATTACCTTTGTTCTATTGAGCTACATGGCATTTGCATATATTTAAAGTTTAACTAAAGTTAGGTGTGACACCCTGTATATGGATCTTGCAACGCCCCAGTTTGTGTCGCCGCAGCGCTGTCGTTTGTACTGGGCGGATCAAGTTTTATACCATTGATAACGACACCGGACTGCGTGAAGCTGAGCAAGAAACTCCCAGAGGATTTTCTGCGTGCATATTTAAATGCGTACGCATTTCCATGCCTACCCAGTGAGAGACACCGGCCGTCCGCTCGTCCTTACCGCAAGACGATCGCTTTCAATATAGCGCTCGCAGCAGCGATCGTGCGGCCTCTCGCTTCAGCGCCAACGAAGCGGCGAGAACAGAGCGCTCACGGAGCTCTCAGAACACGCAGCCCTAAGACCCTTTCGCAGACCACTTTCAAGATACGAGCCCCCGCGTCTCTTTCCAAAGCCAAAGGCCCAACCACTGGCACGCGTCGGCAAGCCAGTGTTGCTAGGTTGGACAAGGGGGCGTAGCCCAAAGCTAGAGAAATTGTAGCCCAACTGTAGCCAAACACAAAAAAGATCAAAAAGATCTTGTAGTCAAATATAGTCACCTTTATCTGCAGCTTTATTTGTACAGTACAACCCCGTTCATACGTATTCGAAGGAACTGCGAGAAAAAGCTTACTAACCAGGCAAACGTACGATCCGAAGTAAATAAAAATTATGCGTGGATCTGCTATCGCAAAAACCGGGGACCAGTGGGGCTGGGGGAAGGCCAGTAAAGTAGTGCCAAACCATACACAACACACACGAGCGCCGGCACCGCGTCCCTACGGCGTCCGCCAAAGGCGTCTACTACGGCGTCCGCGTGGCCAACGCCGTAGAAGACGCCGCGGTTGTCTCCACTCTGTACGGAGAGGTGGGGAAGGAGGGCATCGAGGCACCCCAGAAGCCACCGGAGATGGACGCCCCCCCCCCCCCCCCCCCCCTTGCTCACCTGACCCCCTGCCTCGCGCCCCACAGGTGAGGGCACGCATCCGGGCCGCGTTCCTCGCTCGCGTGCGCCCCGCTCCTTCTCCCCTACTAGGCTCCACCCACCCTCGCCGCGTCGCTATTTCTATCAAAATTCTATCAAAATTTCTATCAGAATACTGGCGTGCGAGTAAATTTTCTCTTTCAGATATTTTTCTGCACTATAAGTGCAACTGTAATTTTTTTTCCATTTCACAATTTATTAGTTCTTTCTTGGCCACCTCTGTCAACCAGTGATTCTGGCGCACTACTTGGCAAGGCTGGCATCATCATCATCATCAGCCTGGTTACGCCCACTGCAGGGCAAAGGCCTCTCCCATACTTGTCCAACAAGGCTTGCAAGGCTGTGCAAGCCAGCTATTATGTCGTGAGGAATGGCGTTGCTCACTTGAACGCGGCGGTTCCGTCCTAAATTTTTTTTTTTTTTTTGTTTCCTTGCGTGTTTATTCAAAGGGTGGCGTGCGCTTCACTTTAAGTTTTGCGTGAACTAGCGCACTGCATTCAAGGTCGATTCAAATAGGTCGCGAAGCTTCGGGCGAAAAGCGGTTCAGTACAGATTGTCACCGACATCAGCATGGGGGGTTATGGGAGCAGCGATTGAAGCGCGCCTGGTTTGGAGGGAACAAACATTGGGAAAGAAAAACGCGTTTTTTAATTCAAGCGAGACGCAGTTAGATTCATTCAACGTAAATAAAATTCCTAGTCAGTTTTATATATTCGTGACGAGTTAAGAAAATACAAGTTTAATTTTATTATTATTAATAAATGCATTTCTTTTCAGCGCCCATCGCTACAGGGGGCGTTGACGCCACTATCACTCGCAATGCAATGCACGTCTTGAAATGGGCAGAAAGGCGCACTCGTATCACCTGTTGAAATACGCCCCCCTCACAGTTTGTGCTTTCTTGCTTGTCGAAGTTTGTCTGAATTTGGTGACGCGGGTAGCTTCATTGATTCTTAATCTGTTCAGTCAAAAGCAGTGAGTTACGACCGCCAGATAATTGTGTAGTTGTTTTCGTGCGACTGCGCTGGCCGACGGGCTTGGCATCCAACAATAGGATCAGCACTCTACACCTAAAGCTTTCGTCGGCCTCCAAAGAAAGTATGTTCTGTGCAGGGATGCAATTTCGACAACCGTACGGCTGGCCTTTTCCTGCATCGCTTTCCACGCTAAAAGCTCGAAACGCCCATCAAGTCGAATGGCGGGGCATTTGAATATATAGCTCCAAAGGAAGAACAACAAAACAAATTTCGCGCCTTCCAAAACAAAATGACGTCACTTCTGCTTTTAACGGACATTGCGTCACATTAGTTTTTCTTCCGCCGGAAGTGTTCCCACCACATACAGATGGCGCTAAGCCTCATGGACCGCTGATGGACCGCCATGTTTTGAACGTATGGGCTCCTATGGAAGCTTCGCTACCAGGTATGTTTACCTTGCTGCATTCGTTGGCGAAAGGTGTGAGGGCAGGTCTTCTGTTATCGTGGAAGTTCACGCTACGGCATCTACGACGTGCTTGTTTTGTCGTGACGATAAATGCGGAGCGCCCCGCGAAGAAACGTCGCGCTATGTTCGTTTACGCTCAGTAACACAGGCACTGAGTGTCCGATGGGCAGCAAAATTAGTAAGTGGAATGTTTTCTGAATGATAATGTGGGGCATTGTTGTCTGATAATTGTTGGATATTAATACATGGTGTCGCAAGGAATTACGAATTAATCTTTTAAGAGGATTCGCATAGGTTGCTATGCATTACGACTGTGTGCTGGCCATAGTACTTTCAATCATAGAAACAAGTTTTGTTTGGTCAGTTATATTGGTTGCATTATTCAAGAACAATAAAAGTAAAGCTGATTTTGAAAGCTCTTTGGCAGTGACATTTATTTCCGTCCTATTCGCTCACCTTGCTAAGGAAGCTACTGGAGCAATTGCCGTCAATAACAGCCTAATTACGTTCACATTAAGACATACTCCACTCTACAATAGTTAAAGGACTAGCTGGCGTTTCAGCTGAGGCGAGTCGCAAGCTCGCCTCAGCCTTGAGAGAAAAATAACAGCTGTCGTAGCAGCCGTAATGTCGGACGCTAAAGAAATTCAAACATTCGCGCCAAGCAGCGTGAGATCTTCACGTCACTGCCATTTCCAGTTGTGATGTCACTTTTTTATTTTTCGGCTGGTTGTTAGTTGTCCTCAGGATATGTAGGTGGCGACGGTTACAAGGAGCCCCATTTCCTTGATATGTGGGCTTCTATGGAAGCTTCGCTACCAGTTTACATATACCTTGCTGCGGACGCAATGAGAAACCCAGCGAGGTTCTAACAGCTCCATTGTACAAAATGGAAAAACTCGGCTATTGTTGACATTTACGTAATGCGAAGGGTCGCGCGGATAGTTGCGGCACGAGACGTCGACGCGCGTCGAGCTGGTGGTGCTCCGGTGGCTCGAGACGCGTATTGTGGTTTTCCTATTTTGTGGTGTTTAAGAGGGGGACGGGAAACCAAAGCAACGTCGAGGCTGGTGGGCGACGCCGGATGCCGCCGAAGCGAAACGTGAGGCCCACATCGCGCCACCTCAAGCAGGGAACGGCGGCGCGTGTGGATTACAGTCTACTAAAAGCGGCCAGTACGCTGTCAATGGCACCACGCGCTGTAAAACAGATAGGTGAAGCTGCTTATCGCAAAATTTTTTGCGGCGATAGCTGTGAATGCGGCGTGCGACGACCCGGGTGGTGATTTGCTGGTACCGAAATAAGAAACTGCACGCCGTCGTTTTCACGTGAGCCGGGCGGCTGTATACTCTTCTCAATCGCGCGTGCCTCGCGCTTTTTCTTGTTCACATGAGATCTAGCGGCCGGAAAGCATGTACGATCGCAGTCTGAAACAGGGAACGGCGGCGCGTTTCGGTTATCGCCCGACCCGAATTTATTGCACTCCCTTTCTGAGCATAGCCATATTAGTACAGTGTACTGTGAAACACCCTCCCAGGCTCATTCCGATGCAAAGTGATGGGGGGTGTGATGATCGAAATGGATAAGACGAAGATGCTAGATGTTGCTGAAGCAGATTTTAGCACGGAGAAGTGCGGTGTAACTTTAGATGCATCAAAGCCATCGGATCAGACAACGGCGCACTGAGGGGGAGTAGGGTATTTCGCACACGGATACACGCACAGCTGTGCTGCCGGGTCAGCGATCTAAACAGAGCCTTCGCAATTTGTTTCTACACTATGAGAGCCCTGTGGAGCGTGGATTAGGGCGCCACGTATAGCGCAAACAAAGCCAAGTCGCCAATTTTCAGTAGCCTAAATATAGCCACATAGCCAACTCACCCAAGTCGACGCCAAAATTTTTTTTCTGTAGCCCCATTTGGCTACATATAGCCTAAATTGGCAACACTGCGGCAAGCTTCGGCTTGCGCCAATGCGTCTAAAGCGTCCGTCGGGAACAGGGCGAAGCGTGGCGTCGCGCAGAGATTTTGTCGACTGCCGATGCTAGAAGTTCGCGGACGCGTGGCGACGCTACACCGGCGTGCACCAATCAGAGGAGATTGCGATGCGTCGCCGGCGTCAACCAATAGGAGGCTGCGAGGCCTCCGGCTGTTAAGCCCAAGCTATGCCTATGATGGCCGCCGATACGAAGACGCCGACATCAACGATCGTCCGAGTTCTTTGGACGCACGATGCGCGCGACAGTGTTCCTGAAGGACAGTGTTGCGATAGTAGGCCGACAACGACCCGACCGACGACCGTGGGTTGTGGCAGTGCGACGTGGATCCGAACAGACTTCATACGACGTCGGCAAATCCAACCTGCTCACTGGGTTCCGCCGGTCTCAGTGCGATCGTCTGCTAAAACATCCAACCTAATCACGATTGCTTCAACGCCTGTGTTTGGGGTATTTGTATTTTGTCGAGCTCGAAATGAATGGAAACATACTTCCGAACTCCGCAGTCTGGATAATCAGCACTCGCCTACCGCCGATGTTGCTTACGTTACGCGTATAGCCTAGCACGTCCATCGAGTCCTTAACTGGTTAGTGAACGAGTCCACCTGAACTCTGTCGAAGGAAATGAATTTTCAGTTACGCTTGGCATTGCAGCGATTTCAAATATCGCACTTCAGACTTCGTATGGTGTGTGATGTGGCAAACGAACCGTGTGGAACTTCGGGTGGTGAACCGCGGCGGGTTTCGTGTGGTCTCGGGTGACTCAAGTTTAACGGGCGAGCTCTGCGCTGTTTCCAGTTGCAAACATAACTTTCGAAGGCAAAAGACACTAGTAGCCGAACAATGTGAAGTGCATACGTCATCAGCCATATAGTCCGTTTCAGCTGAAAGTGCGCTATTCTATTCGGCATGTGAATCCAGTTCAGTAGAAGTTCACAGTACTCCATCACTCACTTTCTTCAAGTGCATGAGCTTGTTGGGGATAAATTGCACGTGCAGCACTCATGAACGCTGACACACTGAAGGAGACACAGCGCAGTCATGTTTGAGTCAGTGTGTCCTTATACTTGAGCACTGCAAAAAGAAAGGATCTGTTTGGAATATGCACCGTGTGCAATCCATAAGAGGACCTGCAGTGCATCATGTAAGACCTATGCATGCAGCCGCGTATACCAGGATTGCGTCCATGCCTGCTTGAGAAGCAGCACATACTGAATCAATGAAACTGTAATTGGCTTTTGATCTCTTTTGTTATTTATGGAGAAAGAAGATGGTGCGAGTGCATTGCGGGGAAGGTAAAAAGATGTGATCAGTGCTTTGCAAGTGCAGTCGATATGCTTAAACTGCCCAAATCTCTTCAGCTTCCACTAAGATGTTTCTCGCTGCGATTCTATAAACTATAGTCAGGAAAAAGATCAACTCAAAACCAAGTTCCTAATGCACCTTCGCAAAATGCGCTTGATTAATAGGTTAACATTTACACTACAACATTAGGCCGGTGAACAGTATACGCGCTTGAAATAAATACATTCCGTAAAGATGAACGACTGGGCCTACAATAACTAACTATGTAGTAGCACTGCAAAAAGTGCTGGCATGAGTATCAGCCACAACAAAACTCATGCATGGCCAGCCTACTTCCTCAGAGGCACCCCTACAAAGACGGTTCGGGCCCTTCCCATTCTGGGTGTAACATTCAGCCCTAATTCTCTCGACTCTTCTGCACATGTCACCAGTACTGTATCTAATCGCAGTCTTGGTTTTGTATCCCGTGTCTCGGTTCCCTGTGGACCTGGGGTTTTCCGAGCACTCTGCACTTCTATCATTCTGTCATGGTTTGAGTACAGCTTAACAGTATAGTCCCCGTACAAAACTCACGTCGCTGACAGACTTGAGGTTGTTCAGTGTCGGGCAACACACACCCTCTAGTCCCGTCTTTTCGGTCCTCGCAAGCTCATGCCAGCCTAGAAGGATTGCCTCAAAGCCCTCAAGTGGCACACCCTGCAATACCAGCGCGACATTTCACCAGTCCGGCTATTTTGCAGGGTGCTTGACGGCTCTCTGGACAGCACCCATGTTTCTTCTTCAGTCCGTCCGAACAAGCGGTCAGCACAGCCTTAGCCCCATCAGGACTGTACAGCCCGACACCGCATCTACATGCTTATGTATGTCATACAGAGGTATTTCTCCGCCCCCCCCCCCCCCCCTGGCCATTTCGGCTCCCCTTCCTTGCGACCGGACTCAATTGGCCCTCCTGCGTGTTGTGCACCCCTCGACTGTGTGCGTGTGTGCAGCGCTCTGCAATTGAGCAAATGTGTGTGTCTGTCTGCGTGCGTCCGTGCCTGCGTGCGAGAGAGTGTGTTTGTGTGTGTGTGTGCGCGCGTGCGTGCGTGCGTGCGTGCGTGCGCGCGCGTGCGCACCTTGAGGGGTTGGGGAGTCTTCTGCACCCTGCAAATTTCTGTTCTAGATGGCTCGCTTTCAGACGCCCTAGCGTACTGGCATCAGCTTCTTTTAATCTGGAGTGTCATGTTACCACTAAGATTATTATTATTATTATTATTATTATTATTATTGGAATCATCACTACAACCACATTGATTGTGTTGAAGTCACAGTATGAGACATAATTCAAAATATTTCTGGAGCTTCGTGCGCTATCACTTAGAAAAGAGTGCCAAAGATGTATGTCTTCTTGATAAAAATGGTGATGTCTCGAACACTGCTGATGCATTTGCATAACATTTCTGTTCGCCATATGGCGTGAAATATGCTTCAAGTAACCTTCCTTCTTAGTCTGGCACGGTGTGCACGCTATCAGTCAATGAAAACCTTGTCTTCAAGCGTGTGAAGCGCCTCAAACCTTGCCTTTCATGTGGTGCTGATCCTATTTCTTCCGCAGTGCCGAAGACGTATGGAAGCATACTTGTTCACTGCTCTCACAAGCATCTTCAATAGTTCACTAAAGTGTGGTACGTTTTCTAGCACTCGGAAGGAAGCGTGGACATTGTCCATGCGCAAATCTGGTGCTAGACTTGGAGTTACTAACTGTCAGCCTATATCTATCTCTGCAGTGCGTCAAAAGTATTTGAATCGGTATTGCATTCCTTGCTTTCTGTTTGTGCTAAGAACACTTTAATGAATGAACAACATTGTTTTGTGCGCCAAAGAGCTAAAACTATTTCAGACTGTCAACAATGTTCACAAACCAAAATTACATTTTTTCACTCTCAGACTGGTGCAGACACAATAGTCTTAAATGCTTCCGACACTATGTCATTAAGTTATATGTGGAAAACACATCATTTGCAATTTTCATACACCCTTCGCGATGCTCCACTGCCCAGGGTCGATGAAATGAAAGATGTTGGTGTGTACTTTGACAAAACGCTAAGCTTCTCTTCACATAGATAATCACACAACGTGCCCCTCCCGCTCTTGGAATTGTATGTCGTATATTGCATGATTTCCACTCAGCCGTTCTGTTTCTGAAATTGTATTCTGCTGTGTGCCTTCCACTACTAGAGTATGCCTCTGTAGATTGGGGTGCAACCTGCCAATCTAATTCCGGCCTCATTGAACGCGCCCAAAATAAATTCATATCTATCTTCAAGCACCGCTTTTGCCATTCTGGCGGCCATAGTTCGGCTTTCTCAGATATACCTCAACTTGCGCCTCTAGACTGAAGACTTAATTAATGAGACATTTTATTCCTATATAACGTGCTCCATGGCATTATACATTCCCCAAAGCTTCTTCATCGTAAGCAATTGTTCATGTCGCAACAGTATACCAGGCAGCATTCCAAATTCTTTGTCTGGCCTTGCTTCATTAAGGAATGTGCTATATATGACTAGACTCCAAAAAACATGTAATAAGAATTTTGCCTCTATTGACATACTTCAGAGTTGATTTCCTGTGTTTTGTGCATCTGTACATAATCTTGCATGATTAACTAACTTTTACCCTTCCTCATTTTCTTTTTACTTACTTGTTTCTCTGTCTCGCATTGTGTTGTCTACCACATTCATGTTTTCTGTACATTTTGTCTCACATATTGCTCTTCAAGTGCACCAGTACGAAGGCTCTCTAGCTGTTCCTGGGCACTATAATAAACATCTGATTGATTCATTGTTATTGTAGTATAAAATCGTGCTTTTTAAGTATGTACTAGTGCATTATTGCAGTGTAGTAGCTTTTGTGGAATAAAAAAAAGCATGGATTTAGAAAGTGCCATAATATGATATGTGCCGGATCATACGCATTGTGCTATTAATTTCTTTTGAGTTTCAATGATGGTTGGCTATTGTATCCAGTGTTCTGTCATAAAATAATATGCCACATCAATTATTGCGTGCCTCAGACAACAAATTAAATGTCTTTCTCAATCAAAACGTCATAGTAGGCTAAAAATAAACTGGTATTTTTGTGCGGTGACTTGAAGTGTATAAACTGTGAAAATAACCTGTTTATATAAATATATATAAACGAGAAGAAAGGGGGTTAACCGAGGTGCCCGATTTTTAATAGTCATAATATGAGAAGCCAACAAACACTGACACCAAGGACAACATAGGGGAAATTACTTGTGCTTAATAAATGGAATGTAGAAACGATAAGTTAATGGAAATTAAAGTGGATGAAAAAACAACTTGCCGCAGGTGGGAACCGAACCCACAACCTTCACAAGTAATTTCCCCTATGTTGTCCTTGGTGTCAGTGTTTGTTGGCTTCTCATATTATGACTATATATATATATATATATATATTGTTACGGTGAAGGGATCGATGAAGTTGAATTGGACTAGACGAAGTCTGGCAGTTGCCCGAACGCCATATACGCAAGTTGTAAATATACGTTATTTTACACTCGTGGGCCTGCTTTATTCCTGCAACATTTTGGTGGAGGTGCGGGGTACAACCACGGAACTTCGCAGCGGACGTCATCTACCTGCCGCCACAATGGCAAATCAACCGACACAAGCGACAACGCCTCAGCAGCCCGTGCCAACGGTGATCCTCACTCATCCGCGGGACCCAGGGACATTTTGTGGAACGGACAACGCCGACGTCGAGGACTGGCTTACGATGTACGAACGAGTGTGCGACAACAACAAGTGGGATCCAACAATGAAGCTAGCAAAGGTGATATATATATATATATATATATATATATATATATATATATATATATATATATATATATATATATATATATAATGTATATGTATATATATATTTCTAATAATATGCAGATGAGCTGTCCTCAGATATTCCAGTATATGCTTCAAGAGCACGACTTGACAAAGGGCAACGAGACACCTATTAAGACCCTCCGATTCTCAAGTTTGTATAATCTGATGGTATGTCATTTCATTAATGTCGAGAAAGACAGACTTGACATGTTAAAACCAGTTACAATAGAACATGGCATTTACACAGTGAAAATTGTTCTAGCAATACACTCAATGTGAAGGTTTCCCGATGCGGTGTTGATGGTTCAAAACAACCTAGAATAATAAATTAGGTGCTCCGTGGACAAGATTTGACCGAATCAAGATTCGGGAAGACACAAGCTACGAATTACGTAAATTGTAGTTATTCTAGATGTTTTTTGTGAGTGCTACAGGTGTTTCAGTTCTTTTTGCTGATTTTCTCAGAGCCCACCTTTTCACGTTTCTTTGAGGCACCAAAAAGCAGACTTATATTGACACGTACACTTTTTTATCTGTATCCGGTGACCGTATTTCACCGGCTAACAAATGTTAAACGTTATCGCTCGGCGCAGAACGCACCTGCACGTATCGGAAGTTTCACGACTGTTTTGGATGGTTTTATCCGTTGTCTGTTGTCGCGGAACCTTGTATAGTCTGATTGCATACGCGACACGAATTTGTAGTAATTCTGGAAGGCGCGCGGGCACCAGCGAATACGCTGGAACTTTGGACGACTGACATATGAAAACCGACGCGCTTGACCCACAGCTGAGATTTTCGACGGTCGCCGACTTTGCTCGCCGCTATCGTTGCGAATGAGTGTTGCTTTTGCTGGGCTCAAGTTTGCCTAATAAAGAGTTAAATTTTGACTCCTAGCTTTGACTCTGCATCATTTTTCACCGTCGCTACTACGTGGCAAATTTCTAACACAGAGTTTTCAGTGATACACTGCAAGCCTAATTCTTACATGTATATAGTTGGCTGCGCAATGAGCTACCAAAGATGAAATCGTACAACAGCTTTTGATATGATATGGCATTGTCGTGCAGGTGTTTTCAAAGCTATATTGTAGACAGACAACGCGACGCTGATGTCGATGTTTTATGCACTACTGTTACTTCAAGGGTAAAATGAAACTCAAACGTGTTTTAATTATCACGTCCTAATAAACGTGTTAAAATTAATCAAACGTGTTTTACATATCTAAAAGAGCCTACACAACACCAACTTATTGTTTCAAGCCTAGTTTACCGCAGGCTGATTTGGGTCGGACTTGGACGGTTGAAGACGTAGAAGACCAGGAACAGTGCATCGCAGCCGAGGAGCGAGCTTCGGCGCGCGTCAGAGCATAGAGAAAGGCATTCAACAAGAGCGGACACTCCGATAAAGCCCAGCGGCCGAATTGTCTGTAGCCGCACCAAGCGGATGGGATTAACTCTTTCCGGTTTCGGTTTCGGGCGCGCGCGTTTTCAAAGCTAGCTGTCACGCGCTACGCCGGCTGCGCTTCTCCGCGCTTTTTCTTTTTTTTTGCTTCTGCTGCTCGACCACGCGCGGTCTCATTGCAGAATCATTTATTGAACTAAAATGATTGCGAACAATCTTTACAAGCCTTCATCGAATCTGTGCCATGCGCAATTAAATAAGCAATTACGTGGAAGCAAAACGCCTTGTAAATGAGGAAATGTTTATTTCGCTCTATTTAAATGCTCGTTCCGGGCTTTTTGTGCGTTCATCCAACGTCGTGGCACCAGGAAAACAGCAGTAGTTCCCGTACGAAGCTCCAGTGGATGGCATCAGCCGAAGAAATTAAATTACAAGCATGTGTAATTTTGGTATTTAGACCTTATAGGAATACTGCGTGTAGAGGGAAACGGGCGAAAGTGGTGGATGGGTGACATTACAAACAAAAGCAATTCGCTTTTATATATATGGCGTCGAAAATACCCGACTCATTCCAAGCCATACTATATATTTTGAAGAAAACATCTGATTTCTAAGCATTCCCCCATTCCCGGGCATTTTTTCCTCCACTTTAAGAGCACAAATGCACGGGATACTGCGCGTTTCCAAAACAACTTGGCCTCAGCCGACGCGATCGTGCGCTACATACACAGAGGTGGCCACAACACAGGCTCTCAGCCAGACCATGCTAAACACTCCCGGAATGCCTTCTACTCACGCTATAGAGAAATGCGTGGGTGCAAGGCCCGTTTTCAGTCTTGAGCTCCTCGGCGTTATCTATTACTCGTCCCGCCGGCGCAAGCAACGCACTCCCGTGTTATCACTTTCGGCAATGACTCGTCGCATTTTCGAGAAGCCTGAGTACCGAAATAAGGCATATGTTGTTGCAGGGCCATAAGAAGCGTCACAAACTTGTCCCACTAAAATTCAGTACATGGCAAAGTAACTGTCACCACGGCCGGCTTGCTTTTTTGCTAACTGCGTCACAACCCCAGGTGTGGCGCGCGTGCCCCAATAGTATCCCAAAAACTCACGAATTAGAATAATTCCGGGAGTCAGAGAAGGCGTCACGAACTTGTCCCAGTAAGATTCAGTACGCGCGAAACACTGCATCGCATGGCCGAGCTGCTTTTTGCTAACTGCGTCACAAAGCCGGGTGTGGCGAGCGGGCCCGAAAACTACCTGCAATAGGTTATAGTAATGTTGGGGCTCATATAAAGCGGCGTAAACATATCCCAGTACGAGTCATTACTTCAAATTAAGTATGCCAGGACGGCCGAGCTGTTTTGCGCTGTGTCACAAGTCTCGGTTGTGTGCCGTAAAAGCCAAAAGTGATTGAAATGCGTCGCAGACTATATGAAACAAAACTTCTCGCCTTCCTGTAGTCCAATAGTGATGTGGTGCCGTGTCCAAGGGTAGAACGAACGCAAGAATACGCCGTTAGCCCAACAAACACGCTACATCTAAAAGAGGCGGGTCGCCGAACAGTCGAATTTTAAATGCGCAACCGGGCTCACTGGCTGGTGGCCTGTCTGGCGCATGACGAATGCATCTGTCGCGCCTGGCGTGCCGTTATCTTGTTGCTAGGTGACGCAAGAAAAACAAGTCGCAAGGTATAAGTTCACTTACACGCAAAACTCTTTAGTTTTAGCAGGAAAGAATAAGAAATATTAAAACGTTGTCTGTAAGTTCCTTTCACATTCTTTTTCTCCGATGCTCGCGTCAACTAACGGATGGGATTAACACTAGGCGTGAAGTGTTAGCTGTTGCCAGTTTTCGCCCAGCGTCGCTTCTTGTTGAATTTCTTTCTCTATGGTCAGAACTTCTGTCCAGTGGTTGCGTGCCTTTTTCCTCCAACCGACGCGAAGCGACGGGTGCGCTTGTAGGCGCGTGCGGAAGCGTACGGACGCATGCCAGTGGTTTGACCTTAAGAGGAAGCTTTAGCTCGGGCCCAACTCCTACGCGGCCTATTCAAATACATGAAAAACGCTAAATCGCTTTTCTTAGATAACCCCTGTACCGATTTACAAGATTTGTTGCATCTGAGGGAGAAAGTTCTATTCTAATGATTGTTGGAAGCGGATTTTCGATTTAGGGCCTGACTTTTGTTGAAGGAATTTTCAGAAATTCGGGGGAAGTGGGAAAAAAATGCAGGCACGAAGTTTACAAATTATTAGCTCTCCATCAAAAACAGATGTCGCGATTCTGTAAACGGTGTCCATTAGATAATGCAAAGCGGGCAAATGCTATATGTCAATCTATATATTACGTGATTTTTTTGCGTTGTGTACAGGGGTTCCGCAAAAGCTGTATTTCCATGTTACAAAATTTTTTTAGACTCAAGTTTAACACATCAATTTTGTCCGCTTTAGATGTACTATTATATACAAGTGACAGAACTGTGATATCATTTTTCACTGCTGATTTACAGAGTTGTAAACTTGGTGGATTTGTTTTCTGAAAATTTGCGATTTTTGCCAATTTTTAGTAAAAAAATGACGACGTAAATAAAAAATTCGAAGCGAACAGTCACTAGACTTTAAGTTTTTCTTTTAAATGCAACAAACCTCGCCAAGTTTCGTGGAGTGGTTGCCGAGAACGAATTCTCCTTTTACATGTATTCTGATAGGAGCACCCGAGCTAATGCTTCCTCTTAAGCGGCAAGAACAAAGCGCGGGAAGCTATCAGCAGTCGGCACACTCTGTTGACATCGCAGATCGCTTTGAAGATACGGTCCGCGCGGCCGTGCCATACGGAGCAACCCACGGCCGGAGTGCGTTTGGTCACGGCTCATAATACCTAGTTCGACGCGGATGGATAAATGTACGGCCTCACTTGCCGAAATAAGCGCGCGCAAATCCGCACGCTCAAAAACGCGCGCCGCGAAAGGCGCTTTTGCGGCAAGAATTCTCTAGAATAGCAGCTTGGGCTTGTTGGTTTTCCATCCTGGTGTTAACAGCGCCAAACATACGTAGACGGGACGCGAGATGTGAAGACCACACCACAAGATCTGCCGAAATACGCGCGCCGCCTTGCGCGCTTATTTCCGCAATTGAGGACGTACAGTCGCGGTCAAAAATACGCGGCCCACGGCTCCAGTCGGCGGAGCGGCCGCGAGCCGCACCGCGGCGCTCGCGTCGGCGCTGCGAGAGTTTGCGCTCTGACGACAGGTATCTCCCTCGCTCTCGGGCGGATACGTAACGGACGATACGTAACGGGCGGATACGTAACGGATACGGACGATACGTAGGGAGATACCTGTCGTCAGAGCGCAAACTCTCGCAGCGCCGACGCGAGCGCCGCGGTGCGGCTCGCGGCCGCTCCGCCGACTGGAGCCGTGGGCCGCGTATTTTTGACCGCGACTGTACCTTAAGGCGCTAAAGAGCGATAATGGCTTCTGATGATCGGAACGTCATCAGAGCATCTGGCGCCGCCTCCTCCAGTACTTCGCTTGAATCATGAATGGACCTTGCGCCGCTATATGCACCAGTTGGTGTTACCGCAGCGCTGTGGTTTGTACTGGCCGGATCAAGTTTCACAACACTGATAATGACACAGGGCTGCGTGGAGATGCAAATGGCACCGTGCTTAGGCACACTTAGACCACTCCAAGAGGAGTTTCTGCGTGAATGCACGACACCGCTGTAACCATGCGCTGCTCACAATTGCTATTGTTCCAGGCCGCACTGTCATGGGGCGTCCTTTCCTGGCTTCCTGGCTCTTTCCCTACGAGCTTCGTTGGTCCACCGCTGCTTATGCCATTCCTGCCGCAATCCCAGCCGTGTTTGGACGCAACTGCTCCCCTTGTCTGGCAACGCGGATTGGGAACGTATACCGGCGACGCAAGCGCATCAAAGTATAAATTGGAGCCAGCCACCTGCATCGTCGGGCACGACACCGCTGTAACCATGCGCTGCTCACAACTGCTATTGTTCCAGGTCAGTTACTTGAACCGTGCCGCATGTGCCAAAACTAGCAATTGCTGTCTTATTGCGGTGTCGTGCCCATTGGAGTTGTCTAGTGTTAAAAAGCTGATATTGTCTTGTTTACAGTGTGTATCTTCTTCCCTCGTTAACTTGCTTCTCATGTTATCGGGCGATGTTGAGTCAAACCCTGGCCCAATGAGCAAGACTGAGTCCGCTGCTTTCGAATCCGCCCTGGAGACAATTGAAAAATTGGAATCTGGGCTGAAGTCAGTTCTGCTTGAATTTAAGGGCATCAAGGACGAACAAGCCGCTACTAACGAAGAAATCAAAAAACTTTTAGCGAGAGTCACTGCACTTGAAGGTAGTGGAACCATAACTGCTACCACTGAAGCGCTTCCCCCTCAGAATAGCCTGCAAGATATTTCAAGCCAGCTACAGCGAATAACAAACAGATGTGACGATGCAGAAAACAGATTAAGACGATCGAACTTATTATTTTTCGGGATCGAGGATGACGAGAAAGAAGATTGGGCGACGTCTGAAGAAAAAATTAAGAAGTTTTGCGAAGAAAAACTCGAACTTCCCACAACCAGTATGCAGTACGAACGGGTTCATCGCCTAGGAAAATATTCTACTGAAAAAAAACGGCCCATAATCGCAAAACTGTGCTCATTCAAGGACAAGCAAAGTATCCTGTCCGCAGCACGTAAACTTAGGGGGACAACGTTTTCAATTGGTGAAGACTTCGCGCCATCAACACGTGTGGCTAGAAGAAAGCTGGTAGCTTTTGCCAGGCCACTTGAAAAGCCTTTTAAGTTGGTGCTCGACAAGCTCTATATAGACAAACAAGTATATGTCTACGACACCACTAGCGACTCAGTAAAACAATCTACCAGATAGCTAGACACAAGCACAAGCTCGCAAAATAATCAGTTGCCTTTCTTGCCACAAGCCGCTCTCTCGCTCTCAGGGGCCTACACTAACATCCGAAGTTTGCTACCTAAACGCGATACACTTTGTGGCTTTTTAGACGATAGTGACTCTGACATAATAGTACTAACTGAGACGTGGTTGAATCCAGATATCGACGACAATGAGATCCTGCCAACAAATAATCTTTACAAAATTTATAGAAACGACCGCATCAATAGGCGCGGTGGGGGTGTACTTATCGCCATTAAAAAAACCCTTCATTCATATTTTATCGATTCAGGGTCATCTCTCGAGATTGTGTGGGCTGCTTTTTCTGTGTCCTCCAGTGCTGTACTAATTGGCGCCTGTTACCGGGCACCAGATTGCAACCATTCCTTTTTGAGTGACTTGCGGGACAGTGTCACTAAAGCGCTCCAGCTGTGTCCATCCAACCACGTTTATCTTCTTGGTGATTTCAATTTTCCGCTTATCGACTGGGAACATATGTCATCTTCATGTAACGCGTCTCTGGAACTAATCAATCTAACGTTAGATTTTAACCTGTTCCAAATAGTATCCCTACACGGGCCCCTACACGCACTTCCAATATCTTGGACTTGGTTTTCACAAACGCTCCTGACACAATTACTTCCATTTCAAATATGAGTGGCTTTAGTGACCATAACCTCATCCAACTAGCTGTTAGCATCCCGAAACCCGTGTCTGGCACAACAACTAAACAAATTCGCGATTATAACAGAGCAAATTACGATGAGATTAACTCCCAACTAGAAGAATTTTTTTGCCAAGTGCTACTACCTTCATTTCATTGTCGATCCGTAAACGACAACTGGGTGCTCTTCCGGGACAAATTAACAGCATTAGTAGACCGTTACGTCCCGATAGTCTCCATAACTAACGACAAATCCAGCCCTTGGTTCAACAAGTCACTTCGCAAACTAAGGAATAGAAAGAAGCGTTCTTATAACAGGGCTAAACGCGTGCGCACTGCTGAGGCTTGGCAGATATACAAAGACAGTTTAAACAATTACTGCTCAGCGATATCTTCCGCCAAAGATAAATATTACTCTCAAGACCTACCATCGCTGCTAACTTCCAATCCCAAAAAATTTTGGCAAACCATATCTCCGACAAGAGATACTAACACCATAACTTTGCACGGAACAGAAAACATACCTATTTCTAGCGCCGATTGCCCCACCGTATTCAACACGTTTTTTTCATCTGTTTTCACTCAGGAGGACTTTTCCAATGTTCCAACTTTTCCGGAACTTGATGCCGCATACATGGAACCAATCGATATCACTGTTGAAGGCGTTAAATTACTCATTAGTAACCTCAAAATATCTACTTCCGCCGGCATTGACAACATTAATTCTAAGATTTTAAAAAACACCATCACTGCCTCAAGCAAGATTTTATGCCATATTTTTCAACAATCCCTAGCATCTGGAAAGTTACCCACCGATTGGTTAATAGGAAAAATAATACCAATTCACAAATCTGGAGATGTTCATACACCTGACAACTATCGGCCCATATCTTTAACCTGCATATGTTGCAAAATGCTCGAGCACATAATCACTTCCCACGTGTACAGCCACCTAGAAGCTCACAATTTCTTTTTTTCTAATCAGCATGGTTTTAGGAAGGGATTTTCTTGTAACACGCAATTGTTTGAACTAACGACTGACTTGCACTTTAACATGGACTGCAACCTTCAAACTGACTGTATCTTTCTTGACTTTTCTAAAGCTTTTGACCGCGTGCCCCACTGCCGCCTAATTTCTAAATTATCTGCCCTACGACTTGACTCTTTAACATTATCCTGGATTCGTAATTTTCTTTCTTTTCGAAAACAGTTTACTGTTGTTAACAATTTCTCTTCCCCGTCTTCTTCTGTTAGCTCTGGTGTGCCACAAGGCAGCGTCCTTGGCCCCTTACTCTTCTTAATCTACATTAACGACTTACCCACCCAGATTACTTCCTGCATGCGCCTTTTTGCCGATGACTGCATAATCTACCGTCCTATTCACACGACTGACGATCACTTGAAACTTCAAGCAGATCTTAACCTTATCGCTAACTGGTGTAACAAATGGCTCATGACTCTAAACTTTACAAAGTGTGAGGTGATGTGCTTCAGCCGAAAATGTGTAAATTCTAAATATTCGTATCACCTTAATAACACTATGCTTACCCACACTTCATCATATAAGTACCTTGGTGTTGTTCTTACAGATAATCTTTCATCGGCCCCACACATCACTTCTACATGCGCGAAAGCATCACGTTCTCTTGGCTATCTACGACGCAACTTGCGAAATTCGCCGCCAAGCATTCGAAAACTCGCTTTCCAAACATTCATTTTGCCACAGTTAGAATTCGCCTCCCCAATTTGGTCTCCTCATCAAAATTATCTAATAAATATGACGGAAATGGTACAAAACAGAGCAGCCCGGTTCATATCCCGTAACTACAGCATAAACTCAAGCATTACACAAATTAAACTAGACCTACTGTTGCCGCCTTTAGATATCCGCCGCCACATCGCTCTTCTCTGCTTATTCCACAAATATATTTACACTAATAAACGAACCCGGTTACAACTACAAACACCCCACTCTTTTTCACGCAGATTACATAATCAGTTCAGTTTCATGCGCATATACGGTAGAACAAATGCATTTAATTCATCTGCACTACCACGTGCCATTCGTCTCTGGAATGACCTCCCCGATAACATAGCCTCCATATCTAATCCCGACACGTTCCGCTCTCAGTTACTCATGCTTTTCCCATTTAATACCGTTCACGAGTAACCAATCTAGTGTATGTTATCGTGCATTTTTGCCATGTTGTATATCATTTTCACAAACGGTTTTCCTTTGCTCTGTTAACAGTAACAAGTGTTCGTGTGCCTTCAGATATTGCTTTGTATTCCTAGTGCCTTCAATATTGTGTAACACAGTAATCTTTTTATAGCACTGATCCTGTTGGAAATTTGTACTTTATACCTTTACTATTTAATATGCCCCCCTTACTTTATGCCCTGCCATAGGGCCTGTAAGGTTGTTTTGAATAAATAAATATTTTTTCGCTTTCTTTTCATGTTTGATTATTTTGCGAGTACGAGTCGATCGCTCACCCCATGATTACGAGCCTGGATTTTATGATTGCGTGCCTTATATTCTAATGATTACTGAAAATGCAGCCTGGGACGAACACATACACAGGCGCGTGGTGGCAATATCTGCGAGCCCTTCCAATTTTTATGCAAAGCGTCAAATATAATAATGCTAAGCTTTCATAGATATAGCGATAATTTTTATTAGGCATGCATGGGATCACGGCTCGCGACAACTTAAAGAAGTGAATGTGAGTATTCAAAAAAGAGCGCTACCGCGTCCAGCATCCCGGGAAAGTAAGGAAGCTAAATACGATCCACGCGAATAATGCGAGGAATTGCATGCACTTGTCCATTGTTTGCATTAACACCCGCCCCCCGCCCCGCCCCCCTCTCCCATTCACCACTATGTTGATTATGATTATAACGAATACATTAGGTCGTTCTCGCGTTTTACATCGGCAAGGGCAACTTAAGCCGTGTTAGCGGTCTGATGTGTTGCAGACACAAGCACTGACTAAGGCTACATGGCTTAATCGTTTGTTGTATAGTATACGAGTAAAGAGCTAGTTGGTACAGTAAATGGTGCAAATTCTGCAGAACCGTGTTTTATAAAAAAAGTACTTTTGTTTTACGTCCCGTCAAACCGCGTCGTGCGACACTAATTCAGCAATTTAACCGACATAACACATGGGAACACGTATCTTTCGGTCAGCAGCATCAAGAAAAAAAATGAGAATAATAACAATGCCAATGTCAATTTCGCTTGGTCTGCCGGTTCCTGCGGAGTGTTGGCATCACCTGCGATGTGTTGGCTTATCCACAATGCAGTGAAATGCAGGCTCGCGGAAAACTGTGACGGAACTCTACCCGCCGTGGTTGCTTAGCGGTTATGGTGTTTGGCTGCTAAGCACGAGGTCGCCGGATCGTATCCCGGCTCCGGCGGCCGCCTTTCGATGGGAGTGAAAGCACACGAATTTAACGTGCAACTCTAGGTGCACGTTAAAGAATCTCAGGCGTTCAAAACTTCCGGAGTCTTTAACTTCGGCGTGCTTCAATATCAGGAAGTGGTTTTGGCACGTAAAACTCCATAATTTTTGTGACGCAACTCTGGCTCCCTGAAGGGAGCCTCTATGTTAACTATAGATTCATCAGCCTGCCACTACGAACTGTGACCTTCGGGATTCACTGGCGTGGCCTTCCGCTAAGGTACACCAGTGCGATCGCGAAAGTAACGCGGTTAACACATCGACGTGTCACTGGTGTCGCGCTTGGCTTTGGTGACATTTTGGGAGTGCTAGTTTCAACACTGTCAACTTCCGCCGTATCGCGCAATTCGCCATCTTGTCAACTCTGATTTAGCTCACAGAGCTGCTCTGGTTTATGTGATTGGTTCGGGCTCGTTAACGCTAGAACAAGAGCTACACTCAATTGATCCTCACCGGCCTTTCTCACTCGCAAAATTGCTGGGCCCCAGGACCATCGAAAATAGCACAGCGAAAAGCATCGAACGAACTTGAACGTTTTTTGAAGACACGGGCTTCCTAAACAAATACTAGGTATTGCCCTGAATATTCACACGATGCACTGTGACGTTCTTCTATTTGTAATTATTAGTGCTTGTATATTACGTGTTATACATTTTTGTTGTGTGTGAATTATTTTAACACTGTGTGATTCCTCATCTGTTTATATGCTCATCGAAGTCTACATCATGGCCGTTTGTTACTTTGTTTACAAACTGCTATGGTTTATCTGATTGGTTCTGGCTTATTAACGCAACGCGTTCACCGGTTCCCAAAATTCGATGCGAGGTGTGTAGGCAGGAATATATCGGCCCAACAGAGACCCCTTTTCGCCTGCGGTTTAACAATCACCGCGCGCATGTGAAAAGTCTCCCCAATTTACCCTTCTCCAGGCACGTTCGGCTGCCAGATCACTCCTTTGAACGCGTGAGCGTTGTGCTCTTGCAAACTGGTTTCCAACACACCCGTGCACGCGAGCAGAGAGAATCTTTTTTCATCCATAAATTTGGAACGTACACTAAAGGAATTAATGAGAGTCCGGGGCGGCTGACGTGCCTCCGGGATATGCCGTGAAAGTGCATGGGAAACGCGAATACGTGTTCTGTACTTAAAAATTGAGACGCTGTCTATTTACTGCTTGCTCACCCCTCCGCATGCGCCTCAAGGGCGCAAGCGGAAAACCAATAAATTCAGTTTCCTGGACCCTGCCACTGAAGTGGTCATTCTGAGTGACCTATTGCCCTTCTTGAAATACGCACGTGCTGACTTGATGGCAGTTGTCTGTTAAACGTTCAAAACTTGGACCACAAGGAGGCTATTTAACTCGGCTCCCTAAATCTAAGCCCATGGGCGCACTTGCTTTGCGAATCCCACGCATATATTCTTTTTTGGAACTATATATATATTTTTTTTCGCACCGTAGCTGGACCACAGAGTTGCCGGAACGGGCCGTGCCTTGTATATGTGTACTGTGACACTGTGTTTCTTTCCACAAGTTGCCGCTCTTCTGTCTTCCGTCTGGGCCCCTTCTCTATTGTGCCCCCCGCCACCCGATTCAACTTGCCCTCTCTCCCGCTACAACGGAAGCCCACGCACTGGTGCTGCGGAGCGACCGTTTTCTCCCTCCTTGCCTCGGGTGCACGGGAACCTAGCTGCCGCTACTTCCCGCCCCCCTCACTCTCCGACTCACGTCTCCCTCCTCCTGTGTGCTTTTTTCTTTTTCTTTCCTTTTTCTTTCTTTTTCCCTTTTTTTTTCTCACAGACCTCCTTGCTCTATATACATGTGACTCCGCCTTCCTCTTGCCCTGCATAGCTGCCAAAGGTCGCTGTAAATCTGCCAAGGCGCCGAAAATCAATCACTGTCACAACTGTTCCTCTCGGTTTGATGTATGTAAGAACGACCGGGCACCCGGTCTGGTGTCTTCACTACCAGGGCCGAATTGCCATTTTTTTGTAAACCCTGATGAAGATCGGTCCACCGATCGAAACTGTGGACATTAAATACTTGTTCGGTTTACCTTGTAGCACCACTCAAGTTCTATATATATATATATATATATATATATATATATATATTCACAGGTTATGTAAATGTTCCCACGAAGTGGCTTATGTAATCTTTGTACGCTGACAGAATGTGCCCACCTACGTTGCTGTCCCCTCCCACCCGGAAAAAAAGAAAGTATTCCTACATAAAGCCTGCACATATAATGTCGGCTCACAGAAATATTTGAAGCGCTCTCATATGTTAGAGGAATCTTCAATTACATCGAACGGTTACTTTGATTTAGTGTATTTTCTTGGCTTACCATTATCTTACCATTATCACTTAGCTATCATTGTCATTAAAAAGAAAGGCGTACAATCAATGCATACTGCAGATGCTAACATATGGGCCAGAAACTTGGAGACTGATAAAGAAGCTTGAAAGCAAGTAAAGGACCACTCAAAGAGTGATGGAAAGAAGAATGATGGGCGTAACGTTAAGAGACAGAAAGAGGGCGATGTGGATCAGAGAGCAAATTGGCATAGCCGGTATTCTAAGTGACATTAAGAGAAAGAAATAGAGCTGGGCTGGTCATGTAATGTGTACGTTAGATAATATTAGGGTTACATTATGGTTACAGGAAGAATTAGGGTTACAGAATAGGTGCAAAGACAAGGGAAATGCAGCCGAGGACGGCAGAAGACTAGGTGGGGCAATAAAAATTAAGAAATTCGCAGGCGCAAGCTGGAATTGGTTGGCGCAGCACAGGAGTAATTGGAGATTGGAGGGAGAGGCCTTCGTCCTGCAGTGGACTTAAAGTAGGTTGACGATGATGATGATTTCCTTTGATCTATAGCCACTCAGTGCATAGTGGGACATGCCGAGCTCCCAGAATTGGCAGAGCTACAGCATCCTTAGGTGTTGCTGATATGTCTCGTACTTTGTTGTGCATATATCTGTCGTTACCGTTCTTCCCTCGACAAAAAATCATCATACATCGCTTTCGTCCCAGTGTCACTGCTCTGAATACGTCTCACACTGGGCCTATCCACCTGATTTCGTGCTTGCATTTCAGCTAAACTTGTGAGAAATGTAGTGCATAAACACAACAATTGTGTGACAATACAGTTTTGACCTTTGCAGTGGATAATCAATAATCTCATAAGATTAGACGTTGCAGAGCCTGGAAGTGAACAAAATTGTATACCTCGCTGTTAGTTGTAAAACATTTAGTTACCGCTTCCCTTAAGCTTCATTTCACATACCCGCCGTGGTTTCTCAGTGGCTATGGTGTTGGGCTGCTCAGCACAAGGTCGCGGGATCGAATCCCGGCCACGGCGGCCGCATTTCGATGGGGGCGAAATGCGAAAGCACCCGTGTGCTTAGATTAAGGTGCACGTTAAAGAACCCCAGGTGGTCGAAATTTCCGGAGTCCTCCAATACGGCGTGCCTCATAATCAGAAAGTGGTTTTGGCACGTAAAACCCCATAATTCAATTCAATTCATTTCACGTACTATAGATTCCAACATCTGCGTTGAACCGATATATTTTTTTCTTTGGTTTTACAGAGTTTCTGTGTTGCGGTTTTTTGTACGGTGGTGTTCGCTGCGTACTTCCATAATCGCACGCGCCGCGCCTGTGGATGGTTGTCACAGCTCATGCACGTTGCGGCTACGATGCGTTGATTTGCTTGGACCTTGATCGTACCTCGTTTACATACATGCCAAACAGTGTCATGCATTATGCGTGCGTCTATCATTGCATATTTTACAACGATCCGGTGAGGAAATCTGTGTATTTCGGAGACAGCATTAACCTATTTCGTTTCTAAATTATTGCAGCTAGTTACCTTTATGCTTTATTGTCAGTGAAAATGAAATTGTACGGGGAGAGTTGATTGTGCAGAAATGCATCGCAGGCAATATAACAGTACGTTTGATGAAAGCTTCACTTAATCCGAATACGCAAACATTTTATTGTAATACCTATACGGTTCGAAAGATTTGGGATACAGTTGTTCTAAATTGTAAGTGATAACGGGTTGTGTATACTTATTCTAATTTGTACTGACTGCCCTCCTCTGTTAAAGTTGCTGAAAGATGACAAAGCAAAATCATTCGTCTCTTAAAGACCAACCAAAGGACAAGACACGTTAGCATGCCGAGACAGCGATGAATTACGCGCCGATGTAGCCTATGGCGTTATGCTGCTGAGCTCGAGGTCGTGGGATCGATCCCGGCCGCGGCGGCCGCATTCTGATAGGGGCGAAAAGCAGAAACGCTTCTGTATTTGCATATAGTAGCACGTTAAAGTCGCCCAGGTAGTGAAAATTAACCCTGTGGCGGGCCTCACAATTATTTCCAGTTTTTGGCAGGTAGAACCCCACAATTTAATTTCTTAACTAATTACAGCCATAAATTAATTCTATAGTATGGAAGCAGTGATAAAAGATAATGAGAATAATACGAACCCTTTAGCCGAAACCAGCTGCCCGCTGTTTGCGAAGATAAGGTTCGTGCGTGTCAAGCGCGGAGCAAACGCCAGGAAAAGCACAGTGATGCTTTCCGCTCGCCCATCAGCAAAACTGTTTTCAAAGCGACGCACTCGTCATTTTGATTGTATCATAAATGCCCACAAACTGCCAGGGGAGGAATACGCACTAGTGATGCAATTCGACAAGGCATAGGAGGTACACCAGCTGTCTTGGCAGTGTTTTAGCCTTGAAGGGAAGCTCGTCGCATTCCGCAGAACTTTTTGAACTCATGGGCATGCGAACGCTAACGGCTGCAGGCTCCAAAACGCGTTTTCATATCGAAGGGGAGTGTCGGTGAGAAAAGGCGGCTAAAGTATTATTTTTCTGTGTCGAAAAATGGTGGTATTCAGCAACGTCGCTGATGTCTTTACCGGATGTTTCACGAAATGCGTAAGAAATTGCTTAAAAATAGAAAATTTCAGGTAACTAAGGGACTTCTTCTTGATTGCTTTTAGCATGGAGTGATACACTTCAGAATTACTCGATAAAATAATTTCAATAACAATTATTCAAATGAGGTTGGTGAACTGTTTAAGCAAAAGCGACATATGCGATTGACTCCCACGGACGACCTGAAGCCCGTTACTCGAGGAGCACAGAACCATTTCTAGAAATACAAAAAGTCTGCGCAGCTAATTTTTGCAGCTTAATGAATTCCGGCCAATTTGACGCAGAAGAGCGAAACTCTGAAAAGCGTAACTGGCGCGCCCTTTATATATAGACACCCACGGGTGACGTGACTGTTTGCACCTCACCGTCGGGCGAGAATGAAGGAAACAAGGCCGCGCCATGATTGAAACACTCGCTTGATGCTCGCCCACCCGTTGCCGTGAGACACAAACAACCATGTCAAGTTTGTTCAAGACGAGTTGGAATCGGAGCCAACGCGTGATTGTCGCACCTGGTGAACTGCGCTTCCGTGATTTGTCCGCGTTTGCTGCCTGGCATCTTGCAGAACCCGTCGCGTGCGTGGGGCGCCCAAAGCAAGGGCGCAAATTTCACGTGCGTCACGTGCGAGACGACGGGGCTCCCTATATGTTCGGCCGCATTTTAATCCCGCAAGATCTTCACGCACGTAGCGCTTCTACGTACGTCAAACTAAAACTGTGAAGTAGGCAGTTTTAGTTTAACGTGCGTAGAAGCTCTATGCACGCGAGCGTGAGACATCTGCGTGCGTCACTCATCGCACGGTGGCAACGCTTATAGATTTGCGTGCGCAAAATGTTTTGCATGGAGTTCTCCCAAATATGGGACGGTTGCTTCCACATGCCTATTCGCGACCTCTGCCTGAACAAATGAATGCTACTGCAGCCAAGCTTATTCTAGAGAAGGCGGAGCCTGAACTTTAGTGCCTCTTCGACTTGTCTGCACTTTCTGCACCAGTTGAGAGAGAGCAGAACTTTTGTCCTAAACTTTACAGTGCAGCTCGCGCCGCCTGCACCGCGATCTTCGATTTGACTTCGTGCAAGGCAAGTTGTACACGAGTTCGCGCTTCTCTTGCACTCGCTGCTTCGGACTTACAGTCACTGTGCACGCTTTCGGTAGAAGATGACACGGCGCAGCGCCATGGTTTAATAGTGGTGCGCCAAGCAAATACATCTCCCGATTTCGTTATAACAGTTCCCATACGTTTTTTTTTTCTTTTAGATCATGTATAATTCTTCAAAATCATCTGTGCAGATATTCATTTATTTATTTATTAAGGAACCCACAGCGCCAATGCATTACAGTGGGTGAGGGTGGTACAAGAAGACGTACCTACGACACCTCTGCTCCTGGACAGTGTTTTAGGTGATAAGAAAAAAAGAAAAAAAAAAAAACGGAAAGAAAAAAAAAAGGCACAGCCCTTAGCAATGCACATCTACAATCTACAACATCAAAAAGAAAGCATCGTTTGATTCAACCCTCACATCATCACTCGGCAGTCTATTCCAAGCCCAAATGGTTCTAGGGTGGAACGACATTCTGAACAATTCAGTTTTTGTCGCAAATTCACGTACCTTAAAGATCATGGTCAACACGGTTGGATCTATAAAAAGCCTTTTGCACAAACTTTTCGCGATAAACCCGAACAGCTGAATAATAAATAGCATGAAAGGACTTCAGGCGCAACTTCTTTCGGCGAATGACGAGCAATTCCCAGTTGAGTGCTTCCTTCGTGCGCGATGCACTGTGCCGAGCCCCGCGTGTGCCACACGCGAAACGAGAGGCAATGTTGTGCACCGGCTCGAGCTTATCTTTATCTCAACCAGTAGGCGGGTCCCAAACCGTGCACGCGTATTCCAGAAGCGACCTCACATAAGTCCTGTACAAAATGTGCCGACATGATTGTGGAAAAGTGTTTGCATTTCGGCGAAGAAATATCAAGGTTTTGCATATTTTAGCAATGATATAATCGACGTGACGGTGCCAATTCAATGCAGGAGTAAAACAAACACCTAAATGTTTAAATTGGGATAGCTGTTCCAACATTACATTGCTAATAACATATGCATATGTTATTAGCAATGTAATGTTGGAACAGCTATTACACATCAGGGTTTTTCTTTCTTGTAAATTTCATATGAACAGTTTTAGACAAATCCATATTCCATTTGACGCACCACTCTGAGATTTCAGATTTCAGTCCGTACACTACGATACTCGATGCGGCGGATGCTACCAGCTCGAGAAACCGAAAGGCACAATTGATTAATTAACAGAAATTCACAAATTAACATGATAATTAATGATTTTACGTTAAATATTGCAATTTACGAATTGTCGTAGGGTATTTTGCAAGGCATATCCACTTGGAACGAATTTTAAGGATCATGCGGATTTCGAGATATGCGCCGTGAAACTTGCGCTAAAAATGAACTATATTATACTTACTTTTTAACGAACTGCTGTTTTACTCATTCCAGCACAAAAGTAGGTGCAACGCTAATGTATTTCTTGGGGCACTTTGGGAGTGAATATCTCGAAACTGTTGTCATCCTGAAAATTCGTTCAAGAGAGAGAGAGAGCAAATGATAAAGGAAAGGTAGGGAGGTTAACCAGGACTGAGCCCGGTTGGCTACCCTACACTGGGGAAAGGGAAAAGGGGACGGAAAGATTAAAAGAAGAAGAGAAAGTCTACTGGGTATATCGTTCGGTCACTCAGTTCGGATCACAAACGCTGACTCAAACCAGTAGCCTTCAAATATCGCAGCAGAGCTTTTGTGGCCTTTTGTAGCTGCGATATGCGAGGCCATGGTCCCAAGATCTTCTTCAAGGTGAACGGTGTTCTATCTAGCTGATTGAGAGCTGTGCAGAGGTCATGTCTTTCGTTTTGAAAAGATGGGCAGTAGCACAGTAGATGTTCTATAGTTTCCTCGGCACCGCAGGCATTACAGTTGGCGCTATCAGTCATTCCAATCAAAACCGTATATGCATTGGTGAATGCGACGCCCAAGCGTAAGCGGCACAGCATTGTTTCTTCATTTCGCAGAAGCCCTGGTAACAGCCGCAGTCGCATAGAGGGGTCGAGGGAATGCAATCGTTCTTGGGTGAATTCAGGTGTGTGCCACTTCTCTAATGTCATACGGTGTGCTACCTTGCTTAGGTGTTGGGCTGCGTCGGTCCGCGATAAAGGTACAGAAACAAGGGTTGCTCCTTCGTGTGCTTTCCTAGCAGCTTCGTCAGCGAGGTCGTTGCCGGAGATACCGCAGTGGCCAGGCAGCCACTGAAACACGACGTCGTGTCCTTTCGCTATCATACGATGGTGCATTTCTCGTATCTCCGACACTAGTTGTTCACACGACCCGCGACGAAGAGATGACAGAAGACATTGTAAGGCCGCCTTCGAATCGCAGAATATTGCCCACCGATTAGCGGGTTGGTTGTTAATGTAATCAACGGCACCTCGGAGGGCAACAAGCTCCGATGCGGTCGATGTTGTCATATGAGAAATCTTGTATCGGACGCTAATTGATCGTGATGGCATAACCACTGCGCCGGTGGAGCTGGTCTGAGTGGAAGAGCCATCCGTATATATGTGGACTCGGTCAAAGTAGAAAGTGTTCAAACAATCCAGAGCTGCTTGCTTCAGGGCCAAGGTAGGCAGGTCGGTCTTCTTCCTTATCCCTGGAACCGTGAGACGCACTTGAGGTTGTTCTAAACACCACAAAGCTGAGGTTGAACGTGCTGAGGGTGTGAAGCCCGATGATAGACAGGCACGATGGATGCTGACCTCGTTGGAGAAGGACGCCTGTGGTCGTCGTTCTGGCAGGCAGGCAAGAGAGCTTGATTGCATGCGTGAAACATGACGAACATGGGCCCTAAGCGTGTCGATGCTAATGTAAGTCGCGATCGGATGGTCTCGAGCCATTATAATGGTTCCTGCTGTTGAGGCGCTCCGCGGAAGTCCTAGGCAAACACGTAGTGCCTGTGCTTGCACGCTCTGTAGTTCTCGAAGATTTGACTTGCATGTTTTAGCAAGCACGGGAGAACTGTAACGTAGCAATCCGATGAAAAGTGCTCGATATAACTGTAGCATGGAGCCCACTGAAGATCCCCATGTTTTCCCGGCGATAAACTTGAAGACATGAACAATAGATGTGAGCTTCTTCTTCAAGTGGGCAACATGAGGGCTCCAAGAGAGGTCCCGGTCCACAATGACACCCAAAAACCGATGATTTTTCTTGTAGGAGATAGGCTGGCCATTAATGCACACTGGATAATGAGACATTGGTTTTCGTGTGAAAGCGACTAACGCACATTTTTCTGTAGAGATGGTAAGGCCTTGTGTGTGAAGATAGTGACATGCCTGTGTTGCTGCTTTCTGTAGCCTTGCGCGAACCTGCAGACGAGTGACCGCTGATGACCAGATGCAGATGTCGTCGGCGTAGATTGAGACACTCACTGTTTCCGGTAGGGATTCGGCCAGCCCAAGAAGCGCGAGGTTGAAAAGAATAGGGCTTAGAACCCCACCTTGGGGAACTCCTCGGCATGTGTAGTGGTCGGTAGTGGGACCATCTTCCGTACGTACGAACATGGACCTTTGTGTCAAGTAGTTTCTGATCCATCGATATACTCGCCCTCCTAGTTCAATTGTCAAAAGTGCGTCTAGAATGGGTTGATGCGAAACGTTGTCGTAAGCGCCTGTCACGTCCAGAAAGAGCGCTACTGATAATCGTTTCCAAGATTTTTGCTGTTCTACAGATGACACTAAAT
The DNA here is from genome assembly GCF_023375885.2 of Dermacentor andersoni. Lineage (NCBI taxonomy): Eukaryota > Metazoa > Arthropoda > Arachnida > Ixodida > Ixodidae > Dermacentor > Dermacentor andersoni. The sequence continues at coordinate 204,258,823 of NC_092814.1, forward strand.
CGATGACGCTGTCAATCGATGAACGGCCTCGTCGAAATCCCGCCATAGAATCAGGGTAAATCTTGTGGTGTTCTAGGTACCATTCGAGACGCATGAGGATCATGCGTTCCATGAGTTTCCCGACGCAGCTTGCAAGTGCTATAGGCCGATACGATGCCAGTTCGAGCGGCGACTTTCCTGCTTTTAGTAGCGGTACCAGGCGGCTGCGTTTCCACTCCTGTGGGACGACACCATCTTGCCATGAACTATTAAAAAGGCTGAGGAGTTCTCTTCGTGCTTCTCGGCCTAGGTGGCGCAAAGCAGTATATGTTATGCCATCGGGCCCTGGTGAAGACGAACACCTACAGAGCGCCATAGCAGCTTCTAATTCTTCCATAGAGAATGGAGCCTCCATGCTGGTATCTCGTGGACCGGGGATGTCGCTTAAAGCCATGTCAGGGACTAAAACTGTGCCGCCGGCGATTTGCGCGCAAAATTCCTCTGGAACGTCTATCTCGCGGCGGTTTTGATAGAGAGCGAGGGCGTTAAAAGGGTGTCGTTGCTGGGGTCTTGAGCAAAGACCCCGTAGGGTACGCCACACACGGGACAATGGCTTGCGGGGGTCCAGTGACTCGCAAAAGCATTTCCATCTTTGATCCGCTAGCTTATCCATTCGGCGTCTTATCTTCTTTTGCATGCGCCGAGCTTCTCTGAGGTCAAGAATTGACTTTGTGCGCCTGTACCTCCTTTCAGCACGGCGGCGTATTGTACGAAGCCTTTCCAATTCAATGTCATTCTCTGTACGCTTTTTCGAATGTGTGCAGCAACGCGTGCAATCTTGCATTGCGTCTGCAATTATGTCTTCTAATCTGCGTGCGATATGTTTCTTGCAGGTGTCTTCTACTCGATCTTAAAAGACTGTCCAATCGATTTGACGAGATACATCCGGTAATGCGGCGTCTAGACCATTGATTCTCACATAGGTCGGAATATGATCACTTCCATGGGTTTCAATATCAGTGAACCACTGCCCGCTCGAAGTCAGGCAACGTGACACCAAAGTCAAGTCAAGGCAGCTACTGTACGTTGTTCCTCGCAGAAATGTCGGACTTCCGTCATTTAGAAGACACAGGTTGTGGCCTGATGCAAAGGATATTAGTGACCTGCCCCTCGAATTTATCCTGGAGCTTCCCCATATATGGTGGTGAGCGTTGAAGTCCCCTGTTATTATCCAAGGACCGGGAGTAGTAGCCATAATATCTTCTAGTCTTTTGCTGTCAAACTGACTTGTTGGGGATAGGTAGACGCCAATAATAGTAAAAGACAGCCTCTTCTTTTTCACACTAACACAGACGTATTGGTTACCGTCGTGTGGCGCTACGGGTTGCGAAAAATACGTTAGGTCCTTGCGAATATAAACCAGAACCTTACTACTACGGGCACACGTTGTTGAAACAAAAGGTTCATATCCTGATAGTCTTATGGAGGCTGATAAGTTCGGTTCACAGATCACCAGTATAGGAAAGTGGTAGTCAAACACGAACTGTCGAAAATCCGAAATACGTGACCTTAGGCCTCTCGCATTCCATTGGAATATGGAGGCACTTCTCACATCATCCCGGAACGATCGCTGTTGCTGTCGATGAGCCATGGTTCTGCTGTAGAAGTTCTCAAGCACTGGACTTCTGAAGGCTCGCTAGAACCGGATTGATGGCATCCAGCACTTGCAATGCACTTCGAGCTGTTGGTGTCTGTATCTTGTCCAGAAGAACACGAATAGCACTCACCAGAGAGCTGATCATGACAACAATTTGTTGATCTTGGTCCGTCAGTTTTTCAGGAACAGTCGAAGTGTCCCTTGCTGTAGACGTCTGATTTCGCTCAGTAGGAGCATGTAGCCTCGGGAGTGCAGGCCACGCGTCAGCAGCAGGGCTGTTCGTTGCATCTTTGTCCTTTGAGCTGACTGCGTTTGGCCTGGGCGGAAGAGTGGGTGGCAGTGTACGTGGTTGGCGCTCTGCAGAGGCTTTGGAGGTTCGTGATCGACGTCGGCGGCGCGATCGTCGCCGCCTAATAGATGTTGCTGCTTCTCGGTGAGACGAGTGGTCTCTAACCATTTTCCTCAATATTGCCATTTCCTTGCGAACTAACGGGCATTCCTTCGAGGAGGCATCGTGAGGGCTGCTGCAGTTTGTGCATTTCAGCACACTGGCTTCGCACGTGCTAGTGGTGTGGGGCCCAGTGCAGCGAGAACAGACGGTAGTGTTCTTGCACACACTACTCACATGCCCAAACTTCATGCACTTCCAGCACTGCAGCGGTTTTGGTATGAAGGGGCGAACTGCGTGTCGGAAGTGGCCCACTTTTACATGCGATGGTAGGGATTCGCCTTTAAATATGATTTTGACACACCGTGACGTGCCGAGACGAAACGCGTTTGTGATGATGGTGTTTTCTGTAGCTGGCTTGATTAAGATCGACAGATCGGAGTCGGCAATGGTCTCATCAACATCGTAAATTACGCCACTACTGATTTGTTTGCCCAGCGGAATATGAGGGCGGACTTTCATCCCGTCAAGTTCCGTGACATTGCGCAAGGAATCCAACGCAGCCGCGTGTTCTACGTCAATTGCTAGGACGTTCTTACGGGTGTTCACTCTGATGTCTTTGATTTCATTCGGAACCAGTGCCTCTAGATGTGAAGACACGGCTTGCCTGTTGAGGCGTCTCAGGTTGTCAGTAGCGAGAACTGGCGTGAACAGGATGGTGAGCTCCTCGGTATTCCGCGAAGATCTCACGGTGGACTCACTCGAATTCGAGGCTGCGCTGAGAAACCTTCGTTTTGCTTTACGACTCCGCACCAGCTCGAAGGCGTCGTCACAAGAATCTTCACCGCTGACATAGTACTTCATGGTGTCGTCGCTGTCAGTGTCGCTCTCGGTGCCGTTGCGCTTCCTGGAGGCAGCCGTCGCGGGCACTGCCGAGTCCGGCGGACGCGCGTGAGACTCCATCTCCATCGCAGTTAAGGAGGAAATAGCAGTTCACTGGCAAAGTCTAAAAAAATCCACAAAATAAGTAGAGCTGGAAGACTCGGTGTTCTGCCTGAAAGGCACTTCGTCTTCCTCTCTCAAAATTCGTTCAAAGTGGTGGATACGCTATGCCAACTTACCGGCTACAATTTGGAAATTGCAATTTGTGCCGTAAAGTAATTAGTTATGAAGGTTATTAGTGTGTTTTTCTTGATTAGTCAAGCAGGCATTTCGATTTTTCGTGGAAGTAATGTCCGTCTCTCTAAGTAATGCTGCCCATTAACTAGAATTATGATATCTGCTATGGGCAATTTTTAAACATTGCGCATGGTCTAAAAAAGTTCATCAGAGACGCTTACGAATGCTTGGCTGTGGGCATGCGAGAACAACATAATCATTTAGTTGATATGTTTTCTACTGATATTTTCGACATGCATTAAAGTTCTTTCCGCTGAATCGGTGTGTATGTTTGCGTATACGTTGGCCACAGACTGGAAACATTCGGAACGATTAATTTTATTTTATGGCTAATGGTAGGTCTGTCGTAACTATGTCGTCTTCTTTTGTGCTCCCTTGCTTCGTCTTCTGAGGCGTCCTTCCGTGGGCGGCCATGTCTCACAGCTGTCGCCCAGGTAGGCGCTTCGGAGTGCATCGCAGTAGACACAGCACCGAGGAAATCCGAGGAATAAGTGACGCGCGGGAGGCAGCGAAGTGACGTATGCAGTGACGCACGCACTAGACACGCCTACTTTTATATACTCATGATCTGGCGTCGAGAGTGCATCGCAGTCGTCACGGTAGTGTCAACACGTATGAAATCCGAAGAGCAAGTGACGGAGGCAGCGACGGAGGCAAGGACGTGACGTGTGGAATGACGCACGCCGCAGGCACAACTTTAGTCAGCCATAAATAACCATGCAGCCACCGTGGCGTCGGGGAAGCGTGCTCGTCTCGCACCCCGGAGGGCCGGGGTGCGAGGCGAGACGTTTACCCAATTTTCTTTTCCAAGGCATTCATTTACTTTGTTTGCAGAAACCTGCCTGACAAATTTGACGTCAATCCGAGCATTTTTGACGTGTTATTACTCTTTGCGCCGTCGGCCATTTTTGGTACCATCTTTCGATCACGCCGCCGATGACAACGCTGGATTCTCGCGTAATGGGGCATATAATGGTTTCGCATTAAAAACGACAGCCTGTATATAGCTGCCATGAGAATGTGAGGTTCAAGTTTGATTCTTGAATCGTTGTGCGGGAAGGTTAGTAAAATCATGCGACACACTAAAGTGCTTTCGATCGCATGTGTTTTTCTTGGAACACGTTCTCTGACGAAAAAGCAGCTCATCCACATCCACTGTTCAGTTCTCACGAAGTAGTACTATCCCGATAGCGATTATTGCGATAACGAAAAGAAAATACCGTTCCTTTTGCCATATGCAAATTTGTACAGCTTTGGAGCACTTAGACGACCGTCCTTTTACAGAGGAGAATATCTTAGGTCCGTGGCCTTGTGCGTTTATGTGCAAGGCCACAAAGGCGCTGATGCGTTCCTTGAAATGCACCTGCCTGTATGACCGCGTTTGACTGACTTAGTGATGAACGTTTGGGTGTGCAATAGTGGAAACTGTGAACTTCTTTCTTCCTTCTCCTCTTTGAATTCCCTTTCTTCCTTTCCCGGTACAGGGTAGCCTAGTGGGCTCAGCTAGGTTAATCTCCCTGCCTTTCCCTTATGGCTTTTCTCTCTTTCTCTGTTGGAAAGGTTTATGAGAGGGCTGCTCCAACCTGATGGGAGGTGCTGCTGGACTACAGAAGCATGTCCGCCCAGTAGGCAAATTTTGAGCACAGTATCCTTGAAAGGAAAACATTTCTCGAACCGCGATGAGTAGCACCAACCCAAAAGGCACCCGTAGAACGATGTGGCAACAACAGCAGACGCTACGACGCAGTGCGCCCAACGCGCCAGAAACGCCGAGCAGAGAATAAGCCTTGTGCGCTTCTACTATTTTTTAAATAAGCTTGTTGCTCTATTGCAAGTAGTGCGCTTGAACTTTAGGAACTCGCACTGCACCCTGCTACACTCGCACGGTAACGCAGCGAAACTAGGGCAGAAAGTGCAGTCAAATCGAAGAAACCTATAATTTTGTTAAGTGCATGAATTGCGCATATGTAGTTCCAGAGTTCCTCGATATTTTTTTTATAATCAATACTTTTTTCAAAATATTAGATGACTAGTAGTATCTTGCGGTGGTGGTCGAGATTCATGTTGCCTCGCCGGGTGATCCTTTGTGATCTTCCTTTCCTGTCACTGATTTCATGAGGCGAAATCGGCCCCTCTTGACGACCACGAATAAGCGGGGATCTTTTAGATGGTTGCTTGGAAAGCGCATCCCGTACGTATGGAATGCAACGCAAGCGCCTAGCTATAGTTAAACTGCGTCCGTGAGGTGCGAGAAGGTTTTTTATGTTCTGCGCTTGCGCTTTTGAGATTTACAAGATATTTACGTGCGTACAAAAAAGTGCCTTTTGAGCCGAGCAACAGCGAGATATTGCCTTGGGATGGGGTTTGAAAAGCACTGAGCTAATCTAGCTAGTAAACGATATGAAATGATTTGTGGCACCGTGGGTGCCAGTCTGCTACTACGATCAGTTGAAAAAAATTGAATTGTTTTGTTCAGAGTTCTAGCATAAAACAAAAATGTGCTGACGTTTCAGAGGGCCTGCGGTGTCCCTTAAGTAACTTTAGGTCACTGCTGCCAACAGTCGCTGAGTTAAGGGGTGCAGTGTGTGGTAAATACACATGGAAGCTTTTATTGTAGCTTGACATGTTAGCCTCCTTGCAGGACTCATGTGAACAGCATACAGCCAGAAGCATGCGAGGACACAGGCCGAAACATGCCATAAATGAAAGTTAATGTGAAAAGACGGTATACAAGAACACCCGCAAGTACGCTAAGCTATACGCACCCTCAGTGAAAATCGAATGCCCATGAATGTGCGGCAGCTTACAAATTTTTTTCTTTCTTTTATTTTATTGTTAACAGACAGCAAGATCATACTGGCGTACAAAATTCTATTGTTTGACAGTCGTTATCATGACATTGGCACATACAGCAGTAAATATTCATGCATATAAAGGAAACGAAATATCCTGCGAACTTCTTCAGGCTTTAGAAGCGAGAAGCGCTAGCGCGCGCACACGCACGGTGTCATGCGGGGAACAGCGGAAACGCGCGCATAGTTCTCCGAAAAACGAATTGCTAGTCAACAAACAGAAAGCACGCGTTGCTTCGCTACACGCCACGGCGCACATCGGCCGCTGGAGATGACGCGTCTCTGGATGGATAATAGCAAGTTTCCATGCGTCTATGTTCAGTCTAAAAAGTATAGCTGGCTCATAAGGACACAGGTTGGAAGGCCTTATCAGGCGAGTCGGCGCTCCTGTCTATTTTACTCCGTGCCCTTAAGACTCGGGCGAACCGCAGTCCTGTGAGATAAGCCCGTTTCCTTTTATTTCGTTTTTTTTTCATGCTGAAGAACCTCGCATCAATAGGAGTTTCATTATTGATACGCGCTATGGTGCAGTAAGGGTCTCATCAAAGTAAATTGCTTTGCTTCTTTCGACTAAATTTGACAATGAATGGATGGACGCAAAACATTAATAAAGGTCCTGAGGTACGCGACTCAGCGCGCTGCGGGCCGCTCCCACGTTGGGACAGTCAGGCCATGCCCGACCGCCGCATCGTGGGCCCTCTGGACAGCCCATAGTTGCGCCCCGACATCGGGGCTCTTGATAGCGGAGAGCCACTTCTCCTCATTGATTTGTTCTGTGCCTCGTAACGAGGGGCAACGCTAGAGCATATGGTCTACGCTAGCGATGTCATTGCAGTTCCTGCAAGGATTAGTGGCATAGGTGTCGCAATAAATTTTGTGGAATAAAGCCGGGCTGGGATATGAGCTTGTTTGCAATTATCTGAGGGTCAATGCCTGCGCTCTATTTAAATTTTTCTGGGGAAGGGGAAAGTCTCTCCTGCCGAGATAAAAGTGCTGCGCAATTTCATTGTATGTGGTCGGTTGATCTCTGTTCTCCACCACTGCAGGCCGGCGTTGGAGTTCTCCATGGTCGCGGAAAGCGAGACCTCGCGCCTTGGAGTGGGCCAGCTCGTTGAGGTTTGTCGGGCCTCCCATGATGGATCCCATGCATGTGAGCGGGGAACCACGTGAGAGTGTGGGTGGCGATGCTTTTGCCGTCGAGGATGCGACAGGCTTCCTTACACACGGCGCCAACGCTGAAGGCGCGGATGGCTGCCATGGAGTCGCTGAAGATATTGGCATGTTTGTCATCCAGGAGGGCCAAGGCAATGGCCACTTGCTCGGCCGCACGCGACGACGTGCTTCGTACCGAAGCGGCGTTAACGGTCGAACACCTGTGGTTGATTGACACTACCATGAAATTGTTGCTGTTGCCATACTGGGCCGCGTCAACGAAGCAGCTGCCGCCAGGGAGTTCTGTTGCGCGGAGTAGGCGCCACTGCTCTGGCCTTCCTTCTTTCTACGTTGCGCTGGGGATGCAATTGCGCGGGGCAGGCGATATGATGATGTTATCTTTCTGCTCTTTCGGAAGGCTCTGGTAGGCGTCTTCGACAGTGGCCGGGGGGACGCCCATCTCAGTTAGGAGTCGTCTGCCTGCCCTGGTGCCGGAGAGCCTGAGAATCTGTTCCCTTTCTTGTGCTTCTGCAATTTCTTCCAGGGTATTATGAATACCCAACTGCAGGAGTCGGTCGGTGCGTGTGTAGTTTGGTAGTCCGAGTGCGCTCTTGATCCCTGTCCTTATCATGGCATTTAGCTTGTCTCGCTCGGCCCTCTTCCAGATGCGCATGGCCGCTACGTACGTAAAATGGCATAACAAGAAAGCGTGGGCTAGCCTTATCAGATTCTCTTCGCTCAGGCCTCTCCTTCTGTTAGCTACCCGCCTGATTAGACCGATGACGCTATCTGTCTTCTTTGCTAGTTTGTGAATGATGATGCTATTCGTGCCCGCCCCTTCGAGTGTCATTCCCAAGATTCGAATGGACGCGACTTTGCGAATGGGATCTCCGCACTTGGTGTAGAGATTAATGTCAATTTCAATGGGGGGGTTTCCAGTTCTGTGGCTTGCGGCCCTTTCTAGTTGGGCTGTAGAGAAGGAGCTCCGATTTCTTTGGGGAGCACCGCAGTCCCGCGTCGGTTAGAAAGCGCTCTGTAGTGTCGACAGCTTCCTGGAGAGTGGCTTCGACTTGTCCGTCACTGCTACTCGCGCACCAGACAGTGATGTCGTCCGCGTAGATCGTGTGACCGATGCCCTGGACCTTGCCTAGGTATCGTGAGAGGTTGACCATTGCGATGTTGAAGAGGAGCGGTGAGATGACTAACCCCTGGGGGGCGCCTCTTCCGCTCAGCTCCATTTTCTTCGATTCCAAATCTCCAGCCTTGAGGATGGCGCATCGTTTGCTGAAGAAAGACCTGACGAAGGCATGGAAGGACGATCCCAGGTCGAGTTTGAAGATGGCGTCGAGAACGAACCCGTGACGGATGTTGTCAAAGGCCTTCTCCAGGTCCAAACCGAGGATGGCTCTCGTGTCCCGAGTGCAGCGTTCCAGGATTTGGACCTTGATAAGCTTCATGGCGTCCTGGGTGGAGAGGCCTGGCCTGAAACCTATCATGTTGTGAGGGAAAAGGTCCTTGGTCTCGATAGACTTGGCAATTCTGTTATGGATGGCGTGCTCGGCCACCTTCCCTACACATGACGTCAGTGAGATGGGGCGGAGGTTGTCCAAGCTCGGCGGTTTACCAGGCTTTGGGATTAGTATGACTTTCGCCAACTTCCATTCTTCCGGTACAGTTCCGTCCTCCTAAATCCGATTTATCTAATCTGTGAGAAACTCAATTGATGCGTCCTCTACGTTTATGAGAGCCTTGTTGTTAATGTGATCCGGGCCGGGTGCTGACTTACCTTTGAGGTCGTGTAGGGTGCGGCGGATTTCACTGACTTTGAAAGGCTCGTCCAGCGCGGAGTTCGGCTTCCCTTTGTATACTGGGTATGCCGCCTCATCGGCCACAGTTTTGAGCGGCAGGTACTTCTTAGCCAACATCTCCAGCACGTCCTTTTCCGAAGACGACTTCTTGGCTTCGTGGAGTGCTTTAGCGAGGACACTTCTCTGGTTTGACTTGGTGCCGGAGTCGTCGAGCAAGTGTTTGAGAAGATTCCACTTGCCTCCCGTGCGCATCTGCCCGTCGATTGAATTGCAAATTTCGTCCCATTGCTGCCTAGACAGGGCTTGGCAGTGCTCATCGATCTGCCTGTTGGTATCCGCTATCTTTTTTCTGCGCTTGCGATTCAAGCGTTGGCTTTTCCACCTCTCGAGAAGTAATTGCTTATCCTCGAGAAGGTGCGCTGGCCTGTTATCCATTTTGTCTGTCTGTAGATCCGTCTCTATGGTTTTGGTGGTGGAGCAGATATCTTGCAGAATTAGTGCGCACCACTGGACGAGACTCTCCGGCTTTTCTCCACGGGTGGCGCGGGCCATGCGAACCTCACAGAATTTGTCCCAGTCAGGGACCGAGAAGGCCTTCTTTCTTTTCTGCTCCACTTGGAAGCTGGTGACCGTGTTGTAGTGATCACTACCGAGGTCTATGAGCAGATTCGACCACATGGCTGAGCCAGCGTTTTTAACAAAGGTGAGATCCGGGACAGAGTCCCTGGTCGAGGAGGCGCCCCGTCTGGTGGGAAAGGCTGGGCCCGTCAATAGAGAAAGTCCCGCATCTCCCGCCTCCTGCCACAGGCTTCTGCCCATGACCGTGTCGTGCGTGTAGTTCCTAGCGGGAAAGGGGGCGTTGAAATCGCCGGCCACAACCAGTGGAGAGTTTCCGGCGAGTTTCGTTGCCCCAGTGATGATGGTTTAGAAACGTCGTGTGTGATCGCTCGGGCTGCTATGTATGTTAAGTATAAAAATGCTGGAGATGTTGGATTGACTTGGGATGACTTCTACTAGGGAGGTCTCCGTCTTGCTAGGCCGGACCCCTAGATCGTGTGCGACGAAAGTGAACTTGCTGCTGACTAATGTGCAGATTCCTCTGCCGTCCCCACGGAGAGCAAGAGCTTTGTATCCCTGGAATGAAACCTGATCAGTCATCGTTTCTTGCAATAACATAACATGTGGCTTTTCTTTGTGAGTGCGAACAAACTGTTGCAAGGTACATCTTTTATGGTGGAGTCCCCTGCAGTTTCACTGCCAAATCCTAAATTGGGTGTGTGGCCTCATCCTTACTGTATAGAGCGCCTTCCGGCGTTGCTACTAGGGTCTCGAGGGAGGTGGTTCTATTAATCGGTCCGGGAATGTGCAGTGGTGGCCGCGTAGGTACCAACGCGCCATCCGGGAAGTAAACGGGACGTACGTGGGTCGACGTCCTGATGTCCATTTTCTGCACCTTGGTCTCTATCTCTGGTATTCTGTTTTCTAAGCATTGAATTTTGACATTTTGCGCGTCTAACTTCTGATCCACGACCAACAGTCGCTGATCCACTGTAGATAGTCGTTCGTTAATCTTCTTGATCTCGAAGCAGATGCAATTCAACATTTCTCTGACTTCGGACTTGGCTTTAGCCGGTACATTTTCGGGCATGCTGGGAACGGCCTTTCTTTTGGCTGGATTGCCCGAGTGGCTCGCATCCACGACAATGGGAACGTCTGCGGTTTGAGGAGAGAGGGTCCCCAAGGGGGATGAACTAGGGAGTGGAACGCCATGAGGTCCCCGAGGGGGTTGGGGAGAGGGGCTCGCCGAGGGCTCCCTGAGGGGGTTGAACTAGGGACTGGAAGGTGGTGAGCTTGATTAGCCTTTCTGAGTTCTGCTATATCGGCTCGCATTAACTCGATTATGCTGCGCATCTCGGCATTTTCTTTCCTAAGCTGAGCTATTTCAGACGAACCATGCTCTGGCGCCGCACCTCCAGTTACCTTTTCGGCAGTTCTCCCTCCACTCCGCACCCTGTCTGCCCAGGTGGCACCTTGTTTCCCAGAACCGGCTGGCTCTTCGAACCGGACCCTGTTCTGTGGGCCCCGGGAGTGGCTTCCCGATCTGGAGCGGCCCCGGGACCTGTACCTGGAATGGCTCCTAGACCTGGACCGGGAACAGCACCTGGACCTCGAGCGGCTTCTCGAGCGGGAGAGCCTGCTCGAAGGTCTAGCCGGTTCCCGGTCGGCGCTTGTCTGTGCTGGTGACGGGTCTCGATTCCTGGGTTCCGCATTTCTTTCCCTTCTCCTCCGTCGAACGATGTACGGGAGCTGGAATCTTTGCTTGCAAATCTTGTCCGCTGTGGCGTGCGGGCCCCCGCAGAGGCCGCAAGTAGGCGAGCAGGTGTGGTTGTCGTCGGGGTTGTTGTCCCCACATTTCCCGCATAGCTTGTCCCCTGGCGTTGGGCAGACGTCGGCTCTGTGGCCTAGTCTACCGCAGGCATAGCAGCAGTCGTGCTGCCTGAGGTACAAGGAGCACTTGACTAGCGCCGAACCGTAGAAAACGAAGTTGGGGACCTTGTAGCCGTCGAAAACGATGACTACCGTTTCGCTATTCTTGATTCGCTTGTCTCCCAGGGCTAAGGGATTTCTCTCGTTGAGAATGCTTCTGTCCAGGTCGGCCTGGCTCTCCGACACATCAATTTGGCGTATGACACCCTTGCACGTGGCGTGCGGTGCGGCTTCGTAAGTGCTGAGTTCGTATTGTTTATTTCCCAGAGTGATGCAATTCATTTTTAGATAAGCATCTGCGTTATCGCGAGACGCGGTGCTGAGGACGATAATATTTTGTGTTGCGTTGGGGCAGACGATGTCGTGGCTAGCTTCCTCGGACGTGAGTCCTGCCGCGGCGGCGACGGCCCGACCAAGCCTTGTGGAGCCCGTTTTCTGCACATCCAGACCACCCCTGGGGCTGGCGGTAATCTTCCAGTGTTCCTTTGGGAGCTAAGGCATTCGCGACGACTTGATGATCTTGTGCTTTAGGCTAATGGGCTTCCTGCTGCCATTGAAACGCTCACGGTGCCCCTCTCTGCTTGCCGCTTCACGGGTGCTGTCGCGACGAGAGACGCGCAGGGCGTTTTTCTTGACAGTGGCGGAGCACCAGCCGTGCTGCGGGTCAAATTGTCTCAGTGTAAGTATAAGATCATGTTCCGAGCAGGAAAACTATTATTAAGGCACCAATCTATTTCGTCGAGTCTTGTATTGCTGAAGAACAACGCTTGAGGTGACCCCTGAAGCCCAGTTCGGATGGCTCCCCTTCCGGAAGGCATGTCTACGGCAAGGGGGGTACATTTTACCCTGCGGTTCACCCACATACACTCCTCTTTCGTAGTTGTCCCCTACTCCGAAGGCATTTGGAGTGCCCGTGTGTTAGGGGAATTAAACTGTCTATTGCGACAAACTCATCGTTGTGAATTCAGGGAGAACAACAGCAGCTGCCGTTCGTTTGCGCATGCGAATTTGACCGTATCCTGCCCTACTGACAAAAGTTATCATATCGTAAAAGGAAATTGAATTGAACCGCACCAGAAAGTTTCACGTCGGCCAGTTCTTTTTACAATTGACATACGTCACATGTGCGCCAGCGAATAAAGCAAGTTGCTAGGATGAATATTACGAAACAGCCATATAGAGGGCAACCGCGCTTAATCTGAAGCTTGTGTTATTGCAGCTATAGTAAATTTCTCCCGCAAGAATAGTGCAGAATACATTAGAATACATATTACGAAATAATTTCCCGTCCTTGAAGTTTCATGGCGACATACTATAATATAGCACTCATATAGATCAGATATATTGAGTTTGAAAACAGCCGTTCTTGAGTGCAGCGGGCGTTCAACAAGGCCGAATCGACGGTGTTGCAACGAGGCTAGTTCTAGCAACAGCAAGCGTGGCTTTCCCGCATATTACTTCATGCCTTAGTCTGCATTGGTTAACCTTAGCCCAACTCTCTTGTTTTTCGTATCACATATATATACGGCCTTTTTTGCTGCGAAAAACCGGGCCTTGCTTGATCTATTTTTCTCATTTAGGGTTAAGACCTTCTCGATCAGTTTTAGCAGATTTTCGTTGAGTAGATGATTTACGAGGAGCGCGAATTATTCAGGAATCTTCCGTGTGCTTTGGCGCCTGAAACCTATCACTTATAAAGACAATGGTTTGGAGACTTCACCAGGTTTATTGTTTAACAGCGATGATTGATGCGAATGCTTCATCTTTTGCGGCTTTCCAGATGGAAGTCAGGTTAAACTATAGCACAGTAAACAAAGTTAATATTACTAACGTATAGACATGTTAATCCCCCCTCCCCCCAAAACTAGAACAATTTTTTATACCAACAGAGAAATTCTCGGCTTCAACCGCACTGGGCCGAGCAGATCATATGTGATAGATATCTTACGTTATCACCGTCGCTCACATTTGTCTGTTCTGTTTTTTTCCAGATAAAGCCATAAAAATGTTGGCCGGTATAAATAGCGCCGTTGTCATCCAGTTCGCATTCCATTAGCGTCTTCATAGTGGAGCACAGCACGCACTGCAAGAGGTGCTTTCACATGTGCCGTGTCTAGTGTATTGACTTCTGCGTCGGGTTTTGGTAACGCCCCACGCCGACTTGCCGTCTGCCATCCATCGAAGCTCTGCTACGCATTCAAAGTCTGGCCTTTCTCTTGCTAAGGATTCCATGGCCGAGTTCAACAGGGCCTCTGGTATGCTGGCGACTCACCTCCTGCGCGGACGTGGTGCCAGGCGGTCCAGCGGCGGCAACGACCAACGGTCCCGTGGCCAAGACACCGGGGACGAGAGGGGGATACCCATGGCGTCAAGAGGGTACGTGCCATCGCCAGGTACACCACCGCCCTCATACCGTGAGGTGGTGCTCGCCGTCCCCGCCGAGGCGCCTTTCAGCGAAGATGAATTGGCCCTAGCTGCAAGACACCTCGGTCACATCCGCCAGTTGCAGCGGGAGAGGTTCCCCGAGCGTGAAGGGCGATGGGTAGATGATACAGACGAACCGGCGTCCCGGAGGCACTATGGCTGGGACAGATGGTATCGGCGGAGCTACATGCAGTGGAAGCAGCACTACAGCTGTATGTGGGTGTTAGCCATTGTTTTGACGATCATTTTCATTTTGTTTGTGATAGTGACGCACTTTATTTACCACGGCCTGCATGCGCCGACGAAGGATTTGCCCTATGAGACGCGCACCTGAATCCTACAAGATTTGTAGCTGGACCGAGTGCGGTGTTAACGCGCGTACTGTAGACGGGAAGGGCATGACAACCTGCTTAGGGCATTACTGACAGCCGGGTTTTTGCCGAATGATATCTTAATACCGCGCCGGTATCTAATGTGAACATGAAGGAATAATTGTATTTATTGCACCTCGTGTGCTTAATCACTTGACATTGCTGCGAGTGATTGCGGCGACGCGTACGCGGGAGTGCTATGGCCCCAAAACTGCCAGTTAATGTTTAACCCCAGCTTCCTGCATAACGATGATCACCTACCCACGACTTCGAGTTGCTTTGCCCGTGTCGGTGCTTCGTTCGGGCGCAACGGCACTTCACGCTACGATGTGCTTGTTGCGTCTTTTCACGCAGATGAAGAAACGGCGTTAACTCGCACTGCGTCGCCGTTCAAGTCATCAAAATAAGTCTTAGCTTCATTGTTCATTTTAATGGGTTGTGGTAAAAATGTCTGCCAACGTAAATATATTTGCCGAAAAGTATTAAAAGAAAAAAAAAAGGAAGCATCTCAGATTCCATCACCACAATGCTAAGTGCTGTCTATTTCGTAACGTTGGCACTTGTTTTTCACAACTGGCGTGTTCCGTACCGTATGTGCATTTTATAGAACTGATATGCATTTTATATTGTCGAGTTCATTTTTAACGGGTCTGTGGACGCCGCACAAGACTGAAATAAACTGTGCCCAGTGTTCTTGTTTGCCGCATGTGTGTGTGTTTCAAGCGAAGCCTTCTTATACTCTTCGACCGCGCAGGTGCACACTGATTTCAAAAACGCCACATTCCGACAACTGATGCAAGCATACCGCAAGAGTATGTATGTGTATACATACATGCATACATACATATAGCTGCACGTTAGAAAGGGAAACGACGTACGTGGAACCACGTTCTTTGCAGTCCAAGATTTCCGCTGGTGGGCCAGCCTTTATCAGAGTGACTGGAAGGCTTGCTCACCTGCCAAAACGTTGGGACAATAAAGAATGCGTGTCCACGTACGCCCTTTTCATTTTTGACGCTACACCACTGGAGCGAGCCGGTGTTTCCCGCCACACGTATCCAGGTTTTCTGGACACGAGGGTTTAGTTCGAGTGCCGCGACGTGGCGTACTGACCTTAAGAGGAAGAGCTTAAGAGCTTGTCAGCACAACCCACCGCCCCGTTCCAAAGGGGGCGCTTATCACATCATTGCATTCATCTATCCGAAGCTTTAGCTCGGGCCAAACTCCAACGCGGCCATTCAAATACATGTTAAACGCAAGAACGCTTTTCTGAGATAGCCGCTGGACAAATTATATTGAAATCTGTTGCATTTGAGAGAGAAAGTTAAATTCTAATTACTGTTGGAAGCGGAATTTTGATTTAGGGCCTGAATTTCGTTAAAACAAATTTCGAAAATTTGGAAGTTCGGAAGAAATAGCACAAGGTTTACAAATTAATTGCTCTGCTTGAAGAGCACATATCGTAGTTCTATAAACGGCATGCGTTCGATCATTGAAAGCGGACAAATTCGATATATCATTTTATATCTTACATGAATTTGTTACGTTGTGCATAAGGGTTCTGCAAAAGATGTATTTCTATATAACTAAATTTCTGAGGATTTATGTGTAACATATCAATTTGGTCCGCTTGAGATGTACTATTAGATGCAGCTCACAGAATTGTGGTATCGTTTCTCATTGCTGAGTTAGAGTTAACTTGATCGTTCCGTTTCCTGAAAATTTTCAATTTTTCACAATTATTAATAAAAAATTGACGGCCTAAATAAAAAATTCGAATATTAGTCAATAGATTTTAAGTGTTTCTTTTAAATGAAATAAACCTCGTCAAATTTGGTGCAGCGGTTGCCGAGAAAAACGAATTCTCCTTTTACATGTATTTAGATAGGAGAACCCGAGCTAAAGCTTCCTCTTAAGCTTTTCAATCTTCCCGTGGTAACGCGTGATGACCGCAACAAACAAAAATATAATATTAAAAGCTATCCCTGTGCGAGCTTCGCCACAATGCTTGTCCTGTCGGCGTTATCAGTGTTTTTGATAAAGCGTAACCGCTCGTCGCCTGGAAATGCCTTATCATCCTAAGAGTGTTTAGTCGGAACGAGCGATGATCGATTCTGGGCTTTTGATATGGTTTGTTTTTCTTTTTTTTTCTCTTTCTTTTCGATTCTACGGAGTAAACAAGCTAGGGTAATCGTCGGAACCACCCCGCGGCAGCCTTTTTTTCAATCGGCACATATAACGTCCGAACATTGCGCAGCGTCTACGAGAGACGCCGTCGTGGACGGCTGTTGATTTTGATTTATCGATTTCGTTCAGGTGCCCCAATTATTTCGCTAACAACATTGCTATCCGCACTCATGGGCTGCCACAGCTGCTGCAAATCGAGATGTGCATAACTATTTAGATGGATACACGGATAAGTTCGTTTTGCACCTTGAGGCAAAAGGCACGACACAAGAATTATACAAACTGTCTCTGTGTGGTTGTCCGTTCACATGCTATGGCCGCAGCTGCTCACAATATTACGTCCCATTTACTGGCCATCAGGCCAGGTACACCTTCAGGCATGACATATGCAGTACTTACATTTAGTTGTGAAAGTAATGTCCTGTCACGGTTATGCACGCGCGTGAAGGAAAACCGTTATTTAAGATTATTTTTCAGTATTAGATGTGGGATTTGTCTATTCTCCGTATTGTCTACCATGTTTCCGTTCCGCCTATATGATATAGCCGCAATGTATACTAGCAGATATCGAACGCCAAAATGGCTACCCACATACTCAAAGACCTCGCGCACAACTCCTCCCCTTTACTTGCATTCAAGAGTTGTGCGACTCTCAAGGACATCCTTAAGGAATGGTAAATAATAAATTATGGGGTTTTACGTGCTAAAACCACGATCTGATTATGAGGCACGCGGTAGTAGGCGATTCCGTTATAATTTGGACCAGCTGGGTTTCTTTAACGTGCACCTAAATCTAAGTACACGGGTGTTTTCATGTGTAGGCATGATACGCTTTTTTTTCTTCTGGAAAGCATGAGTATTGCAAGTGTCCTATATGCAGATTTTTCCACTTCGTGTTTAATACACAAAGAAGTGCCCAGTAGGTGTGATTTGGTGCCTTAAGGGCCGGGAGCACCGCGTTTCTGAAATAGTTCCGAAATGGTCTGTTTGTACCTCAGATGCATTTCTCGACTTCAATAAAAATCGGTAATACCCCTTGAACTAATTATGCGGAATATTAAAAAAAAAAAAAAAACCCTGACGAGTGACACATGCCGGCAAACAATGTGTCGTTGGTTACACTCAGCTGCAATTTGTCTTCTTTTTTTTCTCCCCGTGCTTAGGTTACGTTAAACATCCGGTTGATTTTCTGCAACAACATAATTACCGTACTTCATACCGTATTTCTGTAACGAAAGACGCTTCTGCTATTGCAGAAGCATAATTTACTGATATTTAGTGTCCCTTTAAGAGGAAGCTTTAGCTCGGGTGCTCCTATCTAAATACATGTAAAAGGAGAATTCGTTTTTCTTGGCGACCACAACACCAAATTTCACGGGGTTTGTTGCATTTAAAAGAAAAACATAAAATCTAGTGACTGTTGATTTCGAATTTTCGATTTAGATCGTCAATTTTTTATTAAAAATTGCCAAAAATCGCAAATTTTCAGAAAACGAAACTATCAAGTTTACAACTCTGTAACTCAGCAAGAATAGGCGATATCGCAATTCTGTGAATTGTACCTAATAGCACATCTAAAGCGGACAATTTTGACATATTATACATGAATCTAAAAAAATTTATTAATATGTAATTACAACTTTTGCAGAACCCTCGTAAACAACGTAACAAACTCACGTAAGATGTAAAATGACATATAAAATTTGTCCGCTTTGAATGATCTAATGGATGCCATTTACAGAACCGCGATATCTGTTCTTGATGCAGAGGTATTAGTTTGTAAACTTCGTGCTTCTATTTTTTTCAAACTTCTGAATTTTTGTAAATCTCTTTAACAAAATTCAAGCCTTAAATCAAAATTCCGCTTCCAACAGCCACTAGAATTTAACTTTCTCTCTCAAAAGCAACAAATTTCATTAAAATCGGTCCAGGGATTATCTCAGAAAAACGTTTTTGCGTTTTTACATGTATTTGAATAGGCCGCGTCGGAGTTGGGCCCGAGCTAAAGCTTCCTCTTAAGTGACGTAGTTTTACTGCTAAGCATTGCATTCGTGGTGAAAGAAAAGTCGTGTTGTTTGGCTTAATTCACCTGGTCTTTGTTTGAAGAATAGGCCTTTCTGCGAATGTTTTCTATGTGCTGCTGCAAAAGATGACTACCTTCTGCTCCCCCTTGCCACCGTTACTCAAGTTGCAACCAAGTGTAAAAGAATGTGATAAGGTGTATTTCCATTTTTAGTGCAATGTTAATATTGTTCTGCCATGTCTTTTTCATTTTGTTCAATAGTAATAAACATGTCATGCATTTCATATACTTTTGTGAGGTTTATAAGTAAGTTTTTTTTTTCTGGTATGGGGCTGTCAATAAAACAATATTATTTTATTCAATTTTTTTAGTTATTTTGCGTGTGATGGGATTTTGCTATTACGAGTGAATTTTCGCTTTCTTTAGTTGTCATGACTGTATATATTATACACATTGTCCAGTTTTGTGCAATATCTCAGTAAGTATGTCAGAAGCTCTTCTACACTTTGGTCTTTAGGGCATTATATAAAAATCTTTTGTATGTATGTACATGAAACGGCCTTCGCGTTTTCCTGAGGTTTTTTTTTTTTGTTATTTCACTGTCTGAACTTTTGTGTTGTTCATGTACATTCCATGCATTTTTCACTTTCGTTTATTTTCTGAGCGTGCATCATACCAAGTTATGCGAAAATATTTGTTTTCGGAAACGGAAGTCAGTAAAACGAGGCCAAAGATCTGTTGTGTTGGAAGTCGACCTTATATATGCTCTGGCATATGCTGGCATACTCAAAGTATGGACAAGGCTGCCTGCGTGCTGACGCATTAAGAAACCATGGCGCACCACTCGCCATTTCACAAACAATGCCTGGGATAGCGCACGCACACGATGGAAAAAAAAAAAACGGGCCGCGGACAGGCAAAAAGAAAGCAAGAGTAAAGGCGCGCGGGGCATGGGGAAGGGTGAAGAGGGAGTGGAGCGGGTCGCATAATAATAATAATAAAAAAAACGCTACGTAGAGAAGGCGCCACGCGGCTGCTGTTCCTGGTGCCATGACAACGTAAACAATCATGTGCGTCGCCATTTTGCTTAAGCATCGCTCTCCTGTTAGGGCCGTAACTGAAGGGGACGTTGGCGCTAGCGTCGAAAGAGCGTCTGCTTCCAAACAACCAATGACAGCTATGCGGACATTCACACCTGGGGTTTCACCACGTGATGCAACTAAGCCAGTGGGGGGAAACTCCCCGGTTTCGGTGGCAGTAAAGCCCCTCAATCTCCCAAAGTAGCGCCATTCACTTCCCTCCTCCTCCGCTCGGCGCGGCCTCGACGGTGGCGCCGCTGGTGGTGGGCCTGCCGTAGCAGACGACGGCTAACACGCTACGGGAGGAAATCCGCAGAAAAGTTAGTTCGAGCCCTGCGGAGCAGTTTTTCAATCGAAATCTTTCTTCGTCAGTCGGTAACTGGCCTTTAGAATTTCGTGTTGGAATTGCGGAAGAAATAGAGAAAAGGACCATTATTCAAGGCGTATTTAATGCGTAAAGCGCGCGACGTTGAGAGTCCGTGTTGCTGAAACACGACGCAAGCACGCGGTGTACTCAAACACGCGCGTAATTACCAAAGTTTCAGGTGTTGACAGCGTGAAAGTATGTGTACGTGGTTTCGTAGGTTCATTTACGTACCTGCAGGATACTTTTGTTCGGCCGGCGCGTGAGAGATTGCTGACCGCACACAGCCGGAATGGCTGTGTGCGGTCAGCAATGCCTGGCAACAGGGCCGTTTTTTTCATTGCGTGGTACTTTGGTAATCGTGACGATGGATTGTTTCTTTTCTTTACAAGTACTGCTCCAGGAGGGCACATGTAATGGCTAACGTAGGCCTCTGAAGAGCACGTGACATTACAATAATGCAGGCGTCGCAGGGAGTGTTAGCATACAAAATTGGCTGTCCGCGATCTTATACCCCCTTGGCATGCACAGGTTTCGGCGAGCCCCATCCAGCCCTGGTTCTAGCTTTGGTGTTCCCGTTGCCGCTTTGGTGCCCTGGAGGCGCCGTCAATAATACGAAATAATGACAAGGTGTTACAACTAGTAAATAAAATTTATTGAAGAAATGCAATCGCGCCGAGGCGCCAACTTCTAAAGCAGCGCTAGCGCGTCCGCGCGAGTATTATCAAACGCCAACGAGGAATTTACCGGCCCACATACGACTCTACGATCAAAGTGCATGTTAAACATCCCTAGGCGAGCTAGATAAAGTTATCCAGAGCCATCCACTACGACCTGCATCCTAGCTTTGGTCGCTTCGGGACGTTAAAAACGTTAATCATCACAAACCAAATCAATACATGCGGGCGTACATACGAAGCTAAAAGACTGCATCGTAAGTCATATTGAGCCTTGCAAAAGCGTCGAGAATGTGCTAACTTCTGGTGGAGCTCAAAACACACCCTGAATAAAGTCTCTTTTATGTCACAGGCCAGCTGCAGATGCGTGCATTTCACCGCAAGACGAAACTACATGAAACAAAGAGAGCACATTCGAAAAAAAAAGTCAAACAACGCGCTAAATATCACGCAGAGCATGAACACACACTTTTTCGAAGCGGAAGGCGTGAACTAGGCTCAAAATAAGAGGTTTTGAGTAGCCGTGGCCCTTACTTCACTAAGCCGTGCGTTCTTTGCCAATTCCTCGAAGTCAGCCCGCCCGATCCTGCGAATCCACACTTCTTGCGTTGCGCCCGCCGGACGGCAAAGCAAAAAGCTTTTTGCCCTCGCTGTGTCTGTTGCAGCAACCGAAGGGGCAGAAGCATGGCATCGCAATAAAGTGTTCGGCCCTACACATACTATTACGCTAACGCACTCCGTCAGTCCGCCTGCCGTACTTTCGTTGCGCAGGCCCAACAATGGAGGTCGGCGCGCGCTGGAAAGAAAAAAATATACAAAAGCGCGGGGCCTGCTCCACGCTGGAAAGAAAAAATATACAAAAGCGCGGCGCCTGCTTCCACGTGACACAGATTGGCCAATCGGGGAGCGGAGGAGGCTAGGGCGACAGGAAGCGTGGAGGAGGACGCGCCAGGGTGAGAGGGGTGGCGGAAAGATCTAAGAATGGCGCTACTTTTGAAAAATTGAGGGGCTTTAGGTGGCAGAGATAATTGGCGCCATCTCTGTAATGGGCGAACGCAAAAATCCGTTTCCCTTGCATGGCCTCGTAGATCGTCGCCCGCACGCGCGCCGATCCAGGTGGCTGAGCCCTTCCCCCTCGCCATCTCCTCTCCAATTGCCCTCCCTCGTTACTACCCTCGCAACTCCCTCGGAAGCAGTGGCATTACGCCAGTTACAAACCGCAACTTTTCCAAATCTTGTCTCTCTCAATAAATTCTACCCACACTGTTATGCAGATCGTTGCCCTGGCTGTGGCAGCTCGCCCACAATCTTCCACGTCACGATTGAGTGCACTGCAAACCTCTTTCCTCCCTTGCCAACTCTCCTTTACCCCCTACGCAACAAAGAGCTGTGGGACGATGCCCTCCGCGACGGACCTCCCGAGGTCCTCCGAGCTGTGATACAACGGGCTCGAAACATCGCCGGAATCATCTTAGGGACCCTGGACTGAGGGTTCCTCCCACACTGCTCTTGCCATTCAAATATTATTAATAAAGATGTTTTACTCTCTCTCCCTCACCTTCGACTGTCTCCGCGCGCACGCCGTGCGGCCCCGCCGGCCCGGAGCCAGCTCAGCCCGCTGCATGACGTTTCATGTTTCGTTATCTGCTGTTATCGCGAAGCGTGCGCTGCTGTGCGTTGACCGGCGTGGCTAGTTCGACTAAGCAGCGAAGTTCTACAGTTAATTTTACTGTTTCTCAGCCAACGGAATCGGGCTAGGTCACTTGCGTTTCACGAGATAGCGATAACGCGGGCTAGAAGGTGCGCTCTTTACGACTGGTCTGTCGCTTACGCTGTCTCAATGTAGAAAACAAGCTCGTGGGCCGCCAATATACTACGATTCATTCCGTTCACACACATCCTCGTTCATGTAGCAGAAGACGGAAGCAAAAGGCCCTTTCGACGGAATAACTCCGCACTTTGAGCAACACTCTAAGAAAAGTTTGCACCCTTTGGAGTGTATATTTGCCACACAACGATAATCGTCATCTGTCTTGCCCGCATTTCCTTTCCTGAAAACGCTGCGCTTGTTTCTTTCCTGTCGGGAATGCTATATCATGCTGATAACGCGCATGCCGTTCGTTACTGGAAAGTACCGGGCTCGCCGCGTTAAAGAAAGGAAATGCGGACAAGACAGATGACGATTATCGTTGTGTGGCAAATATACACCCCAAAGCGTGCAGCTGTTTGAGTGTACATTCTAAGAAAAGTTTACACCCTTTCAGTCGTATCTTCCCACACAACAATAAACGTGTCCTCTGTCTTGTCCGCATTTCCTTTCTTTAACGCTGCGAGCCTGGTACTTCCCAGTAACGAACGGCATGCGCGTTATCAGCATGACATAGCATTGCCGACAGGAAAGTAGCGGGCAGGGCGTTTTCAAGAAAGGAAACGCAAGCAAGGTAGATGACGATTATCGTTGTGTGGCAGATATACACCTCAAAGGGTGTAAACTTTTTTTAGAGAGTATATACTCACGGACAACTTTCTGTGGCTACACTCTTATGCCATCTTCGGCTGGTCGCCTCTGAGCGCTCTGGAGCGCTCTCGCGAGCGGCGTTGTCTTCGGCTGGTTGAAAGAGGGCGCGCGCCCTGCGTTCGGCTGGTTCTTCTCGATTGCTCTCCTCCACCTTCGAGCGCTCTGAGGCGCTCCGAACCCTGTCGTCGGAGCAGTCGTGGAGATTTAAACGTCATCGCAGCGCCGCGTCGCTGCTGTTGGTGACGGCCCACCGTAACCTAGGCAACCTAGGCCACTGCATGCTGGCGTCTCGACGAACGCTCGTGCCGCCGGCGCGTCCGCCGGTGTTCTCGGCAGCGCCGGGAGCTTTTGATAGGCGAAACATTGGACGTTGGCAGTAGTCACGTGGTTTCACATCTGCCATTTCCTCCTCCGAGAGCGAGTCACACGTTCGGCTTGCGCGCTTGTCCTCTACCTCTGAGCTCGGGGAACGCCGGATCTGCCCAACTCTGCTTCGGGGGATGGAGGCGACCAGTCGAAGATACCATTAGACAAAGGTATGCACCCTTTGGGGGTGTATATCTGCCACACAACAATAATCATCTGCTTGCTTGCGCTTTCCTGAAAACGCCGGGCCGCTACTTTTCTGTCGGGAGTGCTATGTCATGCTGATAACGCGCATGCCGTTCGCTACTGGGAAGTACTGGGCTCGCAGCGTTAAAGAAGGGAAATGCGGGCAAGAGAGATGACGTTTATTGTTGTGTGGCAAGATACAAGCCGAATGGTGCAATTTTGTTTTAGAGTATACACTCTAAAACATGTCTTTCCGCTTTTTCACGCAGCTTCCATGTATATGTACGCTCTGGACCTCCCTTCGACACGGCGTGCGAGACAGCAACAGCACCAGTCGAAAAGTCGCAGGAAGAAAGAAAGAAAGCTTCAGTTTAAAAAAGTTGTCTTTATTTGTTGGCGTACAGTGGAGTTTCGCCGTGGCGTCAACGCGTCCTTTGCGGGATGTCTACGCTGCGAGAGCCAACTGGCCGATCTGTCCACTAGACTTTCTGGCTTCAGCAGCAACCCTACCCTGTTTCCAAGACTCGAATTATCTATCCGGTTTGCTACAGACCTACAGAACTGTTTCTTTAGCCTGCTCATAATTGGCGCCCTCCACGGCTATACTGTGGAAGTACTTCCCTTTCACTATACGCTGCATTAAGAAGTGAGCTTGCTTTCAAATTATATTCTTCAATTATGTTGTATTCTTGCTATTATTGTGGCACGTAATCTACACAGAGTACTCAGGCACCCTCCAATGAAATGCTTCCAATTTTTGCCTGATTACGCCCGCCATTGTGATGCTAGGAATATTTGTAGCAATATATTGCTAGCAATTCCTCTAGCATTATCGCCGCCAGCGCCTTTACGCGCTCCCGTAGGCGGCGGCTGGGACTGGCACTCGAGAAGTCTAAGTATATAACCTCCTTGCATAAAAACGGCAGCATGGTTGCCTATATATTGTTGGCTTGGATATCTTTGGCACGAGGCCCAAGACGGCACGCTGTCTTCTAACGCATTGTTATGTTTGCGTTCGCGTCTCTGTCTTGAAGGGACGCGCACGGTAACATGCTGCAATGGTGATTGCACTGAGCGTATGTGGGGCGAGAAACGCTGTTCTAAAATGTCTGTTCTCTAACTTGTGCAGTAAGCCCATCTTTACAGTATTCCCGTTGCAACAAGAACAACGAGTATGGCAACCGTAACCGCAAGCGTCACGGTATGGTCGTAACTTGTCGCGACAGCGCAGTTGTAATCCACAGACCCTGCCACTAAAGAATACGCGGCAAGGAATGACCGATGAAGAAGTAATTGCCAAGATTGGTTTTCAGTAAACGTTTATTACCAACCACGCCGGGTGCTTCTACAACAGCAAAGGATGGATGCTGGGCGGTGACTCCAATCAATTTCTCGCCACATCACACATCTACACTGGAATTCAATCGGTCTCACAAACTCTCGCTTATATTCTCTGGCCCCTAAGCTGCGACTTCGCCTGCCACCCGGGCCCCAGCTTTTCCTCTTTTGTGCCCCGCTTCTTTCCCAATCTGCTGAGACGTGCTTCCACTGATGCTTGCTCCTCCTTTTTCTCAATAAATGAAGGCCTTCATTCATGCATTCCTAAGTTACTGCAGAAACTAGCGTGTCTTTATCTCCATAACCACCCTGTCTATCACCTGGACTCTGCCATCGCAAAACAATGTTGCTGTGTTAAAAATGACTGGGTGTTGCATATAAAATTTTCTAGGAATGGCAAGCAGCGCGGTGTGCAATTTTTGGTGGGTGATGAGACAGTACAGAGCTCCTTCTCTGCTACATCCGCACTCAGCGCTCTGCTCCGTGAGCTACTATTAGCCGCTAGGACGAAGTACGAAATGAAAGAATCCTAGCTGGGCTGGTCGCGGGTTGCTCATTTCTCATCTAAGCCTGAATGACAACAATATAGGCGAGGTGAGTTACGGTAGCTTGTGGATTTGGACTAACGACGCTCTTCACACAGCACTTTCGTCATATGCGTGTTTGCGAACGGGAGTGAAAGACAGGAGGGTAGCACGCCTTCCTGAAATAAAACATTCGCAATAACCCTTTATTTGACGGTGGGACATATGTCAAGGGCCCACGATACGAAACACCTTCAAGTCGGTATCAGCTTGCAAAGGGGGAACTCAGATGAAACGTTCTGAAGCGGATAGGCTTTTTATTATCATAAGGATATCTTTGTTGAAATTCCTTACCATGAGGTGAACGCCGACTAATAAGCATTTAAATTTTCTGTAATATGAAGACGCCCACTTAATATAAGGTTTCTGTCTTTTGTAGCCTCCTAAATTATAAAGTAGGTTATGAAAAATAAATTGTTGTAGTAAATGATTAAGCGCACACGCCCAACAAAAGTCCATATTCCATTTCCCAGCATTCACTCAAGGAAGATGTAGCACGTCGATACTGTCAAGTTGTAGTGATGGGAAGAACAAGGCAGTTCCAAAAGAGTGAGTCACGAATATGACTCATAAGGTGAGCTTGAGCTGGAAAAGAACATAGCACTCAAAGCACAACGATTGCTGCGCGCAAAGTAGTGCGTCCTCTGAATCTGATCTATGGAACAAGGCATCGGTTAAACAGATTGGAATGCTCGTACATTGCAGCGTAATCTCGGGTCCTCAAATGTGATGGAGAATGTACGCCAGTATTCGCTTCACGCGCGCAATTTGATAAGGTAACGCTTTTTCGCTATTGAATTTGTGACAACACACTGGGTGTTAGAAACACATGCAGGCGCCTCTTGAGCTAACCGATACCTTTGGAACAGTGGTGAGACGCTAAAGAAAGCTCACGCCCCCCCCCCCCCCCCCCCCAAAAAAAAAAAAAAAATGGAGCACAGTTACTTTGAATTTTAGCACAAAAACAGTGCCCGTGGTAAAAAGGGCCCCCGAGACTACACAGCGGCGCCGACATACCAAAAATTCAAGAGCTAAACACTTTTTAATTACTGGTATTTGTCCAACCAGCATTTCTTGGTTGAATGTAGCCCTGTGGTCCAAGGGCCATTTCCACCACGGGTACCGTGTGGGAGCTCATATTTCTTGTTAGCATTAATTGTGACAAAGTGACAGTATAATTGCTTTAGATCTTGACATTAGACAGCCAAAATATATGCAGGAAAACCCTCATTTTAATATTTCAGTACTTTTCGTTCTAACGTACATATCCGCGCTGATCCATATGTTATAAAGTACTGAAAATGTATTCAGTGCTTTCCCCCAGGCTGCTATTTTTATTCCTGATGATGCCAGGAAACGGAGCCTGATACCACCAATGCTCAGAAATCTAATCGGGAGCGCACACAATGTTCTCGCACACCTTGTGTGATGTCCCGTAGCGCTGAGGTGCTTCTTGTATGATGTAGGAGAATCGGTCATAAAGGCACGAGTGCACGGTTGGGCACGTGTGCATAAGCTCACGAAGTTTATTTGCGCCAAGATAAGCTGTCCAAGCTTTCACAATTGCTCTATAAGAATCCTACAGCACCAGCAATACGCCGGCTGCTTTGAACTGCACCAAACAAAACTATTAAACCAATACAAGTATTGGTGATATCATTTTATCATTCGAAAGTTCAGATTGGTAACCTCTGAATGCGGAGCAAGTTGAAAAGTTGTGTGCGTAGTTAACAAAGTTACGTGAATTAGGTTTTCAATAATTGATCTTAGGTGGCTAATCAAAATGATCAGTTTGGAGCCCGTCCTCGAGATTTTCGAGCTGAGCGCAGAAATTCTGATTAAACATACTTCTGTAAGAGCCATGCGCAAAAAAATTTTCCAACGCTCTTGGAAAGTGTAACTGACGCAAAAAAAGAACGTCTGTAGTCACAGAAAGGACAGCTCTTCAAGACGGGACCCAAAGGGGGAGCCATACACATACACTATGTAACTTGAAGTGCAGTACATTCTGTGATAATGAACCAACTAGCCTGTCAGTCAATCCATGCAAACCTGTACCACACCTAGCCTTTTTCGACGTTGTTATCAATAGAATGTTCCTTGTGGCCACTCCTCTTTCGATTTTTATTGGCGCTGTTTCTTTTAAGGGAAGCAGTTTCAAGTTCTTGCGTCAATATAGCATTGTACGTGTGCTGCCGAAAGCTTGCTTGATCGCCGAAGCGATCCATGACGCAGTGATGGTGCAGATTTAGCACATAGCTGGCATGACAATGCTTTGCCGCCGAGGGAAGGAAGACAACGAAAGTGAACACTTTGGTAGCTGCTCACGGAGCCGTGTCGATGGTGACGGTGCCATCATGGCGAAATCTGGGGCGGCGATATTGACGGCTGTGGCGTTTTTTTCTCTCTAATTTTTTTTTCTTTTTTTTTTTTTACAGCCAAGCCCTTAAGAGGAAGCTTTAGCTCGGGTGCTCCTATCTAAATACATGTAAAAGGAGAATTCGTTTTTCTTGGCGACCACAACACCAAATTTGACGGGGTTTGTTGCATTTAAAAGAAAAACATAAAATCTAGTGACTGTTTGTTTCGAATTTTCGATTTAGATCGTCAATTGTTTATTAAAAATTGCCAAAAATCGCAAATTTTCAGAAAACGAAACTATCAAGTTTACAACTCTGTAACTCAGCAAGAATAGGCGATATCGCAATTCTGTGAATTGTACCTAATAGCACATCTAAAGCGGACAATTTTGACATATTATACATGAATCTAAAAAAATTTATTAATATGTAATTACAACTTTTGCAGAACCCTCGTAAACAACGTAACAAACTCACGTAAGATGTAAAATGACATATAAAATTTGTCCGCTTTGAATGATCTAATGGATGCCATGTACAGAACCGCGATATCTGTTCTTGATGCAGAGGTATTAGTTTGTAAACTTCGTGCTTCTATCTTTTCAAACTTCTGAATTTTTGTAAATCTCTTTAACAAAATTCAAGCCTTAAATCAATATTCCGCTTCCAACAGCCACTAGAATTTAACTTTCTCTCTCAAAAGCAACAAATTTCATTAAAATCGGTCCAGGGGTTATCTCAGAAAAACGTTTTTGCGTTTTTACATGTATTTGAATAGGCCGCGTCGGAGTTGGGCCCGAGCTAAAGCTTCCTCTTAAGAGGAAGCTTTTCTGAGACAAGCACTGGACCGATTTTAATGAAATGTGTTGCATTTGAGAGAGAAAGGTAAATTATAGTGTCTGTTGGAAGCGAATTTCCATTTAGGTGCTGAATTTTGTTAAAAGAATTTTCAAAAATTTGAAAGTGCAAAAAAAAAAAAAAATAGACACACGAAGTTTACAAATTAATTGCTCTGCATCAAGAACAGATATCGCGGTTTTGTAAACGGCATCCACTAGATCATTCAAAGTGGATAAATTCGTTATGGTAGATTATATCTTACATGAATTCGTTACGTTGTGTACAAGGGTTCTGCAAAAGCTGTATTTCCATATCACTAATTTTTTTTAGATTCATGTGCAATATATCAATTTTGTCCGCTTTAGTTGTACTGTTAGGTGCACTGCACAGAATTTTGCGATTTTTGTCAATTTTTTATGGGCAAACAATAACCTAAATCAAAAATTCGAAACGAAAGCCAGTATATCTTAAAATTTTCTTTTAAATGCAACAAACCTCGTCAAATTTGGTGCAGTGGTTGCCGAGAAAAACGAATTATCCTTTTACATGTATTTAGATAGCACCACCCGACGTAAAGCTACCTCTTAAGGGCTACTTTCCCCGCTATCCCGTCTGCGTGTAGAACAAACTCACGAAGAACACACACACACACACACACACACACACACACACACACACACACACACACACACACACACACACACACACGCACACGCACACGCACACGCACACGCACACACACGCACACGCACACACACGCACACGCACACACACGCACACACACGCACACGCACACACACACACACACACACACGCACGTACGCACGCACACGCACGCACGCACGCACACACACAGAGAGAGAGAGGGAGATACGACACATGTTCGCCCACATTCACATTTACACCTGCCCACACACATGCACACACGCACAAAAATGTGCGCACGCACGCACACGGAACTGCACGCAAACATAAACATGCGTATGCTCGCACACGTATACACGCACTCATGCGCACGCATATTCAAATACTGAGACACAAACATGCGCGCACACGCAAATACAACTACACACGCACGCACACTCAAGGTGTGTACACCCATATACAGTCCTTCTCCTTCCATGTTGCCTCACAAAAAAAAAAGCGCGTGCAAACAGACTGAATGGCACTCGCTCTGCAATTACCGTTCAAAACTCAAGCAGTAATAATTCGCTTTACGGTTTAAATTTCGCACTTCTTCAAGTCAATGTGCCCTCCGCGGAGAGGGTGCGAAACCATTTACTCCTGTTACTTGACACAACCAACCGCCCATCCCCGACCAAAACGCTGCTTTAACGCACCACCAATGTTCCGACTAAGTGGCATAAATGCACATGTTGTTACAAAGAACAACGTATTGGCGCAGTCAGTTGAAGCTTGTTGATACTCGCCTATTATATAGAGATAAACTTGTTTAGAATTTAGCCCATTCAGTTACTCATGGGCATTGCCGTGAAGTTCCACAGGATGGTGAAGGTGCAATGTCCAGAATTCCTGAGTATGTTCGTGCTACAAGGCATGATAGTATTTTTTTTAACTTAACACAAGGACATGCGCATGCTAGCTATTATCTTGCCCAAGGAATAAAACCTGATAATAAAAGCGATGACTTAACAAATAAGCACCCATTAGTACGTTTCAGGAAGCAAAAATAGAACATATAATAATTAAAGATCCCTCCTGAAAAAAAAAAAAACTGAAACCAAATCTTGCGTTTTGTGTTTCGGCGATCTGGTGGAGGACTGTCGAACTCAGTCCTACGTGGCGTTAAAGAATAAGTGTCCCGCAGCACGACAACAAACCTTTACCAGTATGACGCGTAACGATGGGTGAGAGCGATTAAACGACTCAGCCACGGCTTCCAAGGTTCCTGTTAGTGATACGCTTGGGCTTATATCGATACCACGTGAACTTGCACGACTGTGTTTCAAAAATGGCTTTTGGGAACAATATTACGCCATGTGTAGAGAGTCGAGATAGGCATCAATCAAAAGCTGAGTCTCCAGACTACATACGATGTAGCAGCTAATACGATAGCAGCTGTAGTTTTATCAGAGCTTTCCTTTTTGTCTCAAAAATCGAGTACAAATCTTTGTCGTTTCCATAGGCTTCCATTTCTGTATCTTTAAGCGCTCTGGGAACAAAATTCTTGCTTGCCACAGCGTGATCACTGCATTTTGCTCGTGTGGATTTTCTTCCAGAACATGTCTGTCACCTGCCTTTTTCAATAATCGTCCTGCAGCTTTTGTTGGTCGCGAAAAACCCACTCGTTCCATTGTTATTAAATGTTACAGTTGCTTCGCTGAAAATTATGGCAATCATCCAGCTTTCTCAAGTTAGTCGTGTATTTAACCAGTATTTTACCCGCCGTGGTTGCTCAGTGGCTATGGTGTTGGGCTGCGGAGCACTGGGTCGCGGGATCGAATCCCGGCCACGGCGGCAGCATTTCGATGGGGGCGAAATGCGAAAACACCCGTGTACTTAGATTTAGGTGCACGTTAAAGAACCCCAGGTGGTCGAAATTTCCGGAGTCCTGCACTACGGCGTGCCTCATAATCAGAAAGTAGTTTTGGCACGTAAAACCCCATAATTTTATTTAACCAGTATTAGGTCCACATTGATGCGCCGTGCTAATGGGAGTCATTTCAAACTAGATTACTCAGCCAATGTAAGAAAGTACAAAGGAAAGCCTTAATGTTCATTCGTATATGGTATTCCCTAAGAGATTCTACTTGCAGAAGTTTATGCTTGCTTGAACTGGCTGCAATTCAATGACCAAAGAAGGAAAAACTAATTCGTTTTCTTGCTGTCCAAATCTGTTTCAGTGTGGATATCAAGGTATAATTATTAATTTCTCAAGTGTTAAGCTGGCATAATATTTATTTATGACATAATATTTATTATGCCTCTGAGCTGACATAATATTTACAATCTTTGTGCGGTGTAATTTTTGGTTGCAAAGAAATGTGCTAATTGAAACCTGGCGCAACCAGAACATCAGTATTTCTGGAATTCCGTTTTGTCCCTTGTCGATCTGTTGCACTTTAGTTAATAATGAATTCACATAATCTCGTCCAGTTTTAGTTCTTATGTCGGGCTCATGAGCCCGCTTGTGTCCTGGAATATCTGCGTGGGTATGCATCCTGTAATTTAATTTCTTGGCCATGTGCTTGCAGAACATGTGTCATCCTCCTGATTTCCCTGTCAATATTGTGTGATGTGCAGGCCCTGACAGTTTCTGGTGAATCCATGTAGCCATGCAGGATGCTGTAGCCTGCGAACTTGCACTGCTAGTGGTGCTTTCAGTTCAGCTTCTCTGGGTGTAGAATGTCCTGGAATGACGCCCCTCCCTTGCAAGGAATTCAATGTTATGTAGTATCACACCACTAGTATACTCTATTATTGTCACATCGGTATACTATATGTGCGTGATGTCTGTGTCTTCATGATTAGCAACTTCCTATGTGTGGTTGGCAGTTGCATGTAGTCTCCTGGCCTAATTGTTTACGCCATAGCCTACGGTACGGGCCTGTTGTGTATTGAGTTCAGGTGCTCCTGAGGTTGTGTTTATGAAGGGAGGGGTACTGTTGTCTTTGCAGGTTATATGCTAGCTGGCATAGTACCTTGCGAGAAGCTTCCGAGCTCTTGAGGCACAGAATTTGTGCCGCAGGCTGCAACTCTAACTTGTCTAGGTGCTTCGTTTGTTTTTTCTCGTAGAGGTGTTCAAGCATGGCGAAGTTGGAAAGACCTGTCAGTACCCGACGCCTGTTATGGATGAGTTGTGATTTTGGGCGCTGCTGGGAATTCATACCGTACAATACCTTGGACACAAGTACAGCATGTGCCATTTTACATACTATCCGCTCGTCCGCACCCCATGATTTTCAGATTATTCTTTTCACCAGGTGTAGAATTTGTGTCCAGGCGTGGCATAAGTAGGTTTATTCGAATCAACCAAGTTTCTCTTTCCAAGTTTCTGTGTCGAGTATGAACACGAACTCAGCCGCGAAAACACAGTGCGCGGCCGGACGTGGTCCCCGTGTCGTAGATGGCGTTCAAGATACAGTAGCCCGGGCAGGCGCGCGGTCACCCGGGCCGCCCAAAGTAGAGTGTTCCCCATCCTCACTACCCTCCCCCCTGGATACTTGCGTGCGACTTGAGACGGCTCGCTTCCTCCCCACTTCCCTGGATGGCGTGCGCCAGATTGAGCCGCGATCGCCGGCTCAATCAAGTGGGCTCTGCATGTGGTCCTACAGAGGTCTTTTATTCCACTGTCACCAAATGTTTTAACAAATCTTTCATAGAAACTGTTTTCCTGACATTTCTTTTTTGTGCCGCCAGTGCAATACGTGTGTAGGGTGGGGTTATTTACCCCAGTGGGTAAGGCATTCGGCTTCTGATCGTGGCGTCATAAGTTCGAGTCTCACCACCGACAACGTTTTTAGTTTCGAATTTATTTTATTTCAAACATTCATCTTTATAGCGATTCGTCCTACGTGACGGACGGACGGGCTTCCTCGTTGTGCAGGCATAGAAGAGCTTACGCATTTGAAAACTTGCTGCACGTGTCAATGACAAAACTCTCCTATTTATGTAGAAGCGAAGGTTTCTCTTACGAATGGCGTAAAGCGAGTTATTTTGTTTTCGTTCAGTCTTAGAGATTCCCTTTGGCTTGTGCACGGTGTCCCAAGGTAATCACCGTTTCAGAGATTGGGATTTGCCTCGTTTCGAATGGCTATGACGTTTCCCGCTGCGCAGACCACGGATTACTGCAACGAGACGTCGTATTCGCATGACAGTCACGTCGTGTCGTGTCACCTTCAGCGGCGAGGCGAGCTAGCAGGTTTCGTCGTCCGGGCCCTTCGCTGGGGGATGGTGTTTGCCGGCTGCCAAGGCAATGTTTAGGAGCCTGCAGGTAAGTACGTAGAATCTGACGTGGAAAGACTCGTTGTATGCGTTCCACGTACTGTGGTTCGGTTGCGTATCCTACCCGGTGAATACGGTCGTGGGCATCCACAGGCAGAGTTGTCCGATTACAACACGCGTAGCGCTCTTGACTATAAATTCGCCATGACTTCTAGATTCAGCATCATTTGTCGGCCGAAGAGCTATTCAGGTAAGCACCGCTTAACCATTAGATCAGGCTAAGCAAACATCTCGTATATTCACAACTATCTGTTTTAACTAACAACTAAAATATTCGGCTTGTGCCTGACGCTGCAAAGGCGGTTTTTATTACCTTTGAAGAGGAAAAGAAATGTAATAACTTTCTAGAAGCAAATGCATCGCTCCTAATATTATTACTTTCTCAATCGTTTCTTCTGCAGTCACACAATGATCTGCAGGGGACGTCTATTTATTTATTTATTTATTTATTTATTTATTTATTTATTTATTTATATTACCCTTAGAATCAACAGACATTACAGGTGGAGTAGGAAGTATTGATACTGAACAGGATGAAGAATAAAAAAAAAGCACAAGAGTGTTTGTACTTATGGAATGTTAGCTAGAACAAAAGAAGGGCGCTACAGAAAATGCTAGAAAATATTGGCGAGCAATAAATAATAATTATAAAATGAACAGCGCCAGGACAAAGTAATGCTACAAAATAATCCTTAACGCGTTCACAAATGTTTCATGGTTTCAGATTTTTACTAATTGTTCGGACAGACCGTTCAAATAGTTGCATGTTCGTGGTATGTAACAGTGCTAAAATGAAGCAGTCTTGCTTACCGGAATGCCAACCAACTTATGTGCAGGATCTATACGACGTGAAATATGAAGCGGAGGAAATACAAACAGATCGCGCAGGCATGAGTGATATTGTAGTTTGTTACATCATATGGTGCGATGCAAGGGAAGCTAGTTGAAAGCTAGCTTTCATTATTGTGATACTTGCGGTTCCGAATTGTAGCTAGACAGTATAAAACCAATGAAGTCAACCGCGGTGGCTTAGCGGCTATGGTGTTGCGCTGCTAAGTACCAGGTCGGAGGATCAAATCCCGGCTGCGGCAGCCGCATTTCGATGGGGCGAAATACAAAAATGCCCGTGTTCCATGCATTTCGGGCACGTTAAAGATCTCCTGGTGGTCAGAATTATTCCGGAGTCAAGCCTCATAATCAAATCGTGAATTTGGCACGTAAAACCTCAGAATTCATTCATTCAAGAAGCACTTTGCAGAAATGTTACGTTGACCTGTTCCTAATGCGGTATAAAAGATGGTTTAAGAGACTTTGTAATATTTTCAACACGGGTATAGGTAATAATAACTGGGAACATCGCAGGATAGTCATGACGGTGCAGCTTATAGGCAAGGTAATATACGTTCTTACGGAAAAACATCTCGAAAAAGCATGGTTGAGCAAGGCAGGACACTGGTCTGTAGGTATGTAGTTACCGCTGTGGTCGATACGCGAGATCAAGTCGTCTTCTTTAAAGTTTACTACGCGCCAAATTTTTTAGGATCGCTTTTATTCAGTGCAGGCAGGGTGATATGTCTGAACGCATCCTAACGATTGTAAATGCATGTGTGTATTCATCAGTGCTCTGTTTGCAGGCCGACGATCAAGTTATATTTGAGTTTGCTTTGTTGATTTGAATAGACGCTTCTTCTTATTAGGCAGACGTTTTCAATTTCGGTTATATCATGCATCCCTTACGTTAGAGGTTACTGTGTAAACACGAGTCTACTTATCCGGTAATTCAGCCACTTTATTAACAGAAATGTTCCAGTTGATTTCAACGCTACGACACTCAAAGCCATGCAAGTATTCATAAAGGAATTCTGAGATTTGTTTATTTATAGCGCCAAAGCCAGCCCTGCGATATTTTTGCTTGTTTAGTAGACTTTAATTGTTTTGTTCGATCTAGGCAGATTTTACAATAGAGTACGAAATGATCACTTATGCCTGGTAGACATGCTATTTCAGTAAGAAAATCAGGGCGATTTGTTATAGTAAGTTCAAGTGCATTGGAGAGGAATGAGATCACTCCAGTCGGTTCCGTTACCATTTGCGTAAGTGAAAAGACGTTGCGTAATTTTAAGAAATCTCTCGCCATCTTTCCGCGCGATTTTAGGCATGTTAAAATGACCTCATAAAACATTTTTTGACAATGTAGTGTAGCAAGAGGCAACACAGTCCATAGCACCTTACAGATCACCCACAAAAGTTTGACAGTAATGAGGAAGGCGGAAGCAAAATGCCAAGATTATTTTCCGGTGGGCTAGTTGAGCGACTACACATGCAACCTCCAGATCAGAGGTAACGGCGACACAATAGAAAGGCAAATTCTTATTAATAGCTACTAATACGCCGCCGCCTTGATGGCAAACTGAACATTGGCAGCAGTTTCCGGATAATTCGCGATCTTTGATTTCTGTTCGATGCCATGTTGCAGTCAAGGCTACGATATCAGGCTTACATGTGTCAATGGCAAATTCTGAGCCAAGCTGGTTGCTGGCAAAGGGAATTAGTTGTTGCCTACTGTTACGCGTAGCTACCCAATGTATTCTCTAACGCCCATATTTCGTTCCTGAAATTTTGCTCCCACAAAAACCACCTTTTTTATTTATTGTTGGAAAACTTCACCGGGATACGGCGGCTTTATTTGGGGAAATCGAACCTAAGCGATGAGCATGCTCAATCTCGTTGTGAGGCATAGTACCAACCACGGCCGATAAATGGGACTTTATCTTTGACTCAGATTGTTCCCACGATACGTGGAAGTTGTGGGTGCCTCAAAATAATAGGTTACTGCGCCACGAATGATCCTGCTCGTCAGGACACGATTCCAAGCCACCAACTGTATGTCGCCAACGGCTTGCTTCAGCTGCGTTTTTGGTTTAGTTTTGGCTTCGAGTTCCTCAAGCCTTTCCAGGATTTATAAGACTTGGGCTTAAATTTCTAGTGCACCAGTCTTTATTTCATTGACATTCGTTGCTAGTTCGTTCCGAATGTTAGCTGAATGCGTGGAACGCGTGTGTATGTATATGAGGAGGTAAGTATCACGCTCAGCTTTTTTGGAGGGATCATCAGGCAATGAATCCGATGGAAAAGGATAGAAAGTTGGGCGAGTTGGTACGGTAACGTATTGTTGGATTGTAGCGCGAAGTGACACCGACAGACTAGAAGCAGACAAGACGAGCGCTAACTCGCCTGTCTGCTTCTAGTCTCTGTCTGTGTCACTTCGCGCTACAATCCAAGAAGAAGAAAATGAATCCAATATAAGCGATGCCTTAGCTGGCGAGGCCCCGCATTTGCCTCTGCGTCACCAGGGAAAATAACAAAAAAACATAATTGAAAACCAATCGCAGATAATGCCAACTAGCACTCCCGTTATGCACTCAAGCCAACGCTGTTAACTGAGAGCACTTTTTTATAAAGCTTAACCAAAGCTTACAGGAAATGAAACCAGCCCATGTTGGAAATATGTCCGACGAACAACGAGCGCAAATATTACTGCTCTCAGTACGCGAATTAAACACTCATTTTGTGACATTTACTTTCTCGCGGAATCAGTTGCGGATGCATATAAGGCTATTTTGTTTCCTAAGTGCTCGCATTGGGCATACACATTAGCGTTCTGCTCACCGATTTTGCAAACTAAAATAATTGCTTTGAATATGAATTGAACACTGACCACAATACCCCACCGCGGTGGTTTAATTATCGCATAATTCTGCTGCTGAGCAAGAGCTGCCGCCTAATACACAATGTTCTTAGTTCATCAATTCTCTTTAACATTGGCATTGGCGTGTCGCTATCGTAATAGCATGTTCGGAATCAGGATAGGCTGGAATTCGATCTTACGAAGCACTATATCTCAAGAGCTTCTTGTGAATAAGGTCCCGCATCTTTAGCGTTTCCATTTGCTACCAATTTCTACTACCGCCAAAAATCGGGCACCCGTTTTTTAAGTGTCACTGCAGGGTAGGGAGCACGAAGGATTGTTGTCATTCACAATGCTGCTTAATAATCTGCTTGATAATCTTATTAATCTGCTTAATAATCTGCTTAATGAGCCGTATCCTCTGAACATGTCACTTGCTAAAACGTTCGAAAGCGATTACAGGTATATGTGCACATGGTAGCGAAGGTGCCATAGAAGCCCATGCGTCCCGCAATGGCGGCTTGTGGAGGCATGGCAGCGCCATCCATATTTCGCGGGGCCAACTACTCGGTGAAGAAAAAATGAACGTTTGTATTTCGAGGCTTGTTGTGCCAATTAGTCAACTGCGCCAGCTCAAATCACATTGCATATACAGAGCACACAAGAGTACAAAACGACGAGTAAATAAGTGAGAATATTTGCCACAACATCGCGTCACATTAAAACCTTAATAGACTCATCTTTATTTAGAGGTCTCGTTCTATAACGGCATGCATTACAATGGTGAGCCTTGAGAGTTTTGCATGAATTCAAAGGAGAGCACGTTGTTGGGCGAGTCGGTCGTACATACTTAAGGAAGGGAACTGCGCTAAAAAAGACACGGACGAGTAATGACATGGACGGGCGCGAACTCGCGACTGATTTTATTCAGAAAGAACATAAATATATATATACCTAGATTCTTATTCAATCATTGCCTAAGCGCACATGCCAAGAACGTTTTCTCTTTCTTATACAAATTGATACTAGAATCGCTTACGCATTCATCACCTGACTTATCAATGTAAAAAGCCTCTGCGAGTTCACGTGCTACCTGGTTACGACTGCGCCTTAAGATTTTGGTTCTAGCCAGCAAAGGCTGGCATGCTTTATCAGGCGTAGCCAAAGGGCATGCGCCGCAATGTAAGGCCAAATTTGACCCTTTTTCGTTAACCATAGAAAGCTTATGTTCCCTTAGTCCGGCGAGGAATGCGTGCGAGACTGCACGAAACGTCACGCCACCCAGTTTGTCAGGTGTTCGGTCGGGGCTGTGTGTGAAATTCCCCTGACATGTGGAAAAGTTTACATTGGCCAGACGGGCCGTTGTATAAATGAACGACTAAGGGAACATAAGCTTTCTATGGTTAACGAAAAAGGGTCAAATTTGGCCTTACATTGCGGCGCATGCCCTTTGGCTACGCCTGATAAAGCATGCCAGCCTTTGCTGGCTAGAACCAAAATCTTAAGGCGCAGTCGTAACCAGGTAGCACGTGAACTCGCAGAGGCTTTTTACATTGATAAGTCAGGTGATGAATGCGTAAGCGATTCTAGTATCAATTTGTATAAGAAAGAGAAAACGTTCTTGGCATGTGCGCTTAGGCAATGATTGAATAAGACTCTAGGTATATATATATATATATATATATTTATGTTCTTTCTGAATAAAATCAGTCGCGTGTTTGCGCCCGTCCATGTCATTACTCGTCCGTGTCTTTTTTAGCGCAGTTCCCTTCCTTAAGTATGAATTCAAAGCAATGGGTTCACCCAGATCTATAACTAAGTAACGTGTGCATGCATCCTTAGTACCAAGACACATATGTTATTTCGATGTTAAGATAAAATCAACATTACATTGAAATAATTTACAAAAACCACACTTTAATATTCACTAACACCGCATGTGTACCACCGGTACTTTTTCTCGGGTAGTGAAGACACGATGAACACACTATGTTTAGTGAAAAGGCTATTAAAAAGGGTAGTGATTGATCAAATATGATGAGGTTCATACTATATACATTGTCATTACCTTTTATGGCTTAGTGTAGGAGAGTTTTGACGACATTAAAGTGTTAAATACAGTAATACAATCTTGGCATATCTAAGCACGTATCGCCACACGCAAACTTGAGAAAGCCTGCGCAGTTTCGTACTACTAATTGTTCGTGGATGGAAGCGAACAGCCTGTGAGGTCACATTTGCCTATTTTATTTACAGTGTCTCTACTTTTTCAAATCTTTCCATTGGTGACACATTAGATGCATAATTTTTATCAACTAGTGTTTTGCTCCGCGAGATGTAGTCGCGCTTCAATCGCACGACCGTAATTGATGCAGGTGCTCATTAGTTTGGAACCACATTTCATCCTCGCCTTCGTGACCATGTGAATGGACCTTGGCGATTATGCTTGTTTGTAACATAAAAGTCGTACATAAATTTCGAAGAACAGTGCTTACATAAACAGATTACAGAAAATTTCTTAAGCAAAAATGTTTTCACGGCTAAAGCGATTTCATCGCATAACCAACCGGCCACACAACGAGATGAAAGCAAAGCATGGCTGCCAAGCTACGGGTGTGGAACGAGATTGAGACTACTTCTGTTTTATTGCGACAGTTTCATTTTCTTTATCGCCAAACAGGGACCCATTTGCAGTCTCTAAAGGAAACCTGTGACCTTCGTCACAGGTTCAGAAGACCCCGCTTACAAATAGAGACAGATTGTAATATCAGCTTCATTAGTCGTACGTCGACGTAGTTCTAAGAGTCTAGGACATTTCAATCACAGTATCGCACGAAATAGACACAATATGTTTAAAATGGCGATGAGCCAATCGTGGCTCCATCTTCGTCGACAGTAGCATGACGTCCCGATGTTCTCTGCGACAGAACTAAGGTGAGTGACCGCTAGATTCCGAATAAAAGCAGTCTTTCATAAAACCACTTCTGTTCAAGAACTGTCCGTAAGAAATAGTTCTGGCTGTTCGCGGCGTTGAACAACATGACAAAGAAAGCCGAGTAATAACTTTTCCAATGGAGGACAAGCACTCTCAACACAGCTTCGGCTATCAGTTTACCAAACTCAGCATAATGCTGGATAACAGCCACGTTCAGGAAGATAATTTATTATAGATTGCTGTCATAGCAGTGGCATTCGCCTTAACCGGGAAATAGTAAGTTCATCTGAGAAACTTTGAAATGTTACGTGTGCATATGTCCTATCTTTTTCGTTTCACGATTTTGTTTTGCAACCATTGCAGATAAAACATGGTCAGCACCAAGACACTCCTTGTCAGCCTCCTCGTCCTGGCCCTGGTCTTCACAATCGCCACGGCACAGTTCGGAGATTACGGTGGCGGTGGACGTCATGGTGGTGGACGCGGTGGCGGCGGACGCGGTGGTGGTGGACGCGGTGGCGGTGGACGCGGTGGAGGCGGACGTGGTGGTGGTGGACGCGGTGGTGGCGGACGTGGTGGTGGCGGGCGTGGATTTGGCGGCTTCCGTGGTTGATTCCTACCTGCCACACTGAGGCGTCACTCTGTGGTGTACAGCGTCGAGGCTGAGTGGCCAACCAAATACTGTGATTTGAGAGAGGCCTGCGAGATCCGGCTGGACCTGTGATCGCTGACCTTTCAGATGGTGATGTGCCTCTATTGAACATGAACTCGCATAAACATTGCCTTCATTTACTGGCACCCACAAGTTTGCTGTCATATGTGTGCTCACTTTTTTATCTCATGGTGCAATGAAGTACAGTGGCTCCTTGCCCTGACTAACTGAATACATTCTGTGGACAGGTTTGTTCTGCGAGACGTTCATTCTGTGGGACATGTTTTTTTCATGGTTTCCTATGGGTTCTTAATAAATCGTTCCCTGATGGTGGTTTATCATTTGAAAAGGCAAAAATATATATTACAACACGTTGATAAAAATTATCAACGTGTTTAGAGAGAAAATAAGATGTTCGATATGCAGAGATAGATGGTGCAGGATGGAAGGACATTTACACCAGTGTTTACACCCATCATAAATTTTAGGAACGCTTCTCAGTTAATCCCGTGCCAGTCTCTTTCAGCTAATTCAAGCAGAAGACACGGCATGAATAACTTCCTCCTGTCTCCGCCTTCATATTATTACGATATCATTGAGCGACGCTCAAGAGAATCGAGGCCGAGAAGAAGGTCGTGGGGGCAATGAGCAATTACGGTGAAGAGGACAGGAATGTGGCGGCCGGCGATGCTGACACGTGCCGTACACATGCCGATGATAGGCACAGTACCGCCATCCGCAACGCGGACGACGCGTGCCGACGCTGGGGTGAGGAGCTTGTTCAGTCGTTGTCGGAAGGCAGCACTCATAATAGAAAGATGTGCTCCTGTATCGATGAGTGCCGTGACAGGACAGCCGTCAACGTCGACGTCAAGAAGGTTTCGGTTAGTAGGTAACGTGAGCAGAGTATTTGAGGGCAGGGTCGACAACGCAGCTTCACCTCCAGAAGCTGCAGGGCCTAGTTTTCCGGCTGGGTCCGGGAGGCGATAGGCGGCGAGAAAAGCGGCGGGGTTGGGGCGAACGAGACT
Organism: Dermacentor andersoni; assembly: GCF_023375885.2. Taxonomy (NCBI): domain Eukaryota; kingdom Metazoa; phylum Arthropoda; class Arachnida; order Ixodida; family Ixodidae; genus Dermacentor; species Dermacentor andersoni. The sequence goes on from NC_092814.1 coordinate 204,300,910, forward strand.
GGTGACGTCGAGGTGAGGGCGAGCGATTGTAGCGAAGGATCGGAGCAGGGGCATCAGTGGTAGTGGGTTCATGGCGGGTGGCATAAGGTACAGAAGGTCCAAAGGTGCGGGAATAAGTGGCGGCGTAAGTCCGAGGAGGTGGTGGCCATCGGTTGCGGCGGTGACGGGCGACGTGGCCGATGCGACAGCAGTGGAAGCAGATCGGCCTGTCATCAGGGGTACGCCATTCGGACGGGTTGCGGCGAGATGTGGCAGAAAAGGACTGGCGGGGACGAGGAGGGCCGCTAGATAACTGGGGAACGCTGGGTCGACACGTGGAACACACGGTGTTCAGACCCATGTTTTTAAATTCCTGTCTGACGACGGCCTGAATCATCGCAATGGTGGTTGCTGACGGATCGGGAGGCGTCGTGGAGAAGGCTGGCGAACAGGCGGCCTGGAGTTTGCGGCGAACAATACGGGTGACGTCGTCACAGGTGGTGGTCTGACGCGGTCGACCCTCACATGTCGACGTAGCAGCAGTGTTGAGTAGCCGCGCAATGTGGTGTGAGATACGGCGGCTCTTAGCCTGTTCAAGGTGACGGCATTCTTTTATAATGGCGTCGATAGTCGAGACGTTCCCGAAAACAAGCAAATTGAAAGCGTCGTCGGCGATGCCTTTTAGCACATGTGCCACTTTATCTGCTTCGGACATATGATCGTCAGCTTTACGGCATAGAGCCAAGACGTCGAGGATGTAGGAAACGTATGGCTCGGTAGATGACTGAACACGAGACGCAAGAGCCTTTCTCGCGGCAGCCTTGCGCCAAATGGGGTCACCGAACAGTTCCCGTAGCTTCTCTTTAAAACTGTCCCAACTGGTTATCTCGTCGTCATGCGTTTGGTGCCACACGCGTGGGGTGCCGCCGAGATAAAAGATGACATTGGCGAGCATAATCGTTGGGTCCCACCTGTTATTAGCGCTGGCATGTTCATAGTGCTTGATCCAGTCATCGACATCCTGACCCTCCAGGCCAGAGAACACACCTGGGTTACCATGTGGGGCAACCGTGACGATTGGAGCAGTCGGACAAGCCGAAGCCATTGCAGAGGCGGGCTTGTCACCGGGAGGCATGGTGACAAGCTCGGTGTGCCGACCACTTCGGAGTTCCGTGGTGAGGACGGGGATCGCTGACCTCCACCAGAAATGTTACGTGTGGAAAGACACAGACGAAAGATGCTATTTACACGCTATTTTCCCTGGAGCCAGGCAGCCAGGCTGACACTCGCTCGTGCCAAGGGCACCGACCAACTTCTTCGTCGTTCTCGCGGCGGCTCGTCGCTTGAGCATCGCTCAATGATATCGTAATAATATTTTTAAAGAACCAGGATGGAAGAAGCGATCCGAAGTCACCTACCGTTTCGTTTTCTTATGCACATATCCGAAACGACGCGAAAGTGACGTGTGACTTTAATCTAGGCGAGAGAAAATAGTGGCACAGGAAACGCACATGTGTGACTGCGCACAGACGTTTCCTGGTTCGTTCAGAGGAATTGTGCTCACTCTGCGAGTTAAAGATCTCCACCGAGCCCGGTTTGCTCTGTGAAATGTACGCTCAGCGAAGAATTCGCTAAGTGAGGTACCACTATAGAAATGAAGCACCTGCGTCCAGTATTAAAGGCTATAGGTTGCGATCTCTGTCCAAGTGACTACATTTTTAGTGCCTCTTTCTGGCTCAACAGCTGTCGAGGTCGGCTGGGTTGAAACTGTACACGGTGAAACAACCTATATAAACTAGTATCAAATGGAAATTCCTGTCCAGAACAAATATTCCCCACTTCGGTGCACCATTAAACCTTCAACTGCCTCTCACATGAACCTTAGGTAATTATCGTTCACTCGGAGAGACTTTCCTCGTTCGTTAGGCTTGAACTGGCTAATGATGATTGTTTTATTACCTAATGGGACCTTGGTTCCCTTCAGTTCCTTTTCCTAGATTAGCCATAACACCTTCGGTTATTGTTCGCCTTTGCCTGCTTGAATGGTCTCCTCGTCTAGCGCTTTTTTTAATGAAGCCTTCTTCAGAAACGCGCACTATCATCATCGTCGAGTTGTATAAGCACATCGTGATAGCACCGCCTTACGCGGGGAACTGCAACTTGTCCTGTCCTGTGTTGTGAATTCATTTTGTTCTGAAATCAGATCGTAACTCTGCTTAATTCTTACAAGTAACCGATGCTGCATGCTGTGCGATAGTACCTCAAGTGATGGACATAATCAGGCGTGATAACATATTGGCTTATTTTCTTCATATATGAATGACTATAAACAACTAATTGTTTTCTACCGTACGTGTGGTCTAGCCGTTCAGGTAAGAGAGCCGCATCGAAATGCCCTTTGGAATGGATCAGCTAACATAGAAAAGCGCGCGCACGGATATCTGGTTCATGTGCAGCCCTGCCTGAAACGAATTACACCTGTCAACGATATAAATAGTCAGTAACTGTCAGAGCGGTGGGTACAGCAGCTTACTCGGCCAGCCTGCCATCAGAGTGTCATATGGAACAGAGTAGAACTTGGCGTGGTCACAAATAATTTAGATATCGCTGTTGCGGAAACGGCAGTCCAATTTATTTGGCGGTCGAACAAGAAACGTTGAAGGAGGATCCGTAGATGAGGCCGACGAGAAATCGGACATGAATGCTGAACGTTGCATATATTAGATAATTTTATTGCGATAGCAATTATATGGACACACCAGGCGCATTTTTGCTGTCGATGTCACCGTGAGGTCCCGTATAAAATCCAAGGCGATAAAATCATCACCGCACGTCGTATGCTATATGTCCGAGTGAAAGCGCGCGAGGGTGAGCCGGCGATTGCGGCTCTGTCTCGCGCTCGCAAGGGAGGTAAGCGGCGAGGAAACGCGCTCCGGGCGGCCCTGGCGGCCGCGCGCGCCCACTCGGGCCGCTGTATCTGGAAAGCCATCGGCTACGGGGACACCGTCCGCCCCGCGCTGTGTTTCCGCTGCTTAGTTCACAGTGATGCGAGACGCAGCACGAAGGTCATTTTGCTCGGGGCTGCTTCCGCACTTTCTCGCTCCAGCGTTTTGACAGCGTGCTTCCGCGGTCACCGAGTGAGATGGGCTCATGTTTGCTGGTACACGCGTGACACCATGCTTGTTAATTTAATGAGTATGCCTATGTTCACTAATTTACACGGCGGATAAAACAACTATCCTTACTTCGTATAGCTGTCCAGTGATTTGCTATCGCAATCGATTCTGCGCCTTTCGTACGGAACTGTGACTTTTCTAGCGAGATGCACAACTGTGCGAACTGCTTGAATTTGAACTTGCTACTTAAATCTGTAGCCCTGCATCAAGGCCGCCGAGTAGTCGACGTAGCGAAATATTGCTGCACATGTATCGCTGACCTGACGTTCCAGCCTTGCACACCTATCCCCGTTGTCATTTATGGCTACTGAGATCCGTGTGTAGATGCCCCTTTCTCCGTGGAAGATCTGTAAGCCGCATATTCTGGGTTCAGGCGTTCCTCGTCATCTGGGACAGCCCTCAACAACATTGAAGAACGAAAATAATAACGATTTAAATAACAAGTTTTGAAACGTTTCCTAGAAGACGCCAACTTATTAGTACCTAGGCTACCGGGACAAGGCAGCCCTCGACATCACACAGCTGTCCCTAGCTCGCCGGCTGCTTAGCAGACCACGGGTGCAGCAAACATCTTGATCAAAATAGAGGCCGAATGCGAGCTATTCATGGCTCTTCTGTCTAGACTGCTGGCTTGTTCGCTTTCAAATATTTTTATTGGACACATTTTAATACAGCGGTCGAGCGTATTACTTGGTTGTATAGGCCCCGCTTACCGCAGCTTATAGATTAACGCGTAGAATTTGTTGTAACAGAACTGTGGCACGTCGGGTAGTGTAAAGGTAAAACCATAGGCTACGAGTGAAACAAGGCATGTGCAATGTTTCACCGTTATAACGACAGACGGTACTGTGGTTCCGTTCACGCCTTACTTACTCTTTCTGCTAGGCAACGAAAGAGGACAAAGTTGGCAAGTGTTCTGATTTATTCTGAGCTAGACAACCAATAATGCTTGCAAACATGGCAATAAAATGCGTAAAGCACGAAATGCTTTCTTTGTTTGAAATTTGACCACGAATGAAAAAGCAGTTTAGTAAAAAGGGCGACGTACAGTAGGAACTCATTTAAGCAACATAGTGCGTATGTTTGGCTAAGCCACCTTCATTTCGCTGCAAAAGATACAGACAGGAACCGGTGAATAAACATTTTTATTTGCAGCACAATGTGGGCCATAACGGCGCGCAGACAATTTCCTTGAACAGGCATCACACGCGCAGACGCAGTGTGCGGGTCGTGAAAAAGCATTCTGCGTTTTGACCTCCGACACTCATGCAATACACTTCGCGGGTATACTTAGGCGTGCTCCGTACTTACGTAAATGTGATAGTTTCATCAAGATGAGCTTTCGAGACTGAGCGGCAGGATATCAACGCTAAGCACATCACGATGAGCGGTAGTCAACAATTAGTGCATTGCTGTTGCTTGTACGGGCAGATTGCGTAGAACTCATAGTGCACGGTAAGCATGACAGCTACGTTAATGTACGACAAGGCCGAGCTTACTGAACTCCGCCCCGAGCAATCTACACGGGTGACGCAGTCAATTTCTGGCAATCGGCTGCTTTAAGAGCAAATAGTGTTAAGAACGGCCCGCTGAAGTGCAAGTTTTGCCAGCCAGGTGCGACAGCGGCGTCGACTTTTCCTGGAAAGCCAAACGGCGTCACTAATTCTACTGTGTACCAAGGACAATACGTCGAGTCCGCCACTCTGCGTCGCGGGATGGCCGAGATGAGTTCGACGAACCAGGCTTTGTGTCGGAACACGCCACCGCCGACCCACTCTGCTGTGAGCAAGGGAGTCCCCGAGGGAACGTAGTTCGAGGCCCCTTCCCACGCACCGTTCTTGACGTGAGCCCCGAGTTCTGCGAAGACCGTCTGACCTCGTTTGGGGACCGTGAACCTGTGCGGAAGTGTGTGTGTGTAAACCCTCGCGCAAAGAGACGGCTCGTCTACGGTACCTGGTCGAACGTTTCCCTCACCTTGGGCTCGAGGGAGGACCGAGTGTTTGTAAACCGCTGTTGTGCGGCTGCTCAGTGTACTTTCTCTCGCAGTCATGCTAGACTGATGAACTACAACGTCCTTATGCAGATACTGTAAATAAACCGATATTCCTCGTTCTCGATGAGAAGCAGTCCTCCCCTTCAACAACGTCCTCAACGTGGATAAGTTGGACGACGGCATGGGCCAGCTACCACCTAATTCATGCCCGACTCCAATCTTGACAACGGATTACGAGCGGTGGGATTGACCCCTCCCCCCCCACTCAATCCTCACAGTAGGTATGTCGCTACAACCGAGACACTGGGCCATTTTTGCGGAGCATTTCAACTAGAACACTATTCATGTCACCGTCAGAGCATTGCGACAAACATGTGGACACACAATTGCAATTTTTGCACTCACAGCTGACAACTCAACGCCATAATTTCTCCTTAACGAAGCAGGAAGCTGTCACAGAGACGCCGCGCCTCGCTCGCGTCCGCTCCGTTTACATTCGGTGACCCGAAGACTTCTGCATGGCTCGTTCGTGCCTCGTAATAACTGTTGGGGGAGAAGATGGTGTACCAAATCATCTGAGCGTGTATGGTCATCGAAAGAAAGCCTTTGAGTTGGCGTGAGCGTGGAAAACCGACGAAAAGGCGCAGACCAGTTTACGGTGATTGACGACCATTTTAACAGGGCCGGCTACTTCCCAGCGTCCCTACCCTTGGCCAAGGCCTTATTGTTGAACTCATCGGAAAACGACCTACCGTTTAACTGTTGGGAAACGTATGAAATCGTAAAGAATAATGTTTCTTTTATCACGCAGTCAGAACACAACATGTTTTGCGACACCAGTTGCTAAAAGTAGATCAAAATCTTGCGATAATAATTTTTTACGGTAGAACATACAGCGATTCTTAATTTTGAGACAGTGATATAACAGTTTCGTTCCAAAAACTTCCGCAATATTTCGGACTAAGGTATGTGAAATTCGCTGACCGGTGTTTTGAATAAACTATTATCTAGGTGTTGTTAGGGTGGGCGTCTGGCACCAGGTGCAGAAAGAAATTTCATGCGACCATCTTCGTCGCAATGAGGCGTGACGTCTCCTGCGATGGCTGGCGTCGAGCACCACGTGCAGAAAGGACTTTTCTCTCACGCGACCTTGTTCGTCGAATAGAGGCGTGACTTCCTAATTTGTCATGACCATTTCGAGTGTCTGCCGGTCTGGCGGAAGCCCCGCAGTGTACAGGCCGCTTTTGTGTGTGTGTGTGTGCGTGCGAGTTTAGAGAGACCCTTTCCTCGAACAAACTGCAGGAGAACTTCCACGAACCCGCAACGCGCAGAAAAGACGGACAGACGTCTACAATTCCAGGAGGCGGGACCACCTCCTCCTTGCAGCAGACTCGGTATAATCAGAGCAGGAGGGGCCCTCTTTCTGCGCCGGTCACGTGACGTCGACGGAAGGAAGATCCCGCCCACGATTGTAGATAGCCTATTTAAGGGGCTTCGAAATGTACTTTTGATCACTTCATGCTCTTCTCATTCTCTTTCATCTACCTTTGAATAAACCGTGCAAGTTTCGCACTAGCCATTGTGTCGCCCTTGCTTGGTCGCCGTGGTCTACTGGATGCCTGCAGCCCGCCGACAACGCCACGCTACCCAATAAGTAACGTCGGTCGAGCTTCGATAGGCAGGCGCCGTTAGAACTCGGCAGCAGTACGATACGCTACCATTGAGTACGCAACAGTGGGAAGTGGTGGTTGTATAGGGAACGTTTAAAAACGGAGTAATAAAATCGTCATTATTTTCGCTATTAAACGTTCGTGCAAGCAGCCCAGGGCCTGATGGTGTCACACGCTTTGCGCTTGCAAACCATGGTCAAGAGGCCATGGTCGAGAGTCCTGGCGGGACGGCTTGGTCCTTAACACGTGGAAATCCAGTCACCTTCTCCCAGTCCTCAATCCTGGCAAATCTCCCTTAGAATGGCCATCTTATTGTCCTATAGCACTGGTGAGTTGCGTCGGTAAGGTAATGGAATGAATTTTACGGACACGGTTAGAATGGTACTTGGAATTTTACAACATGTATCCAGAGGTTATGGCTTGCTTTCGGCGCGAACACTCCTCAATAGATAGCCTTATTGACCTTGCAATGTTTGTCTTTCTTATCAAATTACAGTTACCTAAGATTTGCCGTTTCGATGCTTCGTTCTGAACTTTGGGATGGGAGGGAGGAACACTCTGCGCAGAAAAATTGTCCGTTTCGATCTTTTTCCATGTTGCTAATCACTAGTGCACGTATGCGAGCGCTGTCTTCTTGCGACAAGCACAAGCACATTGAAGCCAGTTTTTCTCTCCCTGAAAGCGCTTTCTCTTGCTCAGGGCTGATTTTTGTTGGTCAGCTTGTATCGGGTGTTCGTTATTGAATACATCTGCGCTACTAGAATTTGGCTAGAATTCTATAAATTACGGAAGTGTTTCAATGTGTGCTTGTTTGAATTCATGATATATTTTTAGTTATTACGTTAATAATTATATGTCTGTTTGTTGTTTAAGCACTGGCAAATAATTTGTCAGGATCTGTGAGCTTGGTGCAGCTTTGCCCCTACTCCTAAAATAGTAGTCCCTTAAGACTTGTTTCGGAAATCTTAAGTGCAGGGATGTCCATTTTTAAAGGATTGTGGTTTTGCCTACATATGTGGCAGGGCTCTCTGCTGACTGCTAGTCTATATATGGACGGACTCTGCTTGTCAAAAGCCTGAAAGGCACTGCCTTATAAGTGACCGTTTTGCGCAGCTAAGTGTGGCCTTGTAGACTTTTGACGCATAAGCATAAATCACGCTCAGTATGAGTTAGAATGTCATGGCGCGCGGCAAAGCACATGTGCGTTGTAGCTCATAGTGAGCGCGCTAGTGCAATGCAGTAAAGAGCCAAAACATACTTTTATTTGTGGAACAGCTTAGATTATTAAATGGAAAAAACTTTCAGCTAATAGTCGGTTTTACAAGCGGGCGCAAAGCTGCCTCAACTAACCGAAAAAAAGTAATATCAGCATCACTGCAGTTACTATGAGCAGCTGAAACAGCTCTACAGCTGTTACTGTTACTAGCTGCCCCAGTATAGTAAAATCAGCTCTACTGCAGCTGCTCCCCCGCTGCACAGTAGAACTAAACTACTCTACTGCTACTACTCTCTCTGGATGTGGCAGAGTACATCAAAGCTACCCCAGGTAAATATGTTCTCGAGAAAAAGCGTCGTACAAGTGACATGCAACTATTCGACCGATAGAGTAGGCTTGAGAACATTTTGACGCCATTGGTTTTTAGGTTGTAGCCAGACATGAGGGATGCGTTCTGCCTATGCTATTTGCGTTTCCATTAAACATATATAAGTACAAGTGATGCCCAGTAATCCTGGACATGGAAGGGATCAGGATTATTCTCTATGTACCTGCGTAACTATTTAAGGGATTAGTAGCAGCAGTTTTTTAATATTTCGTGACCGCTACACTGCGCCTCATAAACTGAATTCATGTACTCTCGAAACCTCAGTTTAGGAATTTGTCACGATGTTACGAAGAAATTCAAGTTCTCCAAATGTTTTTTGTTAAGCATATTCATATTACCAATTGAACTGACAAACGAAAATTGCCCAACACTCCCTATTGTACGAAGCCCCCTCGAAGAAATGAGGCGGAAAAACAACGAAAGACAACTAAAACGCTAATGCGTAATGATCAGTTGCTTCAGGCACACTGGTTTCCGAATGGTACACGAAGAAGCTACAGATAACACGAAGATGCCAGCCCCGAGCAGCAGGTCGAACATTCGGTTTCCCGTTCCTGGAATTAGCTCACCCGGCTTGACGCTATCCCGTCAGGTGTGGATTTCGCTGACTACATAAACAGTGTTGCCAGCGCAGATATAAAGGCAAGCAAAAATTTGGATGACGGGGACCTTGCGGAGCTCGTTGCCGACGCAGAACAGGAGCCAGAGCAGAACGACGCAGACGTAGACCGCGTGCCGACACTTAGTGAGGTCGTGGACGCAGTCCTCAGATGATTTTCCGAGTCTCAAGATGGAGGGGAACAGGCTCTCATTGCTATCGGCATCTACCAGAGTTGATTGACGCCTTTACTGGAACAACGTATAGGCAAGCTGAAAATAACCAACTTTTTCGTTTAAAATAAAGTGGTATTTTAATCTCGCCGTTCTCAATTTTATATAGATTTTCCTAAATACCCGATTTTGTGAAGGTTCGACCATTCCCCAACGACTTCGTCAATGAAGGTTCACGTGTATACATTAATAGACCAAAATAGTAGCTTCCATATATTTATGTTATACCTTCTACGCTGAATCTATTTTGTGCAGTTATCAACGAATATTATCATTACCTGATGAAGTTAACACATTACATCAATATAGCTATAGAGCAAGCTAGCATGGGCAGGCAGCTGCGCTAACAAGTCCTTCGGAGGTATATTCCAATACGAGTGACTGATACACTAAGGACGATGAACCTGCATAAAGCAGTTCTCACACCATTCGGAAATACCATAGAGGAGTATCGCCCGTGGTTTTTACGATGATTCGTGAACGATACCCTGGTGATACGGTCACTTCGGGGCTTCCACGCTGGAAGGGCTGCCGGACAACGTCATCGGCCTTTCTAGACTGCAGCCGAACTAAATCCTAGACGGCCTCCAATATATGGAGACGCTGACATAACACGGAATGTGATAAGAAACACCTATGGAATACTGGTTTCATGATCACGGAACCATGTTGCCTATTGCAGTAACGAATACGCAAGGTAAGTTTTTTCGGACATTCCCTATATTGTTACGGTGAAGAGAAGGACGAAGTTGAATTAGACTAGAGGAAGACGAAGTATGGCAGTCGCCTGAACGCCATATACCTCTGTTGTAAATATACATTATTTTATACTCGTGGGCCTGCTTTCTTCCTGCAACATTTTGGTGGAGGTGCTGGGTACAATCACGGAACTTCGCAGCGGACGTCATCTACCTGCCGCCACAATGGCAAATCAACCGACACAAGCGACAACGCCTCAGCAGCCCGTGCCAACGGTCATCCTCACTCATCCGCGGGACCCAGGAACATTTTGTGGCACGGACAACGCCGACGTCGAGGACTGGCTTACGATGTACGAGCGAGTGTGCGACAATAACAGGTGGGATCCAAAAATGATGCTAGCAAACGTCCTATTTTATCTAAGAGGAACTGCGAAGCAATGGTACGACACACACGAATCTGACCTAACGAGCTGGGATGTCTGCAAAGAAAAAATGCGAGACCTGTTTGGCACACCTGTCGGTCATCAGCTGGCAGCAAAAAAAGAACTTGCGTGCCGCGCTCAGACGTCCACAGAATCCTATGTCATGTACATACAGGATGTGCTGGCCCTCTGTCGCAAGGCTGATAACAACATGACCGAGCCAGACAAGATTGGTCACATACTGAAAGGTATTGCAGACGATGCCTTCAATCTCCTGATGTGCAAGGATTGTGCCACTGTGGATGCAATTATGAAGGAGTGGCGGCGCTTCGAACAAGCGAAGGGCCGCCGCGTCACTCAAACTTTCGACCGATTGCCCAATACCACCGCGACATCTTCTTGCGAAGACCCTCCGCGGTTCGTTCAGCCCACAGGACCGGAAGATATCACGCGCATCGTTCGCCGTGAGCTTGAGGCCATGGCTTCGGCTCCAGTTCGTTCCGACTGTCGGGAAAGCGTGCCCGCTATCTCCCTTATACAAGCGGTCGTTCGGGAGGAAATAGCAAGTTTGGGCATTCCATCTCTCTGCTCGGTCCGCCATACCAACACCTACCAGATTTCTCCGGCCGCTCGCTCCAAGACGCAAAGCTTTCCGCCACTCTGTCGCAACCCAGCTGACTGGCGCACAGCGGATGATAAACCCATCTGTTATAATTGCTCTGGTATTGGACACATCGCCTGCCATTGCCGCAACCACTGGTCGTCGCCTCCTCGATGGTCGTCTCCGAGTCACTACCGCCAAGTACCAGACAATCGTACTTTCTCGCCCTATACGCCGACTAGGAACATCAACGCCGACAGTGCTCCACCAAGATCCAGCCGCTCCCCGTCTCCGCAAGGTCGTAGGTCCCGTTCGCCTCTCGTTCACCGCTCTTCGTCCCCTTCTGCAACCGGTCGCTTCGCTTCGGGAAACTAGGCGGTGGAGCTCCCGGAGGTGAAGCTGCAACTCCGACCCGGCCCACAAATCCTCTGTTGACCTTGCCTACATGTGGAAACCTACTGGACATTGAAGTTGATGGCGTTCCTGTTAGATCTCTGGTTGATACAGGAGCGCAGCTTTCAGTTATGAGGGCTGCTCTCCGCCGAAGGCTCAGAAAGGTTCTGACACCCGCCGTACCGGGCACTGTGCGAGTCGCCGATGGGAGTACTTCACCTGTCCTTGGAATGTGCACAGCACGTGGGATCATTGGGGACCATTATACCGTTGTTCTATTTATCGTCCTTGAACACTGTCCGCACGACCTAATTCTCGGCCTCGACTTCCTTTCGAAACACTCTGCCCAAACTGACTGCTCCGCAGGTGTTGTACAGTTGGATCTGCCGCTTCCTGCCGACTCAACAACTTGTGCTTCACACCGCTTATGTTCTGCTGAGTTTGCAAGGCTGTCTCCACAGGCGGCTACAAATGTCCTCCTGACGCCCTGTCCTCCCGTACCTGATGGTGAGTACGTCGTGTCGCCGCTTACTGACGTGGTTTTTTGCGCAATATTGGCCTGCCGAGCACCTTAGTCCGGATCCGCGAAAACTGCACTCACGTCATCATCATCATCAGCCTAGTTACGCCCACTGCAGGGCAAAGGCCTGTCCCATACTTCTCCAACTACCCCGGTCATGTACTAATTGTGGCCATGTTGTCCCTGCAAACGTCTTAATGTCATCCGCCCACCTAACTTTCTGCCGCCCCCTACTACGCTTTCCTTGCCTTGGAATCCAGTCCGTAACCCTTAATGACCATCGGTTATCTTCCCTCCTTATTACATGTCCGGCCCATGCCCATTTCTTTTTCTTGATTTCAACTAAAATGTCATTTACCCGCGTTTGTTCCCTCACCCAATCTGCTCTTTTCTTATCCCTTAACGTTACACCTATCATTCTTCTTTCCATGGCTCGTTGCGTCGTCCTCAATTTCAGCAGAACCCTTTTCGTAAGCCTCCAGGTTTCTGCCCCGTAGGTGAGTACTGGTAAGACACAGCTGTTATACACTTTCCTCTTGAGGGATAGTGGCAACCTGCTGTTCATGATTTGAGAATGCCTGCCAAACGCACCACAGCCCATTCTTATTCTTCTGGTTATTTCAGTCTCATGATCCGGATCCGTGGTCACTACCTGCCCTAAGTAGATGTATTCCCTTACCACTTCCAGTACCTCGCTACCTATCGTAAACTGCTGTTCTCTTCCGAGACTGTTAAACATTACTTTAGTTTTCTGTAGATTAATTTTCAGACCCACCCTTCTGCTTTGCCTCTCCAGGTCAGTGAGCATGCATTGCAATTGGTCTCCTGAGTTACTAAGCAAGGCAATATCATCAGCGAATCGCAAGTTGCTAAGGTATTCTCCATCAACTTTTATTCCCAATTCTTCCCACTCGAGGTCTCTGAATACCTCCTGTAAACACGCTGTGAATAGCAATGGAGATATCGTATCTCCCTGTCTGACGCCTTTCTTTATTCGGATTTTGTTGCTTTCTTTGTGGAGGATTAGGGTGGCTGTGGAACCGCTATAGATAGCTTCCAGTATCTTTACATATGGCTCATCTACACCCTGATTCCGTAATGCCTCCATGACTGCTGAGGTTTCGACTGAATCAAATGCTTTTTCGTAATCAATGAAGGCTATATATAAGGGTTGGTTATATTCCGCACATTTCTCTATCACCTGATTGATAGTGTGAATATGGTCTATTGTTGAGTAGCCTTTACGGAATCCTGCCTGGTCCTTTGGTTGACAGAAGTCTAAGGTATTCCTGATTCTATTTGCGATTACCTTAGTAAATACTTTGTAGGCAACGGACAGTAAGCTGATCGGTCTATAATTTTTCAAGTCTTTGGCGTCCCCTTTCTTATGGATTAGGATTATGTTAGCGTTCTTCCAAGATTCCGGTACGTTCGAGGTCATGAGGCATTGTGTATATAGGGCGGCCAACCTTTCTAGGACAGTGTTCCCACCATCCTTCAACAAATCTGCTGTTACCTGATCCTCCCCAGCTGCCTTCCCCCTTTGCATAGCTCCCAAGGCGTTCTTTACCTCTTCCGGTGTTACTTGTGGGATTTCAAGTTCCTCTAGACTATTCTCTCTCACCTTATCGTCGTGGGTGTTACTGGTACTGTATAAATCTCTATAAAGCTCTTCAGCCACTTGAACTATCTCATCCATATTAGTAACGATATTGCCGGCTTTGTCTCTTAACGCACACATCTGATTCTTGCCTATTCCTAATTTCTTCTTTACTGCTTTTAGGCTTCCTCCGTTCCTGAGAGCCTGTTCAATTCTATCCATATTATAGTTCCTTATGTCCGCTGTCTTACGCTTGTTGATTAACTTAGAAAGTTCTGCCAGTTCTATTCTAGCTGTAGGGTTAGAGGCTTTCATACATTGGCGTTTCTTGATCAGATCTTTCGTCTCCTGCGATAGCTTACTGGTTTCCTGTTTAACGGCGTTACCACCGACTTCTATTGCGCACTCCTTAATGATGCCCATAAGATTGTCGTTCATTGCTTCAACACTATGGTCCTCTTCCTGGGTTAAAGCCGAATACCTGTTCTGTAGCTTGATCCGGAATTCCTCTAGTTTCCCTCTTACCGCTAACTCATTGATTGGTTTCTTATGTACCAGTTTCTTCCGTTCCCTCCTCAAGTCAAGGCTAATTCGAGTTCTTACGTGCCCATCCTCAATTTTGAATTTTCGTCGCATGTGCTGCCACACGGTATCGCCATAGCGCATATCACTCCTTTGGAAGAATTTGAGGTTTCTTCTCGGACCTCTGAATCCTTCCTCAGTACCAACGGACCTTTGTCACCCACTCCTGCGTACTCGATGTCCGCGGACGATGTTTCTAAGATGATCACCCCTGACCTTCCTTCCGAGCAAGCAGCAGCTCTTCGTCACCTCCTGTCATCTTATCGGGACATCTTTGATATGGATGACCGTCCACTTGGTCAGACATCTGTTGTCATGCATCGCATCAACACCGGTGACGCCAGCCCCATTCATAGGCGGCCATATCGTGTCTCCGCAACAGAAAGGGCCATCATACAGAAAGAGGTAGACAGGATGATGGACAAAAACATCATTGAACCTTCCAGTAGCCCGTGGGCATCACCGGTTGTCTTAGTAAAGAAAAAAGATAACTCGTGGCGCTTCTGTGTTGACTACCGTCACCTCAACAGGATAAAAAAAAAGGATGTTTATCCCCTGCCTCGCATTGATGACGCTCTTGACTGCCTTCACGGATCCCAATACTTTTCATCAATTGATCTCCGCGCCGGCTATTGGCAGATTAACGTCGATGAGATGGGCCGCGAGAAAACCGCCTTCGTCACACCGGACGGTCTGTACCAATTTAAAGTCATGCCCTTTGGTTTATACAATGCGCCAGCTACATTCGAGCGAATGATGGACTCTCTCTTGCGCGGCTTAAAGGGGTCTACATGCCTCTGTTACCTCGACGATGTGATTGTGTTTTCGCCGAACTTTGAGAGCCACCTACGGCGCCTCACAACCATACTCTCCGTGTTTCGCAGGGCTGGCCTTCAGCTAAACTCCTCCAAGTGCCATTTCGGTCGCCGTGAAATTAACATGCTCGGCCATCTCGTAAACGCCGCCGGAATCCAACCTGATCCACAGAAAGTTTACGCCATGCGAAATTTTCCTGTACCTTGTTCAACAAACGATGTCCGTAGTTCTCTGCGCTTATGCTCTTATTTCCGGCAATTTGTGAAAACATTTGCTGACATCGTTCACCCTCTCACTGACCTTCTTAAGAAAGACGTGTCTTTCTCTTGGGGACCACTGCAGGAGAAAGCCTTCCCTACCCTGATTGAGCGGCTTACAACTTCACCAATTCTGTCACACTTTGACCCTTCTGCGCCCACTGAAGTACGAACTGACGCGAGTGGTCATGGCATCGGCGCTGTCCTCGCTCAGCGTCAACAGGGCCAAGACCATGGCATCGCTTACGCTAGCCGCCTTCTTTCCACGGCCGAGCGAAATTACTCCATTACTGAGAGAGAATGTCTCGCGCTCGTATGGGCGGTCGCGAAATTTCGGCCGTACCTTTTCGGTCGGAGCTTCTGCGTCGTAACCGATCATCACGCCCTCTGCTGGCTCTCCTCTTTGAAGTAACCCAACTGGACGACTTGCACGTTGGGCATTGCGTCTACAAGAACATACGTTTTCTATTATGTATAAGTCAGGGCGCCTGCATAAAGACGCTGACTGCCTGTCCCGCAATCCCGCGGATCAACCGGACGATACCGATGCAGACTCGGACATCAGTGTTCTATCCCTCTCCGGCTTCCTCCATATTGGCGACGAGCAGCGCAAAGATCCTGTTCTTCGAGCACATATGGAACGCCTAAGCTCCTCGCCCAACGACCCGTCCCTCCGGATGTTCACCTTCCGCGATGAAACTTTATACCGTCGTAGCGTTCGCCCTGACGGCCCGGGGCTCCTACTAGTCGTTCCCAAGCACCTTCGACTCGCCGTGCTCCAGCAATTTCACGATGCTCCTACTGCTGGACATCTGGGCATCACTCGTACATACGACCGCCTGCGGTGCCGCTTCTTCTGGCCCGGCATTTATCGCTCTGTGCGCCGTTATGTCGCTTCTTGCGACCTGTGTCAGCGCCGGAAGATGCCTGCTATGCCTCCCGCTGGTTTGCTGCAACCAATAGATATCCCTACAGAGCCCTTCTTCCGTGTGGGCGTAGACCTCCTGGGCCCCTTTCCAATTTCCATCAAAGGCAACAAATGGATTGCTGTAGCAACAGATTATGCCACGAAATATGCCATCGCACGAGCGCTACCAACCAGCTGCGCTACAGATGTCGCCGACTTCTTACTATACGACGTCATCCTGCACCACGGCGCCCCTCGCCAGTTGCTTACGGATTGCGGCCGCTACTTTCTATCGAAGGTGGTCGATGATCTTCTCCGCTCCTGTTCTACAGAACACCAGATTGCTACCGCGTACCACCCTCAAACGAACGGCCTCACCGAGCGACTCAACCGCACGCGAACTGAAATGCTGGCAATGTACGTTTCCGACGATCACCGCGACTGGGACGTCGCTTTACCGTACATCACTTTCGCATACAACTCGTCCCGTCATGACACTGCCGGATTTTCACCATAATTCCTGTTGTATGGCCGCGACCCCACCTTGCCCTTTGACACGTTGCTACCTTCCGCAGTACAATCACCCAGCAGTGGCTACGCTCGCGATGCTATTGACTTAGCCGCCCAGGCCCGAGAAGTCGCCCGTCATCGCCTCACAGTCTCGTAAGCTTCTCAAAATTGTTGCGTGGTGGCAACTCGGTACTAGCCTCGGATCAACCACGCATGCCTCGCCGGGAAGTAAGCAGTCAACAATGGCTGTCACCTTGCGGCCATTCCAAGGAAATTTCCGGGACCTGCTGAGCACGGACGCCGCTCAGGAATGCGGCTATCAACTACCAAAGCCAGTGACGTCAGCAGACCAACTTCCACCCCAGGATATAAAAGCGGATCTTCAGGCCGAGCCCTTCAGTGGACTTGGTGGCACCGTCTCGGGACACATGTTCATGCACGTCTTTTTCACTGCACAGGTTGGTGACAAGTATTTCGTATATTCTGTTCGAGATGATGATATCACCCTGACGGTGCTACCGAGTCCACGATTTCTTGCTGGTTTGGTGTGTGAATGTTGTGATGTTATAAGACTGTTACTGCTAATGTCAGGAGATGTAGAACCTAATCCAGGACCGCACTCTGACTCAGAAAGTGATGAAGGCATGAACACTGACTTACTGAAGAAGATACTAAAAGAACAAAGTAAAACAAATAAGACATTGAAGGATTTGGCTTCTAACTTGAAGCAAGTGGAAAGAACCGTAGCCGGTATACAAACAAGAATGACGGCCATTGAGGATGAGCTATCTCGATTCAGACAATGCGAACAAAGAATATCGGAATGTGAAAGTTGTTGCAAAAGCATGAACAAAGAAATGCATGAACTCGTTATTAAAGTGGATGATATGGAGAATAGAAGTCGCCGAAATAACTTAGTAATTTATGGCGTTACTGAAGACTCAGACGAGGAGGCGAGAACACTAGAAAACAAAATAAAAGAAGGTATATTCAAGGATATACTCGCCCTTGAAGTTAAATCTATTGAAAGAATTCATAGGATTGGCAATCGTTACGGTCAGCGCCCACGCCCAATCATTCTTCGTCTTTTCGATTGCAGAGAAAAAAACAAAATTTTGTCTTGCTGTAACAAACTCAAGGGCACACCGATATCAATATCGGAAGATTTCTCAAAAAGAATAAGAGACATCCGATCCAACTTGTGGCGTTCAACGGCAATTGAACGGGCAAACGGTACAAAAGCATCACTATCATTTGATAAACTAAGACTGAACGGACGTATTTACACGTGGGATCCCGATAAACGCACCAGAGTAGAAATAACAAGAAACATTGCACCTGCCTTAAGTGATTCCCACACCTCGTCATCGGCACAGGTTAGCACGAAAGAACGCAGAAAGAAATGACAAGGTAACAAGACACAACGGATTTCTGCGCCACTTTCGATATTATGCCTGAATGCTCGAAGTGTAATTAATAAAATTGACAAATTAGAAGAGATAATCATACTGTATAGTCCAGACATCGTAATAATTACCGAAACATGGCTACATGCCCAAATACATGATACTGAAATTGCGCCTGCCTCATATTCATTGATACGTACAGATCGTGATGGCCGAGGCGGCGGCGTAGCTATTATGATAAAAAGCAATTTAACATTTCAAGAAGAGCCTGGAATAACTAACCATGAAAGTGCTTGGTGCACAATTCAGTTTGATAATACGTCATTGTTAATAGGTGCTATTTACAGACATCCTGGAGCGCCTGAGGAATACCTTTTGAAAGTGCATGATTACCTACACAGCAAAATTAATAACCGTACAAAGCTGTTATTAACTGGGGATTTTAATCTAGCTAGGATAGATTGGAATAAGTTAACTATCGGCAACAGAGATGCAAGAAACTGTGAGCGCCTGTTTGACATAATGTTTAGTTTTTCTTTATCACAGATTGTTAATGAACCTACGCGTGTCCAAGGAAATGCCTGTTCAGTACTTGATCTTGCTTTGGTATCGCAGTCGATAAAACCACATATACGCGTTGAAGAAGGGATTTCAGATCATAAGATGCTGGTTCTAACATTTTTTACTCTGCGTATGAGCACTGGGTGTAAGACCAAACCATCTCGAATAGCTTTCAAGGACTATAGCCGAGCTAATGATGAGAGTGTTATTGACTACTTAGAGGAAACCTTGGATGGTTTCTCAGCTGAATCCTGCGGAGGCGTTAATGGCCTTTGGATAAAACTAAAAGAGGCTATAATGCATTGCGAAAATAATTTCATACCAACAAAATTCAAAAGAACTGAGCGGAAAACACCGTGGATCACGCGGAGCATAATTCACCTAAAACGAAAACTAAAAAGACGTCGAAGAAAAAGGATAAATTCTGCGGAGATAATAGAGCTGGCATGCAAATTGAAATTAGAAATAAAAGCTGCAAAAGACGACTTCTTTTCAAATAAGTTAACAAATTTCATAAAGAACCAACCGCAAAAGTTTTGGCGCTACTTGTCAAAGCCAGAAGGCGTGAGCAGTAAAATAGAAGTGGCAGGTTTGGTCATAGAAGAAAAGCGCGTTGTAGCAAATACATTTAACACCTATTTTCAATCCGTTTTCACGCGCTGGCCAATATCGAGTGCGCCCGTGACAGCCGCTGACACACGGATGGGCGGAGTTGTGATAACAGAGTCGGGCATTTTAAATTTGCTTTTGGAAATAGACACCAAGAAGGCGCCGGGGCCCGATAATATATCAAATGAATTTTTGAAACGATACGCGCAGCAGCTGTCTCCCTTTTTGCAAATTATCTTTTCTGAATCGCTGAGTACAGCCTCTCTTCCCAAGGATTGGCTATGTGCCAAAGTAATACCCATTCATAAAGAAGGCAATAAATTACACGTGGAAACATATAGACCAATATCACTAACCTGTTGCAGCTGTAAATTAATGGAACACATAGTAAGTAAAGCCGTTATGACATACTTAGCAGAAAATAACATATTATATCCTAAGCAACACGGTTTTAGAAGAGGCTTGTCAACTATAACACAGTTATTAGAAATAACACATGACTTCGCATCAATAATTAACTCCAAATTCCAAGCTGAAGCTATTTTTATTGATTTTTCGAAGGCCTATGATCGCGTCGTGCACTGTAAACTAATCGAGAAAATAAAGTCTATCGGAATTGAGCACAATGTAGTAGAATGGATAGCAGCCTATCTGTCAAACCGAACTCAGTATGTTACTATAAATAATTATGACTCGGACCAACTCGAAGTTTATTCAGGGGTACCACAGGGGTCCGTATTGGGGCCATTATTATTTCTCATATATGTTAACGACATCGCTGATTGTGCAGAAAATGGAGTAAAATTGCGGCTCTTCGCCGATGACTTGGTAATTTATACAAGCGTGCAAGGAATCGAGGACCAGCTTAGACTAAATACTACACTAAGCAATATAGCCCGCTGGTGTGACATGTGGGGAATGGAAATTAATCTTAAGAAAACACAGTATATGACCATAACTCATAGAAAGTCGATCTTTAGGTTCAATTATACATTAAACGGCAACGATTTAATACAAACTGACACAGTAAAATATTTAGGCATAACCTTTACAAGCGCGTTAAAATGGAATACCCATATCGATAATACATGCAAGAAGGCCTTCCGAACACTCGGTTTCTTGCGAAGAAAATTAACTGCAGCACCATCCTACGTGAAACTAACAGCATATAGAACTTTATTAAGGCCAATTCTTGAGTATGGTAGCATAGTGTGGAACCCGCACCAGAAAGGACTCTCACAGAAATTAGAAAGCATTCAAAATAAAGCGTTGCGATTTATTTACCATAAGTATTCTCGACACGAAAGCGTAAGTGCTCTTAGAAGCCAGGCCGCACTGCCTACCCTTGTTTGTCGGCGTCGTGTGGCTGCCATGAAATTTCTTTTCATGCTATGTAATGACAAAATTAATATAGATAAGCGAGATTACGTGCAGCCACCACACCGACACTCCAATAGAACCTGTCATAATAAACACATCAGGCAATATCTGACACAGTGCGACACGTTCAGCTATTCATATTTCCCATGGGCAATTGAAATCTGGAATTCGTTACCAAAGGAAATTGTAGACTCAGATTCTGTGGATGGCTTTGTCGCAAAATTGGAGTCATATTTTGGCTGTTCATGAAAGTAGTTGAGCGCATAGTTTAAAGGTAATGCGTTGGTTGATTGACTGGACACTAGTGCACGTGTGATTGCATTTCAAATGTAAATATTGCAATGGGCTGAGTAGTGGTGTTATATAGATCCACAATAACTACAAGAATATTATACGACAAATATTGCAATTGTTTTGAGTACCTTTTCCCTGATTCATGTGAAACAAAAAAAGGGTGTCTTGCGTTGTATACCAGTGCTGTTGTATGGCATTTTTTTTTTTGCTTTTTATATATTTTTTTTTCCTTTTTCCTGTTTTTCCCATGCTCGTGTGTGTATATTGTACAATCCACTTCCTGTTTGGGCCTGTGCAAAGGCCTACAGTATTGTTAAATAAATAAATAAAAAATAAATAAAAGCGACGCTACGACCTTCGGCACCGAGACACCCATTTTTCACCTGGTTCCCTTGTCCTTCTCTGGACGCCTTCACGTCGCGTCGGCTTGTCGGAAAAACTACTTTCGCGTTATTCTGGTCCGTACCAGATCTTACGCCAACTGTCCGACGTGACATACGAGATCGCCCCAGTCGGTCAGCCTTCAGTGCCTCCCAACGTCACTAGCGATGTTGTTCACCTCGTCAGGCTCAAGCCTTATGTCCCCCCATTAAGTGAGGCTCTATAACTTGCACCGGGACGGAGCTACTCCGCCGGGAGGGTGATGTTACGGTGAAGAGAAGGACGAAGTTGAATTAGACTAGAGGAAGACGAAGTCTGGCAGTTGCCTGAACGCCATATACCTCTGTTGTAAATATACATTATTTTATACTCGTGGGCCTGCTTTCTTCCTGCAACAATATTAGTAGTAAAATCATGGCTGTATTCTAAATAGTTTACATATTCCAGCGAGGCATACCCAAGGTAACTTGTTTTGCACATATCCTATATTTGAAGTGAAATCATAACTGTATCCTAAATTGTTTTCTTAACGTACGTGTGCAACATTTACACTATAATGTATGTTCCAGCTTTCAATTCATAATTATTAGATATAGGCTGAAAGGGATAACCTTGGAGAGACATTCCTTATGAAGTTTTAAAAA
Source organism: Dermacentor andersoni (assembly GCF_023375885.2). NCBI lineage: Eukaryota > Metazoa > Arthropoda > Arachnida > Ixodida > Ixodidae > Dermacentor > Dermacentor andersoni. Next base: position 204,322,747 of record NC_092814.1, read on the forward strand.
TATTTGGCTAACAAGGCGGGAATTGAGGCATTGTGTTTAGGCAGAGTAAGGAACAAATAACAAACTGACACATGCACGTGTTATGAGAAATGTTTATGTTTTATTTAACTTATGGGCAAAGTACGCACGTGGTACAGATGCCAATGAATATGTTGTGATTTCTTTGTAGCCAATCCTTTCTCGCTATGCAGTTCTAAATTAACGCACCTTGCACTCCGCGATGAAGAGTTGATCAGACACCATAAAGTGGAAGTTCTGCACCACTAGAATATGGAGTAGGTTATTCTGTAGAAGGTGTCGTAGATGCATCCACTCGAAGGAAATGCATGCCAGGGAAATTAGGCCGTCGCTCCAAAAACAAACCAAGCCAGATTGCACTGTGCATCGTCCCCTCATGGGGACACGTTATGTGGAATGAAGAGCTTTATCCTCTGAATCCACCAAGATCTCCTCCAAATCCACGTCTTCCGCCGAATCCACGTCCGCCGCCGCAGCCTCCAAGCTGAGCCATGGCGATGGTGAAGACAAGTGCCAGGACAAGAAGGGTCACAAGGAGGCCGACAAGAAGGGTCTTTGTGCTGATCATGATGGGGCTGCGAAGATAGGCGAGTCAATAAAAGCTGCTTAAGTAAGGAGCTTTCCATTTTTGTTCTCACATCTGCCCGATTTACATGGTAAATTGTAGCTAACTTATCAAGGGTTCACAGCCCCTAAGGCATGACAGAATCTTCATTAAAGTGGAAACATTGTCTCCACTACTAGCAGTACGCGTGTTGCGAGTTGCAGACGAGAACAAAAGATGACAGGACACACTTGGAAATTTTCAATGCACTCTATAAGTTTGTAGAAGTATCAAGTGTCTTCCATGATAGGGGTTCTATCTCTGTGCTGAATTTTTCTCACATGCACTTTCTATTACTTTTCTTCAAAAGTTCTCAGCATTTCCTCAAACATTATTTTTTCACTTCATTTTTTATCAAATTAAAAAGTTAGGTTCTTCCTTTTCAAAAATTTTTTATTCACACTTACTCGTCTATTTCTCACTTGTGGGGCCGATCCACTTTGAGAATGCATGCTATGTTGAAAAGGAACCGACATCAACTTCAGCTCGCATCTTGTTTAGACCGGGCCAAACCTACAGTGCTTTCGAATCAACAACAGCACCAAGAAACTTCAACAATGTTTCGATGCAGTAGCCGTACAGAAAACCAGTTCCTACCTTACCCCATATAGTGTTACTGCGGAGTAATGCTCACTCTTAAGCACACAAGTATATTCGTGCACTAGAGACACAACAGGCCACAAAGCTTACCCCGGTTTCTGCCCCTTATAACGTCTCCTGTTGGTTGGTTTTAGTCATAAAATATGTCCTGAAACCCACAATCCTTGCACCACGTAGAACACCTTCGTTCATGAGTGAATATTCCCAAGTTTGTTATACTCTGTCGCCGTTCAACGGCGTATTGTGGCATCAGAAGATTCAGAGCGGCGCGTTAGGTAAGAACACGAAACGAACTGATGCAAGTCGTTGTACCTAGTGGTGCACAAAGTACATTGCCCTCTAATATAATTATTATGTAATTCCTGTCAGTTGGAGATTCCAAAAAGGCTTATATAGCATATTTACACAGTGACAGCGAGTAGCGAAACAGCAATAACGGCGGTCATTGCACAGAACGTCCTCTTTATCGCCTGCTATACAACTTCTTTTGGTCTGCAAGATAGGTTAGCCATAACGTTACTATACGGCGGCAAAAGCACCGGATCAGTGGAGTTGGGAAATGGGGAGAGGGAAAAGTATCACTGCTCATAGGGTTAATAAGTGTCTGGGACATGATAGTGGTTCAGGTGGACGTCGTGCACGATGTCGGTGTGGGTTCGAGCTCATGGGGAGGAAGAGAATGGAGCGATTTCTTATGGCACTTCGGCCACTTGGCGGCACACTCGATATGGGCCAGTGTACCGGAACAGCAGCTTTTCATGAAGCCCGACACAGCACGCTTGGAAACAATGGAGGACAAGGGCCCCAGGGGCAAACTGGGTTGTCCTGCGATGCTTAGTGTAGCGAGATTGCTGGTGGATCGGCACCTCGCTGAATCGAGCGCGAGAAACTTGACGTGCATAGTCGCCACAAGCTTCTAGAGTATTGTCGGCAGAGCGGAGCGCTGAAGAACGCACGAATGTGTCCATGGGCAAAGTAGGATTCCGACCAAATTAGGGGCAATACGGGCGAATCACCTCTGTTCTTATGTCCTTAAAAAATTAGTGTTGAATTTCAGTAGATATTCTATTGTCGTGCTGTTGCTCAATAAGCAAAATTTTTGTTGGAATATCATTGTCCCAGCATTGTAGATTTGTTGATCAGTATTGAAAAGTAGCCACCGTGGAACCATTGTAATTTCATTTACCCGTTATTGTGTTGATTTCATATGGAATTCCCATGGATGAAACATTGTATTTCCATGAAATGTATAGTGGAAGGGAACATTGAGTTTATGAATTGTAAAGTGGAATCCAACGTTAAATTTATGGAGTGTAAAGTGGGATGCAAATTTAAATTTATGGATTGTAAAGTGCAATGCAACATGAAATTAACGAATGTCGATATTCCCCACTAAGCCATTGCTTGACTTTGGGACATTATCAAGGTGCGTATTTTAGCTTTTCATAGCAAGGCCTTTTTCCCTGTGATGTTATGGAAAAGAAATTTACAACATCGTGATTAAGAAAAAGCACGTGAATCATTCGTTTTATAGAACAGCTCACAAATTTATTGAGCTTCAAATTTTATATAATTCATTTGCACCTACAGTTAGTCCTCCATGACGAAGCCGGTAAAATCAGCACTTTACTTCGTTGTATCAAAATTTGTTGAATGACAATTTGACCTTTTATTAATTTATTTATTGTCACCGACAAATTTTTCTGACCCAAAATGGCGCGTAAACCTTATGAAATTATCGGACAATCGGAAAAAACGAATTTGCATGAAAAAATAGTTGAAGTTTAACCCAAAAGTGGAAGCAGTGATAGCAACACCAAAGTATCACACAACTACATGAAGGCTAACAAGCGTTGACATAAGGCATTGTTGGTAAAACACACTTAAAGGGTCCCTGAAACGGTCAGGACAAATTTTGTAGACACGTGGGGTACAGCTACAGTAAAACATTCGCACAACAATCTGTGTAAAGCGCCTCACATTAAAGGGGCCATGAAACGATTTTGATGAGTTTGTACAAACATACTGAGACGTTAGAGTATAGGTCCTTCCGATCATTAATTGATGCATCTAAGTGCTCCGGTTGGAGCACGTAATTTATTAGAAGGTTTCAAAAAATTATATCGCTGCCGATCACAGCACACCACTCGGCTGAATTTTCAGCCGCACCTAAACATATTGCCCGAATGACGGTAGTAGGGCGAGCTATCTGACTGGCCGCCCAGGGCGCTTCATCAATAATTTTTCAAGCTTTATGGTGAACAAATGTTGTTTGTAATAGTTGGAATGTTAGTTAATGTGTTTCTGTAAAAAGAAAGTAACAGAAAGAGAATGCACAAGAACAATTTCTAACTGCACTTAAGCACTTCTGGCACACAGCAAGCATCGTTTGCTTGTGTTACAACGTGCTCCATTTTGACGAGAGAAACGCGGTCATTGTCGGTTTCAGTCTTCTCGCGCGAACCATGATTCGCCTTTGTTTCGTTGAGGCTTGCAAACGTAGTCACTTGCATTATGTGAAGCTGCCCTATGCAAGTCAGCAGACGAGCGGAGTGGCTGCAGCGCATCGGACTGTCGCTACCCAAACGGCGGCAAGATTTGCGCGTCTGTAGCCGTCACTTTATACCAGAGGATTACTACCACAATGGCGTTTCGTGAGTCCGGTATTCGGGTAAATGCAAGCACAAGGAGACAGTGCCTGGCCATTTGACTGGGCCGTCTCACAGGATGAGCAGAAGCGCAAACTGCATGGTGCAGCCACCTGGTGGCGCAGAGCTCGACCAAACACAGTAGCAGTAACGAAGTGTATCTTTCTTTGCTGCTAGCGTAAATTTTTCTTAGTAGCATAATCGTTAACATGTTGTTTTTGTAAATGTTCAAATTGTTTTACACAGGGTTAGAGCAATACTAGCTCTTTGTTTGGCTGGTTAAGCTCTGCGCCAACAGGTGGCTAGACCGGGCAGACCAATCAGTCCGCTCACCTACGTCTACGCTAAAGTTGCTTCATCAGCTTAAATTTATGCCTCCACCCATCTGTCGAAATGCCCAGCTCACCTGTGGTTACTGGGATACCAGACACGTTCGGCGTTGTGACAGAATGCTCACAACGCACGCTGCTTCGATAGTTCTCGCTTGGGGTCAACTGCCAAGCAGCTGGTGGAGAGGTTGGAGAGGCTTCACGCGCTCGCTCCTAGAGAACCGGAAGTAGACGAAGAGCCAGTGAACGCGGAGCTCAGCCCCGATGACTTGGCGAACGAGTTGAGGAGATAATGCGTGGCTACGGAGGAGGGTAACTTGTATTCTTCCGTAGCTCTCTTAATATGCAACGCTTCACGCAAATTGTTGTGCGAATGATTAACTTTAGCTGTATCCTACGCCTCTACAAAATTCGCTTGCTTGATTCACAAGTTATTCAAAGCCTAAAACATGACAACCAGCGATCGGTTAGCCTGCATGGTTGTTTGATTGAATAATGTATGAATGTTCGGATGTGACCGATTTTTTTTTTGTTTACTACGCACCGTTAAACGGTTTCAATGGCAACCTTATTATTTAACAATCTAAAAAAAGACAATGATCACTTGCTTATGCTGTGTAAGGTCCTGTAGATTTTCGAGCCAATTTTTGTTTGTATTTACTTATATAGAAAGAAGCGGCGAGCATGGCCGGTATTTTGCAGCGATGCCTTTTTTCGACACCAATGCCTTTCAGCGCCTTTCGCGTTTATGAGTGCCCTCTTTCAAAGCTCCGCCCGGTAGATAGCCTCGCTTCACCACTCGCGAAGGCGAGAAGCATTGAAAGGTATTGTCATCGGGAAAAGGCATGGATGGAAAGCGCAGGAGAGGCACCGTCCAGCCCAGACGTGCTGGAGGAACTCTGGCAGAAGTCGCATGCTGTTTTTCGCAATGCAGCACTGGTAATGGTACCCAAAACGTAAAAATTGCCATAGCAACCATGCCCCTGAAGCTCTCGCTGCTGCTCTAGGCCTCTGAAAAGTGAGATAAGCTTTTTGGACCCTTGTCTTTCTCGCAGCACATTATGTCCTAGAGATAAGCTGACTTCGGAGCGAGGTGTATAAGGTCGAAATATGTTTTGGGTCTGCGAGTGCAAGTGTGAGTCAGCAACAGACACACTCAAGTAATGACGGTGCCGGTCTTTGCCATCTTCTTCAACGTGCCACGAAAGAGCACAGGATTGCGTCTGCTTCACTAAAACTGTTGCAGAAATTTCATGGGCTTTGTTCTGATGCGCGTCAGGAGCACACACTTCTGGCAGCTCGTAGCAATGCAAGCTCTAATCTCGTGCCTAACTGCTCTGGCGAGCTGATTGGAGGCACAAAGGGAGATAGCACACCAACATGGCTTCATTTCCGGCTTCAAAAAAGTGGGGGGGGGGGGGGTGAGACCAGGCTAGTTGGTATTCCATGCTGAAGTGATTAGCGCAAGAGTGGACACGGGACACTAAAAAGGCGACAAGGACAAGTGCTTGTCCTTGCCACCTTTTTACGCGTCCCGTGTCCACACTTGCGCTAGTCACTTCTTCAAAAATGTGACGTCAAGGTGCCCTATTTTGTTTCTTTCTTCCATGGGAAAATGCATTGCTACAACAACCGGTCCATGCTTGTCTTGACTAAATAACTCTGGTTAAGTACCAACCTAGTTTACATAATGAGCTTATTCGCAACCAGTCATAAATGAGGGTTAGTTTTTTAACTTTACAAACATCTTTTTTTGGTAATAGTGCAATGAACAGCCAGCCATGTCATCTAACCTTTCAATATCAGTCATGTACTATATATACAGGTTGTCTCACATAACTTCAGCCAAAGTTTTAAAAATGAAAAGCACTCCGGACGCGAGTTGAACTGAATGTATAATGTTGGTACTGGCCTAAAGTTACTCAAGCTATTTTTTATTTTCCCCTGAACTAAAGGATTAGTTATGTTTAAATAATCAACTTTTGAAGTATTGGCTGCAGACCCCAAGTGTGATATGCAAACTTGTAGAGCACCTTGAGATACCTCTCAAGAAATTGTTTCCAACACGATATATCTCATGTGGCCCTTTTTCCCACGTTCCAAAGAAAGCCCGTGAAATATGAAAAAATACCATGTGACGGTGCACTTGTGCACTGTTATTTTGCTGCTCTCAAGCGCGCGATAGATGAACAAGGTCGGCTGCAGCGAGACTGGCCCGCAACAGGGCGTAATGCCTGGTGTAGGTATAGGTGCATGCGACTCTTATCGCATGACGGTGCAAATGCGTGCTGCTCGCCAACTGTTACCGAAGTGATAAAGCATCTAAAGCAACAAAAAATGAAAGACAAAAGCAGCCTTTTGATCCTGCTTGAAGAAAGAAAAGGGCGAAGTGCGTGGGAACAATGGAAGGCGATGACGGCTGCTACAATTTTGCCTTTGTACACAAATGACCTTGTAGTAGTTTTCAAATTTATTTATTTATTTATTTATTCATACCTCAAATACCCCATTCCGTGTTTTACATGAGGGGTGGGCGTATTTAGGCCATATTTTCAATGAATGCCTTGAACGATGAATGACTGGAGTGGTGCACCGCTTCATCAGGTAGATGATCCAGTCTTTCGCTGTTTGAACGAAAAAAGAGTTAAGATGAGCGGTGGTGCGAGCTGGAGGGGATAAACAGCCTTTGAATGGCTATGACGGGATGAAGTGCGATGCGCAGGCGGGATGTCAGTCTGGTGAAGCAGCGAGTGATAAAATTTGTAAATCATACAGTCTTGCTGTCTTCCGGCGGTGCTCGAGGGTTAGATGGTTCAGAGAAGACTTAAGTTTAGTGACGTTAGTATGGTAAGAGTAGTCAGAATGAACGAACCTTGCTGCGTGATTCTGTATGGATTCCAGTGCTGTTGTCAGGTTTGATTGGTATGGGTCCCACACTCAGCATGCGTATTCCAGTTTGGGTCGAACAAGTGTTAAATATGCGATTAGTTTTACCGAGGGGGGACAAGACGTAGATTACGGCGTAGGTAGCATAGTAGACGAATGGCATCATTGCAAATGCTGCAGAAGTGTGAGAACCAACCGAGGTTAGTGGACAAGTTAATACCAAAGTACTCATAAGAAGTCACAGCACATATTTCAGAACCGGTGGAAACATAATTAGCTTAAATATATGATTGGCGACGGTGGAAAGTAAGCAGCGACGTTTTTTTTACATTGAAAGGCATTAGCCAATTATTACACCAAGTTCCAATGACGTTAAGGTCGGACTGGAAAGCATGAGAATCAGCGCCATTAGTAATAGGATGATAGATTACGCAATCATCAGCAAATAAACGAATTTTGGAAGAACAACCTCTCGGTAAGTCGTTAATGTATAGTAAAAAGAGTAGTGGCCCCAGGACTGGTGCCTTGCGGCACGCCGGAAATAACGGGTGATAAATTAGACGAGCATTGGTTAGCGTAAACAAACTGTTGACGGTTAGTCAGGAAGTTGCACATCCATTGGAGAACACAAGGGTTAAGATTAAGACGCAATAGTTTTAGGAAGAGCCGTTCATGAAGAACCTTGTCGAAAGCCCTTTGGAAATATATGAATAGGGCATCTATGGGTACGTTTTGATCAAGGTGTGAGCTGAACGACGATGCTACAACTTTAAACCTTAGGGCTCGAAAAACAGCGGATAAATCACATGAGGACAAAACTAACTAATGGTAAAAAAACTTTGGCTATATTCAAGGAAGATTACGCATATCTTCTTCAGACGATGACTCTTTTCGTACTGGCCCAGTCGGCTCTCTTTCTCACACTTACTGTCGACTAGACGTTCTTTTTTGATATCGCACCACGCACATGCACATGGCTTCGTGGTTGCAGTATCGGGTGGCCGCGTCTGGCTTCACACTTGTGCACCGTGACCGGCGCGTCAGTCCCTGAGAGAGTGCACCTGCAGGCTGTTTCAGTTTACCTGATGTAGATCATAAATTATGTACCTCGTGTGAACCAATTCCAGCGAACTGCAATATGTCCGGTGCTCATCAGGCGCCCGTATCCCTGCGTGTTCTCCACAGCACCGCTATTTGGCTGTGACGAACGTTGAGCAGCCCTTACATTCGTTTTCGCGGGTTTCCATTTGTACTCCTGCAGACCACGAACATGTATCGCAACTGTGAATTGTCGTCGGTATGCCTGTAGGGTTTGCCTATCCGAGTTCACGGCTTCTGCGCATTTCAAGCTCACGATGGTGAGCTTGAAATTCACCTCCTCCAGTGCACAACATCTGCAGGCTTGGAGTGACGCCTGTCACCGGCAAAAGGTGCCAAGAGCGAGTAGTGCTATACTAATGCAGGTACAACCAAATTATGAAGGCACACTGAGCTTCAACAAGACACTCCCTTACGAAAACAGGAATTGGCCTCCCTGGTGCAGGATTCGGCCGCTCCCTCCCCAAATGACTCACTCAATTAGCCAATGGCCCTCAGTTCCCAGCAGCTGCGGAGCACCTGATCAAGGCGGCGGTCAGACCTGCAATGCAGCAGAGGGTGCTAAGAATCTCTGCATCCGGGCCGGCCGCCAATGGAAACTGACACTTGCAACATTTAACAGCCAAACCCTCTCACGTCAGGCTAGCTTAGCAGGACTCTTTGAGGAACTATAAGACATTGTTTGGGATATCATCGGCTTTAGTGAGATTAGAAGAACTGGTGAGGCTCATACATTGTTGAATAACGGACATGTCCTCTACTATAGAGGTCTCCTAGATGAGTAGCAATATGGGGTTGGATTCCTAATCCATAAGGACATAGCGGGCAACATTGACGAATTCTACAGCATTATTGACAGGGTAGCTGTAGTCTTAGTCAAACTTAATAAGAGGTATAGATTAAAGGTAGTATAAGCCTACGCTCCAACATCCCGTCACGATGCTGATGAAGTAGATCAGTTTTTTGAAGATGTTGAATTAGCGATGAGAAAAGTGCAAACTCTGTTTACTGTAGTAATGGGCGACTTCAATGCAAAAATGGGGAAAAAGCAAATGGCAACTACGGCGTCGATTCTAGGAACGCGAGAGGAGAGATGCTGGTAGAATTCGCAGAAAGGAATAAGCTTCGAATAATGAACACCTTTTTCAGGAAGCGTAGCAACAGGAAGTGGACCTGGAAAAGCCCCCATGGTGAAACAAGAAATGAGACTGACTTGATACTTTCTGCTGATCCCAGTATAGTGCAGGATGTAGAAGTGATAGGTAGGGGCAAAGTGCAGTGATCATAGGTTAGCGAGGCCCAGGATTCACCTCAATTTGAAGAGAGAAAGAGTAAAATTGGTCAAGAAGAAGCAGGTAAACCTAGAGGCAGTAAGGGTACAAGTAGACAAATTCAAGCTGGTACTTGGAAAACAAATATGAAGCCTTACAACAGAGAGATGATTATGACATAGAGCTAATGAATGAAACAGTAACTAGGCTGGCTTCAGAGGCAGCAATTGAAGTGGGAGGCAAGGCACCAGGCAACCAGTAGGCAAGCTCGGCCAAGTAACAAAGGACATAATAAAGAAACGACAAAGAATGAAAGTGTCTAACTGAAGAGATAAGACTGAATTCGCGGAACCGTCAAAACTGATCAACAAGGCGAAAATAAGCGATATTCCAAACTATAACGTGAAAAAGACTGAAGAAGCCGTAAAACATGGACGCAGCCTGAAATCAGTGAAAAAGAAACTTGGCATAGGGCAAACCAAGATGTGTGCACTGAAATATAAGCAGGGTAATATCAACAGCAATCTCAAATATATAGTAAAAGAAGCGGAAGAATTCTATACTGACCTTTACAATACCCAGAGGAGTCAGGATACCTCCATTAGAAACAGTAATGAACAGGTTACAGAAATTCCCACTATAACTAGCGATGACGTCAGAAGGGCCTTGCAAGACATGAAACGAGGAACAGCGGCAGGAGAAGATGGAATAACAGTCAATTTAATCAAAGATGGAGGAGACATAATGCTTGGAAAACTGGAGGCTCTTTATACGAAGTGTCTATCAACTGCAAGGGCCCCAGAAAACTGAAAGAATGCCGAAAATTATACTAATCCACAAAAAGAGGGACATTAAAGAATTGAAAATTATAGGCCATTAGCTTACTCCAACTACTATATAAAATACTTCCCAAAATAATATAAAATAGAATAATGGCAACACTGGACTTTAGTCGATCAAGGGCTCGCTTAAGGAAGGGATACTCTACAATGGATCCCATCCATGTCATTAATCAGGTTATCGAGAAATCCGCAGAGTACAATAACCCTCTATATATGAATTTAATAGATTACGAAAAGGCACTTGATTCCGTAGAGATACCAGCAGTCATTGAGTAGTCATAAAGGCATTACGTAATCTCAATCGGTAGAGCATCGCACGCGAAATGCGAATGTTGTGGGATCGCTCCCCACCTGCGGCAAGTTGTTTTTTCCTGCACTTTCATTTCCATTAATTTATCGTTTCTGTATTTCATTTATTAGGCACAAGTAATTACCCCTATGTTGTCCTTGGTGTTCGTGTTCGTTGGCTTCTGATGATATGATTAAGAAAAATCGGGCCCCTCGGTTAATCCAATATCTTCTCGTTTATTACATAACGAGGGTCTCGAATCCGGCAACATTGATGCTTTCAGGTAGCATGTGTCGGTTTATTGACAGGCTGCCTTCACCCAAAAAGATCACGTTCTCGTGACGCCTGTGGCAGAAAGGATGTTCCACATCCGCTGCCAAGTACGGTGAGTGGTGGCACTGGCCAACATTCCCAGGGTTATACTAGGAAACATAAATACCCAAGAAAGTGGATGGATAGACGGCGCCGTGGCAGCATCTATTTGTAGAGCATCACACGCGGAATGCGAAGGTTGTGCGATCGTTCCCTACCTGCGGTAAGTTGTGTTTTCATCCACTGTCCTTTCCATTAATTCATCGTTTCTTTATTTCATTTATTATGCACAAGTAATTTCCTCTATGTTGTCCTTGTTGTAAGTGTTCATTGGCTTCTTATGATATGACTAATAAAAATCGGGCCCCTCGGTTAACACTCTTTCTTCTCGTTTATCACACCAATCCAAGTCACTTAACTAAGAAAATGGTAGTGTCTAGATTCAACTTTGACCAAGATTCTGTCTAAGTTTGTAACCGGACTAATCCGTACATATTACAGTAATCACAAAACTATCGTCACTGCCATCCCCAAATGATCAAAATAAATGCATGTCCCCTTGTCTAATCGTGTGCGATGGGCTGCAGCTTAGCTGGTCATCCACCTTCACAGAGTGGAATGGCTCCAAAATTTTATTTCTTTTTGCGTCAGTTTCGCTTTCGGAAAGAGATAAAGGCAGTCTCATTCGTTCATGTCTTCATGGATATAAATGAAGGTTCAAGTAAACTCTATATCCCCGCCATGGTTGCTTCGTGGCTGTGGTGTTGAGCTGCTAAGCACGAGGTCGAGAGATAAATTCCTGCCACAGCGGCCGCATTTCGACGGGAGTGGAATGCCAAAACGCCCGTGTACTTAGATTTAGGTGCAAGTTAAAGAGCCCCGGATGGTCGAAATTATTTCGGGGTCCCCCACTACGGTGTGCCTCATAATGAGATTGCGATTTTGACACGTGGAACCCCATAATTTTAAAGTATATATACCATTTGCCTCCGAGAGTAGGTGCAAGCAAGAAAATGCTTGCTCGCTCACACAGAAATATACACACAAACAGATATTCCCTATTCCATCTCTCTCTCTCTCTCTCAAGCATACAGACGCACAGATAACAGGCACGTTCGCCTCCATGCACATTTACACGCGCCCACGCATGTACGCACGCAGAAAAATGTGCGCACGCACGCACACGAAAATGCACGCATGCAGAAACGTGCGAATGCTCGCAGACGCATAAACGCGCTCGTGCGCACGCAGATTCAGATACGGAGACACAAGCACGCGCACACACTCAAGACGTTCACAAGTATGTACACTCCCTCTCCCTCCCTGCTGCCTCTCAAAACGCTGCGCGTGCAGACAGAGTAAATAACACTCGCTCTGCAATTACCATTCCAACGTCAGGTATATTAAATCCCTTTACTGTTTAAATTTGGTGCTTCTTGAAGTCGATAGGGCTATTTTTTATCTACACTGGCTACACGAATGTCGTTAGTGTAGGAAGTCGCCATTTTTTACTTGGTGCAGAAAAGCACTGCTCTGCCTACCTACACGAAGCCGTGTTTTTACATGTAGTGTAGCACGAAACGTACATTTTCTACATTCCAGTTTCGATGAGTACAGGCAGCGGGCGTCAAACAAGCAGGCTGGCGTTGCAAACGCGTGGCGCCATTTTGTCTGATACTGTCGGTGCTGATATAGCGACGATAGTGAATATTCGCTGCAAACACGGTAGCGAAGTGCTTGCGTGACCATGTGTCACAAAATGAGGGGCGCTAATGTTCCATGTAGGTAAAATTATTTCACTCGCAGATGGTGCGGACTGTTTCAGACTCCGCGCTGTCTTCGTGTACTGCGCATTTGCGATGTATTCAACTCCCGTTTGTCTAGATTTGTCGACGAAAGGGAAATCGTACATTGGCGTTTAATTTCAGGGTAGCGTGAGGCTGGTAGTGCCACATTCGTCCTCGGCGTCGTCAGCCCGTGAGACCAGCGTGTGTGACGGAGATCAAGCTCCTGCAAGAGGCGATGACCAACAGCTACGAATAAGGCTCGATGCGAGGCTCCCTTGGGTGTTCTGGTCGCTAACACAGAAATACGCAGCCGGTAAGTGTGAATTCAGGTGCTTTTCGTCTGCTCATGCACAAGACCATGTGTCATAACTCTGCCCAGCACCACACTCGCCTACACGAGGCTGGACGAAGTGAAGATAAAAAAATATACCCCTAACTTTCCCTCTGCCGGGAGGGTGCGAAACAATTTGCTCCTGAAGTGAAGTGCGACTTCACCGCCCATCCCTGGCCAAAACACTGCTTTATCGCACCACCCATGTTCCGACTAAGTGCCATGAACGCATATGTTGTTAGTAGGGGCTACCCTCTCGGGGTCAGTTGAAACTTGTTGATCCTCGGCCGATATTTTGAAATATATATATTTTTTAATATTTTGCCCATTCAGTTAGGTTTGCGCATTGCTGTGAACGACAACAAAATGTGTCCAGAATTCCTGGGTATAAGAAGCAGCGTATAAAACATGTGTTTTACCAGTTTCGTAGTATGCTTGTCCTGCGTGGGACCCGTTTTATGGTGTGCATATTTATGCATTAAAAGATCCAATCCGTCGCGGCAAGGTATGTCCTGGAGAGATACGTCCGATTTTCAAGTGTAACAGCAATGAAAACAGAACTTATTGTTATCTGTTTGTTTGAACGACGAAGCAGGTTACGACTGGAGCTGTTTTATTCGACCTTCCATAATCATATAGGGAAGTACGCTCGTCAGGAGGCCCCGAATTATGTTTCGTCGCATAAAGTTCATTCAGTTCAACTTAGACCATATAGTCCAGGACTGATCAATTTGGATGTTCTTATTTTCTAAAAACTATTGTCGCTTGGAATTCACTTCCTGCGGATATGGTGCACCGCAACAATGGTGATGTTTACCGCATGCAATAATGCGTTAATGGCGCTGTGGTTCATGTATTACTACAAATAAATTTGAAGTAACCCGTGGCACGTGCATAAATTTACATTGGTTAGCATTTATTTTCATGAGCCATTCGTTACACCAATTAGTTACGGCGTCAAGGTCAGAGTGGACTCTAGTAATATGTTGGTCATTCTCTTATTTCTGTATAGATAACTCAATCAACAGTGAACAGCTGAACGCTAAATAATTATTACCTAATCACACTGTGGTGTCGCCCTTAGAAAATTCAAGCCCAACTTGTTTAAGTCGGCGTCAAAAAATGAAAATAGAAGGATTCGTAAGAATTAAAAAAAAAACTTATCACCTTTCGCATTTTCTCTTCTTATAGCCATCTTTTCGTTTTCTTTTTCAAACAAGAAATTAATAACAGATACTTTAAATATTGATTAATTATAAGTTGAAACCACGCACTGATTCGATAACGGTACAACTGGGAGATGCTGATAACACCAGGATGACGAAAGGCATAACCAGTTGCTTAACCGCAGCACCAACTCAGCATTCTTTGTATTAATCATGGGCTCTGTAGATAATTAGCGAATAATGCTTTTTTTCCTATTTTCATACGTAATACGACGCACACAGTCGGCATCCCCATTGTCCTTGCTTAGCTGAACTAGGCAACTATATCATATTTTTTTATATTACGTGAGATGCGCGTGCAAAGTTTCATTCATTTTGGTTATTTGTGGATTTACGTAAGCATTACACTCATATTTTAGCGCGGGTTCCCAGAACGAGACGTGATACTAGCTTTCATTGTGGAGGGAATGAGAGCCAAGCACGAATCACATGCGCGCCCACTTTTAAGTGTGCGTTAATATTACAAGCAATAGAATTTCTACTGCAACTTTTCGGCGGTGTCACCTTCACTGGAAATTTTGCTGGATTCTGTAACGCCGCACAAAGGCTGTGCGTTTTTCAGATTGTCAAGTTATATCTTGATAATATTTCTGCTTCATATTAGGAATAATTAGAGAAGAACTGGACCTCTGTAAGGCACCTTGTAGCGCAGTGCTTTGGAAGTTTCTGGTTCACTCGGCAGTAGCATCTACGAAATTATTTATTCTCACCGTTATAGAATTCCTGAAGTAAGCATTTAATAATATTTAGCTAACCAGGCGCCCTTCTGAGTAGCATCTTTGCCTTCTCGCTTTTTTTGCTCTTCTTCCTTCCCAAGCTGTTTTCCAAACATATCCTACCAACAAATATATTGTTACACTGCTATGCACAACGCTGATGAAGATAAGCATGAGCTTGCGGCTGAAAAAGACGCTTCAGTCTTTTTTAGCCGCAACTCTAGACTTGTCTTTGTCAGTAACTACAAATTACTGTAGACACTGTAAATACATTTCCCGTTTTGCTTCTTCCCTTCACAACGTATTCTATGGAGGTGCGGGGTACTGCTGGTCACGACAGAGCTCCGAAGCGGCGTAGACTGGCCACTAACAACATGACGACCGATGGAGGAGGTGCAAACATAGCCACCACGCGGACTAAGCAGTCATTAACACAACGTCGACAGTAATCTTGTCGCAGTCCCGCGACCCAGGAACGTTTTCTGGCACCGACAATCTTGATGTCGATGAGCGGCTCCAAATGTACAAGAGAGTCAGCGCCCACAACAGGCGGTACCAAACTGTTATGCTGGTTAACATAATTTTCTACCTGAAAGGAATGGCATGGCTCTGGTTTCGAAACCACAAGGAAGAACTGACGAATTGGGAGCAATGTAAGCAAAAGCTCCAAGAGTTATTCGGGAAACCTGTTGGCCGTCAGCACGCTGCGCCAAAGGAATTCGGCTCCCGCCTCCAGGCGCTGCCCGAATCATATGTGACATACATCCAGGACGTTATCGTCCTTTGCCGCAAGATTGACGAGAGAATGTCAGAAGACAAAGTGAACCACGTACTGAAAGGCATGGTGGACGAGGCTTTTAATCTTCTCGGGCATAGCAATTTTTCCACCATAGCCGACGTCATTAATGAATGTCGACGTTTCGAAGAAGCTAAATGTCGTCGCATCGCACACCAGTTGACGCGTCTTCTAAATACGGCTGCCACGTTGTCGTGCGAGGACCTTCAGTCTGCGCATCAGCCGTCAACGCCTGAGAGCCTCATCCGTATCGTTCGCCTCGAACGATATGGACCTCCTCGAAATATTCTCGACCGAAGATTTCCCTTGTGCAGTCTGTTGTGCGCGACGAGTTGGTGAACCTTGGAATTCAGTCTGTCTATTCCGTGAACCGAGCGGACACCTACATTTCCCTACGATCTCTTCTTCGCGAGGCCAGTACCCCTGCCGGCCTTTTCGCAACCCAGCGGAATGGCGAACATCCGATGACCGACCGATATGTACCAAGTGCCGGCACGTTGGCCACATTTTCCGCCACTGCCGCAATACCAGGACGGCATGCCAATATCAGCTTGTGCTCCAACCTTACGGCCACTAGCCAGGTACATGTCCATCACCGGAAAATTCTACAGAGCCATACAACTCTACACAGCCGTCCCCATCTACACGGCAGAGTCGTTCACCCTCACCTCAAAGACCCCTGTCTCGCTCACCCACTATTTTCCGTTCTCCGTCCTCGACGTACTTGCATGCTACAGGAAATTGACGGGTGCGGCTTCGAGAGGTGACGCTGCTAGAACGACCGGGATTGCAGTTGCTCTACTGACCTTACCGACGGAAACGAATTTACTTGATGTGACGCAGATAGTGTCCCTATCTCTGCTCTGCTTGATACAGGCGCGCACATCTAAGTGATGAGCGACCAGTTTCGCAGACAGCTCACTTAAGTCCTGACACCTGCGGCATCCTGTCTTGTGCGAGTCGCTAGCGGAAGAACACTACCCACGATATGAATGTGTGCCGCTCGCGTCTATCTGTGGCAGCCAAACATCTGTTTTGTTTAGTGTTCTTTAAGAGTGCCCCCATGACGTTATTCTAGGCCTTAATTTACTATCCGCTCACTCCTCCCTTATCTACTGCTCCGCCGGACTTGTTCCACTTGATTTACTTTGTCCAGACCCTCCCGAGGCAGTTCCCAGCAGGCTCGTCTTCACTGAGCACATTTGGCTCACCCCAGAAGCCATGACCAGCGTCCTGCTTTATACAGCTCCAAATGTGCCTGACGGTGACCGTTGTGTCTCCTCTCGCGGACGTCCTCATTGCCCATCACGTTGCTTTTGCGTACACCATCGTCAGTATCACCACCAACCCTACGAGCCTTCATCTCGTCAACTTCGGAATCAGTGACCACGTCATACCAAAAGGCATAGCCTTAGGTACACTGTCCTCCTCCCAAGTTTGCCAATTTTCAGCCTTGACTAGTTATATCACGTCGTTGACTCATCATCTTCTTTGCTGCCTGTCCTTCCTCAGCTCGCAAACGTAATTGCTCCTGAACTTCCACTTCACCACGCGACCGGTTATGCCAGCTGCTCTCCGCGTTCAGCGATATTTTTGACCTAGGTCGCCCTTGAGGCCGGACCTCTCTCACGACACACCGTATTGACAACGATGACACACACCCTATTCACGGGCGACCATACCGTCTGTCCTTAGACGAACAACAAGACATTCAAACGAACGTCGAGAAGTGTCTGTCTCGAGGAATCGTTGAACCATCATCCAGCCCTTGGGCGTTCCTTGTCGTTCTAGTTGAAAAAAAAAAACGTGAGCTGGCGCTTCTGTGTGGATTACCGGCACCTGAACAAGATCACCAAGAAAGACGTTCATCCTGTACCACGCGTTGATGACGCCCTTGACTGCCTCCATGGTGCGAAGTACTTTTCTGCTCGACCTTGGTTCCGATTACTGGCAAATTGGCGTCGACGACATAGACCGCGAGAAAACCGCCTTTATAACACCCGATGGCTTATACCAGTTCAAATGTATGCATTTCGGCTTATGTAATGCTCCAGCTACTTTTTAAAGCAAGATGGACACACTCGTTCATGAGCTCAAGAGGTCCATCTGTATTTGTTACTTCGATGACGTCATCGTTTTTGCTCCTACATTTGCCACGCACCTGGAGCGCCTCTCGATCGTGCTTTCTGCTTTCTCAATGCTGGCCTTCAACTTAATTTGTCTAAATGTCACTTCGGACGCCGCCAAATTACTATCGTCGGTCATCTTGTTGATTCATCTGGTGTGCGCCCAGTCCAGGGAAAAGTTCTTGCCGTACAAAGGTTTCCTGTGTCAACATGCGCTAAAGATGCCCAGAGCTTCATGGGCCTGTGTTCGTACTTCCGTCGCTTCATGTACACTTATGCAGAAATCGCCCATCCTCTGCTCGTCCAAAGGCAGATGTTTCATTTTCTTGGGGACCTGAACAAGCCACCGCCTACTCGAAGTTTGTCTCTCTCCTAACATCTCCACCCATTCTGGCACACTTCGACCCGTCTGCTCTAACAGAAATCCGCACTGAGGCCAGTGGCCATGAAGTCGGTGCCATTTTTTGCCAACATCAGCGACGTCACGCCCACGTCATTCCCTACACCATCCGTCTGCTTTATGCAGTTGAGCGGAATTATTCCCTTACTGAACGATACGGCCTTGCACTTCTCTAGGCTGCGGTGAAATTTCGCCCTTACCTATATGTTCGGCTCTTTACAGTCACCACAGACCACCATGCGCTCTAGTGGATTTCGTCCATGAAAGACCCTACCGATCGCCTAGGTCGCTGGGCGCTGCGCCTGCAGGAATGCTCCTACATTGTTGCTTACAAGTCCAACCATTTACGCCAAGATGCCGACTGCTTTTACCACCACCCAGACGATACTCATCATGTTCCTGCAACCTGTGTTTCTGATTCCGTATTTTCGCTATCTCCTTCGCCGTCCTCGCTGCCGAACAGCGCCCAGATCCAAGCATGCGTAATATCATGGACAAGCTTACATCTAGGTAATGTGATCCTTCTCTTTGCACGTTTTTACTCCAGGACGGCAACTTTATATCGGCGCAGCATGTACCCTATTGGATCTGAGATGCTGCTTGTCATTCCCCGGCATCTTCACACCACTGTTCTGTCCAAGCTGCACTATCTACCAACTTTTGGTGCTATCGGGGAATCCAGGCCTACGACCGTGTCCGGCGTTGATTTCTTTGGCCTGGTCTGTACCGATCTGTCCGCCGCTACGTCGCTTCTTGTAAGTTATATCAGCACCGGAAGAAGCCATCTGTGCTCACTGATGGTTGACTCGAACCTGTTGACGTTCCTGCCAAACCCTTCTATCACGTTGGTATATACCTTCTGGCACTTTTGTCCACATCTGAGTGAGGCAAGAAGTGGATTGCCGTCGCAACTAATTAAATAACTTGGTTCCGGTTCACCGGAGCCCTTCCAACAGACGTAGCCTACTTCCTGTTGCACATCATTGTTCACCACCGCGCTGCTTGTCGACTTCTTACCGACAGGGGTCGCTCCTTCCTCTCTGCAGTTGTGGACTACTTGCTCCGCTCCTGTTCTACCAAACACAAACTTAGTACACCAAACCACCCTCAGACGAACGATCTCACGGAGTGGCTTATTCGAACAATAACGGACAAGGTCTCCATGTGTGTTTCTGATAACCATCGTGATTCGGATACTGCTCTGTCTTTTGTCACATTAGCATACAATTCATCATGCCACGACGCTGCAGGTTACTCGTCATATTATTATTTGTAGGGCCGAGATCCAGTATTGCCTTTTAATACAATACTGCCTACCGCTCAAGAGCCCGTGTTTCAGTATACGCGCCATTTCATTGCTCGAGCCCAAGAAACATGCTAAGTTGCTCACCGTCGCCTTTGTGCTTCTTAGAACATCTTAAAAAAAAGCATTTGTAACATTAGTCACCGGGACGCCGATTATGTTCCTAGGGATCTTGTCCTTCTGCGATATCCCACCCGCCGTTTCGGCCACTCGGAAAAACTAAATGTCCCACTACTCCGGCATTACCGGGTCATTTGTCAGGTAACCGACGTAATCTACGATATCTCTCCGGTCGCGCCTACTACTCGCTCAATCCAGACGTCCCATGACTGCATTCATGTCAGCCGCCTAAAACGCTACGAGTCCTTCTCTGTCTGAAAATCAGCGGGACGGCGCTTCCACGCCGGGTGGAAATATGTTGCACAACCCTGCACAATGCTGAGGAAGATGAGTACGAGCTTGAGATTGAAGAAGACAACGCTGCAGTGACTAGCCTACTGTAGACTTGTCTTTGTCAATTATTTTAAATTACTGTACATTCTGTAAAGTAAAGTAAATTAAATTATGGGAGTTTGGCGTGCCAAACCACGATCTGATTATGAGGTACATCATAATGGGGAACTCCGGAAAATTTCGACCACATGGGCATCTCTAACGTACACCTAAATCTAAGAACACCGGTGCTTTCGCATTACGCCCTCATCTAAATATGGCTGCCATACTGCAAATACGTTACCCGCCTTGCTCCTTCCCCCAGCAACAATATTATTCTAAATCGAACCTAACGGGAAGCTTTAGTTCCTACGTGGCAAATGAGCAATCCTTTCTTCTGACACCCACTGCACTGAAATTAATTAGTTATGTCGAACTTAGAAGAAACAGTTAAAATGCGATTTCAGAAAGCGAATTTTTATTTAGCTTCTATTTTTTTCATAAATTCTGAAGAATGCCACATTTTTTAGAAACAATACTTGAAGCATACAACTCTGTACCTCAGCAACTAAATACGATATCGCAATTCTGTGGGCTGCAAAATATTTCCTTTAATGCGGACAAAAATGATATATCATAAGCCATCCTCCAATGCACCACTAACTCCTGAATAAGACATTTTCAAAACCTTTACTAGCATTGTAACAACTTCCCATAAGTCGTAAATACATACATCAAATTTGTCCGATTGAGATGCCCCAAGGCATGCAGTTTATAAAGATGCGATATCAGTTTTTGATGCTAACTAATGGAATTGTAAACTTCGTACTTCGTCTTTGAGATTTACCGATTTCTTACAATTCTTGTCAATAATGTCATGGCCCAAATCAAAATTATTATCGTGGCGATCACTGTGATTTAACGTTCTCTCTTAAATGCAACACGTTCTCTCTTAGATGCAACAATTCTTATTCAAATCAGTGGAGCGATTTTCTCATGAATGCGTATATGCGTTTTACATATATTCAAGCAGCCGGCATCGAAGATAGGGCTCAACAAAAGCTTTCTCTTAAGAGGAAGCTTCAGCTCGGGTGCTCCTATCTAAATACATGTAAAAGCAGAATTCGTTTTTCTCAGCAACCACTGCACCAAATTTGACGAGGTTTGTTGCATTTAAAGGGAATCCTTAAAATCTAGTGAGCGTTTGTTTCGAATTTTCGCTTTAGGTCTTCAATTTCTGATTCAAAATTGGCGAAAATTGAAAATTTTTAGAAAACGAAACTATCAAGTTTACAACTATCTAACTCGGCAATGAGAAACGATATCACAATTTTATTAATTGCATCTAATATTACATCTAAAGCGGACAAAATCGATATGTAATACATGAATCTCAAAAAATTTAGTTATATGGAAATACAGCTTTTGCAGAACCCTTGTACACCACATAAGAAATTCCCATAAAATATAAAATGACAAACTCAATTTGTCCTCTTTTAATGACCTAATGGGTGCCGTTTACAAAACAACGATATCTATTCTTGACGCAGAGCTATAAATGTGTAAACTTCGTGCTTCTATTATTTTCAAACTTGCGAATCTTTTTAAGATTTTTTAAACGATATTCGGGCCCTAAATTGAAATTCCGCTTCCAGTAGTCACTACAATTTTAATTTCTAGCTCAAATGCAACAAATTACATTAAAATCGGTCGAGGGGTTATCTCAGAAAAAGGTTTTTGCCTTTTACATGTATACATAGGCCGCGTCGGAGTTGGGCCCGAGCTAAAGCTTCCTCTTAAAGCTGCACACCGACTCTATAAAAAAAAAAAAAAAAAACACGAAACATAACGCTGGTTATGCGGAAGCCCGCGGCCCCAGTGATGCACAAATAATACGAAAAAAAGAAAGAAAACCTACCGGACGCTTTGCGGGGGACGTTATCTTGGCCAGACTTCTGGAATGCCGACGAGCTGTCTGGCAAGGTGTCTAGTAAAATCGTCGATTCATTGCCAATCGGGCAAGAATCAGGTCGTCTTCAAGATAAGGCTGACACATAATCGCGCTCGTTTCCGAGTACTGAGGTGAAGCAACAGTCTCAGGGTGTGCTTCTTTTTATTGTGTTTTCTTTAGATGCTCGTCATGCCATACGTTATGGCGAGAATTTCAAATCTTCAAGGTCGATACGCCACGTGGTGGCGAAAAAGGAAACTGAACGTATGTCAAGAATTCCTGGGGTATGTATGGTCCGATGTACGACTTTAGAAAAGTTAATGCACCTTTAGGGTCAAATGTATATAAGAACATTAAACCCACAAGGATCCGGAATTGAAAATCTGAAGCACGACTTTGAAAATGTCAGTGCATCTTTCGCATCAAAGGTTTATGTGATCGTTATGGCCATAAAGTTTCGGAACACTGCAAGGCCGAACGGATCATGCGTGCTAGGCAACGTAGCTAGATATCTTACCTTATCATCCTCCCGCTGTTCTTCACTGTTCTCTTTTTTTCAGATAAAGGCAGGAAAAGCAAACGTATCAGCCGGTGTATATACTGCCATATCGTAATCTAATTCAAATTCGATTAGCGTCTTCATAACGGAGCACAGCAACTAGTACAGGGGTCGCTTTCAATTGTGCCGTGTCTGCTGCGTTGACTTCTTCACTGCTTTGTAAGAGGCCTCACGCCCACTTGCTGTCTTCTATCCATCGAAGTTCTGCTATATCTTCAAAGTCTGCCCTTCTGCCACGGATTCCATGCACGAACTCAACAGGGCAGCTGGTATGTTCGTGACCCGCCTCCTGCGTGGACGGGGTGCCAGATGGTCCAGCGGCGGCAACGATCAACGGTCACGTGGCCAAGACGCCAATGACGAGAATGGGATACCCATGACGCCAATCAGTTTTGCGCCGCCGCCATATTCGGAGCCGCCCCCGTACCGGGAGGTAGTGCTCGCCGTCAACGCCGACGTTCCTTTCACTGAAGAGGACGTGGAGCGTGCTGCAAGACACCTTGGTCACATCCGCCAGTTACAGCGGGAGCGGTGCCCCGAACTTGAAGGGAGATGGGTAGATGATACAGATGAAGAGGAGTCCCGGAGGTTCTATGGTTGGGTCAGATTATATCGGCGGTACTACATGCAGTGGAAGCAGCGGTACGCCTACCTGTGCCTGCGTGTGTCTGCCATAGTTTTGATGCTGGGCATCGTTGTGTTTGTGATAGTGATGTACTTTGTTTACAATGGCTAGTCCACTGTAAGGTAGGACTTTCCGGTGAGGCTGGCGCATGAATTCTACAGAACCTCTGGCTGAAGAAGGGCGTGTTCACACACGTACTTGACGGGAACTGCATGGTAGATAGAAGTGTTTTCTGCGCGTGATATAGTGCTATCGCGCCGGAAGGATGCGCGAATAGTGCAGCACAGGTCACCTCTTCTGTTTAGTCCGTTGAAGTTGCTGTGAGCGATTGCGATGCAACTAGGGCAAGAGCGCTATGTATAGCTCCAAAACTGTCTTCGAATCTCTAACACTAACGCCCCGCATACTAGTGGAAAACGAGGTATGGCTTCGAGCTGCTTTGCTCGTGTTTGCATTTCATTCTGGCGTAACTGGACGACGCGGAACGATGAACTTTTTTGTTTTATTTCAATCATACAAAAAAAGATGTCGGTCATCGCACGACGTGACCTATTTTTTATGGCTGCCCTCTGATCACGTCTCCCCAGTATACGGTGTTTATTTTGGCAGCATTTCACACTTCGGTATACTTTTCCGGAGCATCAATTGACTCGCCACATTATTCCTATCTCAGTTTTATCGTATTGTGAATTTTATTCCGCCGTTAAGATGCGTTTTATATTGTCAAGCTCATTTTAAGCGGATCTGTGAATACCACACAAGGCAAGTAAACAGTGCGAAGTATTACTGTGTCTCGCCTTCTCTCTGCTTGTCTGTTTTGCCTCAATGTTTTCTACCTGTGCTTGTCTAAGTTGTGCCTTGCGGTGATAGTTTTCACGTCTTCTTTGTTGCACACTATCAAATCACTTGCATTTTCCACCAATTACCTGTGTGTAGCGCGAATGTCTTTTTTTTTCTTCGAACTCTGAGAAGCCTTTGTGAAAGAGGCCGAGAAAACGCATTACGTGGCCCATTTGGGGCGCCGACATCGCTCTGTGAGAGCTGTGCATGCGTTTTACAGGTTAATAACAATCGCACCTCAGGCGCTTATCGTTTTGTGTGGTTTTGTTAGCGTACGTGATTTACGAAGGATGAAAGCAGTGATAAAGACACGAGGCCTGCTCACGTGAACCATCGATGAAGCTGTGGACGCCACGATATGCTCATGGGAGCAGTCTGCGTGCCGCTCACAGCAGCAGCGCACTGAGTGGGCTTGAAAGGACAGGTTCCGAAGATAGTGCGAGTTGACTCATTCCAACAGCAGATATTTCAGTGGAAAAGAGAACAATAAAGCACTAACTTTGACGCTGATTTTTCAAAATTACTTCTTGGCGATGCAGTAGTCAGATATAGAGGAATGTGCAATTGAAAAAAATAGCAAAGATGTAAGGTGCGGTACCCACCAAGTTGAAAGAAAGTCTCCTGTCAAATAAGCACGTGCTCACTATTTTGCAAGACGTCTAAAGAAGAGCTGATAAAGAAAAGCAATCTCAAGTGACGATTGCATAACTTGAAAGGGCACGTATAAACCACGGCGTAGTTGTTATATTGCCGAATAGGCCAATTAACCAATGAAAGGTGATCACGCGTGCCGCTGGTTTCCTTGCACCACCACAAGATGGCACTCGCATACGCGGAGCACTCGCATGCTGTTGGAAATGCATGTAAGTGTTTGTAATTCCGATTGTACAGGAAGGCCGAAAATCTAATGAAGTGGTGGAAATTCACCAAGGACTGAAGCAAGGATGTCCTCTGTCTCCATTGTTGTTCATGCTTTGCGTTAAGGGCAGAGAAAGACGACTGGAAAACAGTGAATTAGGGCTTGATTTATCATACCTGCATAATGGACAAATATTGGAACAGGGAGGTCCCCGGACTAGTGGAAGACAACGTGGACGACATAGTGCTACTAGCGGACAATGCCAGCGATTCACAGACACTTGCGAACACGTGTGGCAACGCAGCGACAAAATAAGGTTTTAAGTTTAACACAGAGAAACCGGGAATTATGATCTTTAATGAAGGGACCGGTAGAAGGATCGACATTTGGGCGAGTTGGTACTGGTTGAACATCTTGAAGGGGTAGCACAAAATAACGAAGACAGAAGGCAGGAACATATAGCCGAATGGATGTGGAACAGCGCTTGGCCTACCCTTCCAATCAGCGCTGTCCTGTGTGTTCCGGCCTTCTCTCTTCGTCATCTTGCGCTGCTACTTCAAGGCACGGGTAATTACACAGTGTGAGTTCTACCGCAAGTCATACCCATAGTCAAACAATAAGAATACCTCTGCGTGTACACGGTGGGCCTCTATGAAAGGGAACACGCGAGCGCGTGGTCTGTGATTTGCGGAGGCTGCTTAGAGCGCCAGCAAGTGGTAGCAAGGGGAAGCACGTCCGCTTGCGGCGTCATCTCGCAGAATGTACCTACACCTAACATATAAAAACATCAAGACAGCTTGGATTCGGAAATACACGTCCCTAGGAACGAAATACAGCGAAAATTCAAAACAACACGACACAAAGACGGAGGCAGATTGGCGCAAGGCAGTCATCAAGGAAATCAATGATGCTGAAAAACTGTGGTGCACGACAGTGGCATAAAGCAAAGCCTGGTACTATATTACCACAACAAGCTGGAACCGTGCCCATCGCCCCACTGCCGAGGAGATAGAGGCAGCGCTCTACTGTGTCAAGCCCGCACTGGCACTTTCCTCACAAACCAAGGTCGCCACGAACTATTCGGTGTGGATCCGACGTGTCGCATGTGCGGTGCACCAGAAGAAACCTTTCTTCACGTGTTACAGCTATGTCCGAGGCTTCCCGCAGATCCCCGATCGTGCCCCCTGGCCGAGAGCCTGGCGCTGACTGGTCTTACCGAGGAGGCCCGAGCTGTACGCGCCGAGGCTACGAAGACCCGACTAGAACTCTGGAAACGACTGGGCAGGTGAGCCGAAAATATAGAGGAAAACCCCAGACAGACATCGTCCGGCCAGAGCCACCCCATCACAGCAACAGTGAACTCCAACAGCGAGCGGCTGCTAACGCCAACCACCTCAACTACTCGAGCTACTACGACAGACCACGGCCGACCCGGCAGCGACGCGGCTGGGACGCACTGACTTGAACCGGCATGGCTGGCGGATTGGATTGTCGAAGCTTTGGTGAAATCCTAGGTGACTGGAACCTGGAGTACGACGTACCGGACCAACCAGACGGTCTCACATACTGTCACTGTGACGAAACTGTGTTTTATGTTCTTTCTCTCCTTACTTTCTACGCTTTACTTTCTTTACTTTCGTGTTTTCAACATCTCCTGTGGCGTTGGCAAACGCCTGCCCTGAGTCAAAAGGGATCAGGACCACTTCCTTACTTACTTCATTACTTTTACTTACTTACTTACTTTACTTACTTACTTTACTTACTTATTTACTTAATTTACTTACTTACTTACTTTACTTACTTACTTTACTTACTTACTTACTTTACTTTACTTACTTACTTTACTTACTTACTTTACTTTACTTACTTTACTTACTTACTTACTTTACTTACTTTATATACTTTCTTACTTACTTTACTTAATTACTTACTTTACTTACTTACTTACTTTACTTACTTTTACTTACTTTACTTACTTTTACTTACGCCCAGTAGTAACTAGGTACTCCCAGCTTATATTAATGCGTAAGCATCTTAAACGAGGTCCTCATTAATAAGGATTTAGCTGGTAACATACAGGAATTCTATAGCATTAACGAGAGGGTGGCAGGTCTTGTTGTGAAACTTAATAAGAGGTACAAATTGAAGGTCGTACAGGTCTACGCCCCTACATCCAGTCATGATGACCAGGAGGTCGAAAGCTTCTATGAAGACGTGGAATCGGCGATGGGTAAAGTCAAAACAAAATACACTATACTCATGGGCGACTTCAATGCCAGGGTAGGCAAGAAGCAGGCTGGAGACAAGTCAGTGCGGGAATATGGCATATGTTCTAGGAATAGCAGGGGAGAGTTATTAGTAGAGTTTGCAGAACAGAATAATATGCCGATTATGAATACCTTCTTCCGCAAGCGGCATAGCCGAAAGTGGATGTGGAGGAGCCTGAATGGCGAGACTAGAAATGAAACACACTTTATACTCTGCGCTAACCCTGGCAACATACAAGATGTGGACGTGCTCAGCAAGGTGCGCTGCAGTGACCACAGGATGGTAAGAACTCGAATTAGCCTAGACTTGAGGGGGGAACGGAAGAAACTGGTACATAAGAAGCCGATCAATGAGTTAGCGGTAAGAGAAAAAATAGAGGAATTCCGGATCAAGCTACTGAACAGGTATTCGGCTTTAACTCAGGAAGAGGACCTTAATGTTGAACCAATGAACGACAATCTTATTGGCATCATTAAGGAGTGTGCAATAGAAGTCGGTGGTAACTCCGTTAGGCAGGATACCAGTAAGCTATCGCAGGAGACGAAAGATCTGATCAAGAAACACCCATGTATGAAAGAGTCTAACCCTAGAGCTACAATAGAACTGGTGGAACTTTCCAAGTTAATCAACAAGCCTAAGACAGCTGACATAAGGAAGTATAGTATGGATATAATTGAACATGCTCTCAGGAGCGGAGAAAGCCTAAAAGCCGTGAAGAAGAAACAAGGAATAGGCAAGAATCAGATATATGCGGTAAGAGACAAAGACGGCAATATCATTACTAATATGGATGAGATAGTTCAAGTGGCTGAGGAGTTCAATAGAGATTTATACAGTACCAGTGACACCCACGACGATAATGGAAGATAGAATAGTCTAGAGGAATTTGAAATCCCACAAGTAACGCCGGAAGAAGCAAAGAAAGCCTTGCGAGCTATGCAAAGGGGGAAGGCAGCTGGGGCGGGTCAGGTAACAGCAGATTTGTTGAAGGATGGTGGGCAGATTGTTCTAGAAAAACTGGCCACCCTCTATGCGCAATGCCTCATGTCTTCAAGCGTACCGGAATCTTGGAAGAACGCTAACATAATCCTAATCCATCAGAAAGGGGACGCCAAAAACTTGAAAAATTATAGACCGATCAGCTTACTGTCCGTTGCCTACAAAGTATTTACTAAGCTAATCGCAAATAGAATCAGGAACACCTTAGAATTCTGTCAACCAAAGGACCAGGCAGGATTCCGTAAAGGCGACTCAACAATAAACCATATTCACACTATCAATCAGGTGAATATGGTTTTCATTGATTACGAGAAAGCGTTTGATTCAGTCGAAACTTCAGCAGTCATAGAGGCATTACGGAATCAGGGTGTAGACGAGCCGTGTGTAAAAATACTGAAATATATCTATAGCCGCTCCACAGCCACCGTAGTCCAACATAAACAAATCAACAAAATCCCAATAAAGAAAGGCGAGAGGCAGGGAGATACGATCTCTCCAATGCTGTTCACAGCGTGTTTACAGGAGGTATTCAGAGACCTGGATTGGGAAGAATTGGGGACAAGAATTACTAAAGAATACCTTAGTAACTTGCGATTCGCTGATGATATTGCCTTGCTTAGTAACTCAGGCGACCAATTGCAATGCATGCTCACTGACCTGGAGAGACAAATCAGAAGGGTGGGTCTAAAAACTAATCTGCAGACAACTAAAGTATAACAGTCTCGGAAGAGAACAGCAGTTTACGATAGGTAGCGAGGCACTGGAAGTGTAAAGGAACACATCTACTTAGGGCAGGTAGTGACCGCGGATCCGGATCATGAGACTGAAATAATCAGAAGAATAAGGATGGGCTGGGGTGCGTTTGGCAGGCGTTCCCAGATCATGAACAGCAGGTTGCCATTGTCCCTCAAGAGGAAAGTGTATCACAGCTTTGTCTTACCAGTACTCACGTACGGTGCAGAAACCTGGAGGCTTACGAAAAGGGCTCTACTTAAATTGAGGACGACGCGACGAGCTATGGAAAGAGCAATGATGGGTGTAACGTTAAGGGATGAAAAAAGAGCAGATTGGGTGAGGGAACAAACGCGAGTAAATGACATCTTAGTTGAAATCAAGAAAAAGAAATGGTCATGGGCAGGACATGTAATGAGGGAAGATAACCGATGGTCATTAAGGGTTACGGACTGGATTCCAAGGGAAACGAAGCGTAGTAGGGGGCGGCAGAAAGTTAGGAGGGCGGATGAGATTAAGAAGTTTGCAGGGACAACATAGCCACAATTAGTGCAGGACCGGGGTAGTTGGAGAAGTATGGGAGAGGCCTTTGCCCTGCAGTGAGCGTAACCAAGCTGATGATGATGATCTGAGGTCTACGGCTGTCTGTCTGTCTGTAACGAGTGGCACGATGCACTACATGCATATATGTAAAGGCGAGGTCCTATGCAAGTATATATATATATATATATATATATATATATATATATATATATATATATGTATGTGTGTGTGTGTGTGTGTGTGTGTGTGTGTGTGTGTGTGTGTGTGTGTGTGTGTGTGTGTGTGTGTGAACGCCTTATGATTACATACAACTGCTCAGATTCATGATTATGACTACATATAGTGAGGACTGTAGATGTATGAGTAATAATGAAGGTTAATAATCACTAATACCAATAATTAAAGTAAGATTATATAAGCGTAACATATCTTAAGAGAGGGTAATTAGGAATAGCGAGGTTAATGAAATAACTTACGTTAAATTATTAGGCTAAACAAGAGTAACTAAGGTTAGATCAATGGGGCCTAATCAAGAATAATTAAGGGTACTTGAGATTAGTTTCAAATTCGTTGTTTTATTAGCTCGCCCTAGCTATGTAATATTAATTAATTACTTCCTTATAGAAACGTCTCCATCCTGCCTTTACTTCGGCATAATTAGTTAACTAAGCAAATATAACTGTATATATAACAGCCTGATAATTATTGACATAATTAATTATGTTTGTTTACCTGACCCAAACTGCACTGCTCTCTCCTAGGTGCTCCAAATTAGGTGAGGTTTATTAACGCTATGCGGGGAAGTGGGGAGCCAGAGCTCCATACTGCAAAACAGCATGCAGAAACTCCTGTGGAGTTGTCTAAGCATGCATAAGTATACCCCCAAATTCCAATAGGCCTACTCGCAAATTTCAATTAGCCCACCCTCAAATTTCAAGGTGGCCCACCCTGATATTTGGCTCACCCCTAATTTCAGTTCATCATCATCATCATCATCATCATAGTTACGCCCACTGCAGGGCAAAGGCCTTTCCAACACTTCTCCAACTACCCCGGTCATGTACTAATTGTGGCCATGTTGTCCCTGCAATCTTCTTAATCTCATCCGCCAACCTAACTTTCTACCGTTCTCTTCTACGCTTCCCTTCCCTTCGTATCCAGCCCGTAACCCTTAATGACCATCGGTTATCTTCCCTCCTCATTACATGTCCTGCCCACGACCATTTCTTTTTCTTGATTTCAACT
The DNA here is from genome assembly GCF_023375885.2 of Dermacentor andersoni. Taxonomy (NCBI): domain Eukaryota; kingdom Metazoa; phylum Arthropoda; class Arachnida; order Ixodida; family Ixodidae; genus Dermacentor; species Dermacentor andersoni. The sequence goes on from NC_092814.1 coordinate 204,353,382, forward strand.
AAGATGTCATTAACTTGTGTTTGTTCCCTCACCCAATCTGCTCTTTCCTTATCCCTTAAAGTTACACCCATCATTCTTATTTCCATATCTCCGTTGCGTCTTCTTCAATTTAAGTAGAACACTTTTCGTAAGCCTCCAGGTTTCTGCCCCGTACGTGAGTACTGGTAAGACACAGCTGTATACACTTTTCTCTTGAGGGATAATGGCAACCTGTGTTCATGATCTGAGAATGCCTGCCAAACGCACCCCAGCCCATTCTTATTCTTCTGATTATTTCACTCTCATGATCCGGATCCACGGTGCCTACCTGCCCTAAGTAGATGTATTCCCTTACCACTTCCAGTGCCTCGCTACCTATCGTAAACTCCTGTAATCTTCCGAGACTGTTAAACATTATTTTAGTTTTCTGCAGCTTCATTTTTAGACCCCCCCTTCTGCTTTGCCTCTCCAGGTCATTGAGCATGCATTGCAATTGATGCTGTGATTTACTAAGCAAGGCAACATAATCAGCGAATCACAAGTTACTAAGGTATTTTCCATTAACTCTTATCCCCAATTATCCCCAATCCAGGTATCTGAATACCTCCTGTAATCACGCTGTGAATAGCATTGGAGGAATCGTATCTCCCTGCCAGTTTCAGTTGGCCCATCCCAAATTTCAAGTTGGTCGACCCCCAAATTTCACTTGGCCCACATCTAAATTTCAAGTTGATCCACACCCAAGTTTCAGTTGGACCATCCCGAAATTCGACCCGCAAATTTCAAGTTGGCTTACCCCAAAATTTCAATTGTCCCACCCTTACTAAAGGCTTTCCCATGCATTATCTACGGAGCCCTATGTATTGACCTTGCGATTCGCTGATGATATTGCCTTGCTTAGTAACTCAGGGGACCAATTGCAATGCATGCTCACTGACCTGGAGAGACAAATCAGAAGGGTGGGTCTAAAAACTAATCTGCAGACAACTAAAGTATAACAGTCTCGGAAGAGAACAGCAGTTTACGATAGGTAGCGAGGCACTGGAAGTGGTAAAGGAACACATCTACTTAGGGCAGGTAGTGACCGCGGATCCGGATCATGAGACTGAAATAATCAGAAGAATAAGGACGGGCTGGGGTGCGTTTGGCAGGCGTTCCCAGATCATGAACAGCAGGTTGCCATTGTCCCTCAAGAGGAAAGTGTATAACAGCTTTGTCTTACCAGTACTCACGTACGGTGCAGAAACCTGGAGGCTTACGAAAAGGGTTCTACTTAAATTGAGGAAGATGCAACGAGCTATGGAAAGAAGAATGGTAGGTGTAACGTTAAGGGATAAGAAAAGAGCAGATTGGGTGAGGGAACAAACGAGAGTTAATGACACCTTAGTTGAAATCAAGAAAAAGAAATGGGCATGGGTAGGACATGTAATGAGAAGGGAAGATAACCGATGGTCATTAAGGGTTACGGACTGGATTCCAAGGGAAGCGTAGCAGGGGGCGGCAGAAGGTTAGGTGAGCGGATGAGATTAAGAAGTTTGCAGGGACAACATGGTCACAATTAGTGCAGGACCGGGGTAATTGGAGAAGTATGGGAGAGGCCTTTGCCCTGCAATCGGCGTAACCAGGGTGATGATGATGATGATGATGATGATGACGATGTATCCCTATGGGTATTTTCTGATTACTTTTTTTTTCAATTGTTCGTTATCACTTATAAAGCTACGAATCCTCTACATTTGCACTATTATAACAGTTAAACATCGTATCTTCACAAATTACGCATTTTTGTGCAGATACAAGGCATTACACTTTTCGCTTAAGGAACAAATCTTGTTGGGTTATCACCAACGAATGCTTACGCAATAAAAAACACTAGGAGTACCGATTAATTATCGGGCATAACTTGGCACTTCCATGTTTCCAGTGCGCTAGCGTACCGAGGCCGGTTTGCTAGCAGCATACGCTACGCTGCGGGCCCTTTCCTTGCGCATCCATCTGGCGTAGGAGGGAGTCCAGCAGGCGCTTCCCTATCAGCCGTGTCTGGTTATTCTGGCCGCTTATAGATGCCACCTCAAGCAGACGTGCTTCTTCTTGCTGCCACTTGTGGGCGCTCTAAGCAGCCTCCACAGAGCACAGGCCATGCGCTCACGCGTTCCTTTTTATGAAGGACCACCCTGTACATAATCGACGGAAAGACTTATTCAAGCAACCACCAAGATAATCTAAATATAAAGGGGGAGCGGAATGCAGCAATGATGAAACATAAAGCACTTTGGGCCACAATAAATATGGGGTGGTGTGTGGAATCTGGAAAGGACTTAGGGTGACAGCGCTAACGTTCGCATGTGCCATTCTGTGCTTAAAAACCTATATATGGTTGGGGCTGGAAGTTGACAAAAGATTGGTAGGCCGGTTGGCTTTGGGAGCCCACGGCAAAACCACAAATTAGGCAGTGCATGGTGTCATGGGCTGGGCCTCGTTTGAAGTCAGAGAAGCGCGGAGCAAAATAAGTTTTGAAGGAAGACTCAAAAACATGGATCGAAATAAATGGGTAACTAATATACACGACTATCTGTATCTTAAAAGCGTGGACACAGAATGGAGGAAGAGGTCAAGATAGTTGGCAACCAAGTACAGGGTAACTGAAAATGTAAATACGTAACCAGGAGTCATCAGAAAGAAAGTGGGAGAAACAGAGGCAGTGAATTGTATGCAAAGAATTGAAAGAAAGCAAACCGTGGAGATTTATAAGAATAAAAAGAAAGATATTAGAAAGGAAAAATCTGTACGATAACACGAACCGAAGTGCCTTGGCATTTGAGGCTCGAGCTGGTTGTCTAAGGACAAAAACGTACCGGAGGAAATATTCGCAACTAGATGAGGCATGTGTATGCTGCATCAAATATGCGGAGAACACTCAGCACATCCTAATAGAATGCGAAGGGATTCCGTTCACCCAATGAGACCCGTAGGTAACGTACACCTTCCAGAAGCGCTTGGATACAAAGTCGATGGAAGCATCAACCGGTCAGCAGTCCAGATAAGCAAGATATGTTTATAGTATTGGTGGGAAAGAAATCAGGGTAGCGATTGATACGACAGGATCAGTTACAGGCACAGGTAGCGGTACAAAGTAGATGGATAAGTTTTGAGGAAAAGTAAAAAGATCGTAGAGGTGTATGCAAGAATGCTAAAATGAAAAGCATGTATAGCATACGTAACTCAAGCTGGCTTGGTGACTTTTTCACCGCCCCTTTTCAAAGGGTATGCTAATAAATCATCATCAACAGCAGCAGCAGCACCAATAGTTGCATCGTCTGCAGCGGCCCATGCGTGGCGTGATGGGTAGCGAGGCAAAGTGGAGTTTCTGTTTGTAGACTAATTCGCGTATTGTAGAACTGTGAGCGCGTTTCCGCTGTTACTTGCGTGATGATGTGTGTGAGCGCAGTAGCGAGTCGCGCTTGCTGCCGGTCGAATTTCGCGGAATGTTTGATTGCTTTTAAATGCATCAAAATTTACTACTGCAAGTGCCAGTGCGATAGTAGCAGCTGTTAAACAATCCGATTGTGTAAGTCGGCATGTTTTTACCGAAAATATATTTGTTGTTAATAAACAAATGAAAGGCTCTAAACTGCTTCCAATTTGTTCACATTCAGTATATCACTGACAGGACATCTGATGTATAGCGTCGCTTACTAGTCCGTGTTATCTTCTCTGTCTTTGTGAACTTCAATTTATGGCACGTTTCGGCCTGTGTCGTGGCATGCTTTAGATAGGATGCTATGTATCATATGCCTGTGTATTGCAACGAGGCTAACATGTACAGCTACAATTAGAGCTTTAGGGCTGGTTTAGCACACACTACATAACTTAACTCAGCCAAGAGTAGATAGTGCCCTAAAATTAGTAAGGGCGCACTGCAGGCCCTCAGGAACATCAGCATACTTTTGTTTTATGCCGGAACCTTTACCAAAACAACTCTAATTTTGATCAACTGATGTTCGCGAATGTTGTAGCAGACTAGCAACTACGGGCCCACAAAGCTTTTGATATTGTTTTCAACTTAAATTCACTTAGTTACCGCAAACACTTATCCCGCTGCTGCTCCTATCAAACGGCACGCTGTGATTCCTTATACCTCGGCTAGCAGAACTGTGATGGGTAACTTCGTCAACACAATACTTTTAATATGAATAGCATTCTTGGCATTGTCAGACCGCTTTTCTTTCAGGCTATCTGGATATCCGGCTATACCAACGAAAATGAGCACCAATCCCGGAGATAGTGCGGTTTACAAAATTTGCGTATCCCACACAATCGGTTTATGCGAAGCTTTCATTGCTGTTTGTGAAGAACGCTATTCCTTTTTAGCGACCACTTGCAAAAGCAGACAACATGAGCGATTTGGACACATCTTCACTGGGAACCGTCTCGCTCAACATAAACTTGTAGTGCTCGATCATGCACACACCAGGCACGACGACGCAATGACGACAATGGAATGGCATAGACGGCCTGACGAAGGTGGAGTGAACACTACAGAATGACGACAAAGACATGACGATTATGGGATGACGACAGTGACATCATTATGACAAGATGCTGACAATTAACGCCAGAAGGCGTGGCGTGTCCAGAAGCAAGTGCGAGAGTAGAGGTCGGCTGCAGCACACGCCTCATACGTGGCGTGTTTCATCAATTCACATTCTTCGACAGTCCTCGTACGTGAGTTGTGCCATGAATTTTGATTCTCTCTTGGAAATAGACGGATAATACCTTGCTGGTTGCAGTTGCAATAAAAAAAAATAGTGGCGACAGCAACGAAAGCTCGCCAGCCGGCCACTTATTATTTTGCCAGCAGCTGAAAGGCGGCTTGACCGCTGCACGGTGTGCACACTTCGCGCCAACAGCCAGGGAAGGAATAAAGGGATGAGGGTCTCCTTAAAAGCCACTAAAAAGAGCGGAGGGGAACGTAGACAGAGCACGGTGCAATACTATGTGCCTTTTATTGGTGGGAAATCAGCTGGCCACCCCAAATGCAATGCAAGATGGGAGAGCCGGCGCTCTTCTCTATCTTACTCCGCGGTCGGCGCCCGCCACTGAGCAGAGTGGTGCGACTCACGAGTTGCGTTGTGTGCGAGAATGGGAATGGACGATATAGGTATGTGTTGGTTGCTTTACGGTCACCTAGGCAGAGATGCTTTCACTTCTTAACTCAGCCGTGCCACTTCTGTTTCGCAACCTAAACACTGTTTCAGGAGCTCCACGGAATCACCATCTCAGTTGACTATCCCTTTTAAGCGGTTAGATGAGCTCGCTACTACTACTAGATAAAAACGTAAATCGCGCACACCGGGACACACGGAGAGCAAAGTACACGGTGTTCTCGGAGAGGTAAAATAGCAAAACAAAGGGGTTCATCAACGCGGCTTATTGTAACTAGAACACTGCGGTCGCTAATAAATGCTACAGTCTTCACAGTGCGTGGTAAAGACGGCTGCAGACGGCACGGGAAATCTGATTTTGTTGCGTGCCATTGTTCAACGTACACGTACAATTGGCGCCTCCAAGCAGAGTATAATACTCTTAAAGTTGTACAAATAATTCAAGAAATTCACGTAAGCTGTAAATTGACACATCAAATGTGTCCGCTTAAATGATATAATGGATGCTCTAACGCATGCTGTTTACAAAACTGAGATACCTGTTCTAGGTGCCAAGCTACGAATTTGTAAATTTCGTGCGTCTATTTTTGTAAAGCTTACCCATTTTTCGAAATTCCTATTAAAGACGTTAAATCCCTAAATCCAAATTACGCTTCCAACAAGCACTAAATTTTAATTTTCCCTCTCAAATGCAAATTTCATTGAAAGTTCGGCAGCACGTTACACTCGTGTAACACGTGGAGGCGAAAGCCTACTGCATACTTGGTAGTGGGCCGTCACGCATTTTCGCGTTGCTGCTTTCGCAGCTCGGCTTGTTCGGCTCGTTTTCGACGCTTAGCTGCGGCTTTGCGCGCTCGTACAGTGGGGTCAGACTCGCGCCAACGACGTTTCCCTTCGACTTTACGTTGCAACGTCTCAGCAGGAGCTTTAAACGTAGGCTGTTCTGTGTGTTGTAGGGGTGATTTCAATGAACGTATGCAAGGTTCGTTTCCCTTTGCTGAGCGCTTGTAGCCTCAGCCTTTAGTGGGGTATGAGACATTGCATTTTTTGCTTGCTTACGGGGGTATGAGCCATCGAGAAGGTCACGTGGTTTTTTTTTGCACAGCTCGACTAGGTAGTAAGGTTGAAAGATGGGCGAGGTGGAAATGATGCATACTCATTAATCATCGCGAAAATAACGGAAGACTAGACGCCGCGTTTCTGACGTTGCATGTGTGCGTCATTCCAATGAATGTACGCACTTGTGCTCCACTTTGTTGAGTACTAGTAGCCTCTGCATTACGAGAGGGATGAATCATTGGATTATTTGCTTGCTTAGGTGGGTATGAGCCATTGCTGATGATGATAGTTTTTGTACCTTTGGACCGGATGATGCGTTTTTTTCAAGGTCATCGGAGGTATGAGCCACTGACGGCTTTCGCTTAAAATCGTCCCTGTGATTATCTCAGAAAAGCGTTGCTGCGTTCTACATGTATTTGAACAGGCGGAATTGAAGTTGCGCCCGATCTAAAGCTTCCTCTTATGCCAGCTTCACGTACGCTGCTGTAAGCGTCAGCGTGAAGCGCCAAACCCATCGCCGTGCTGGTAACGCAAATAGCCGCCGCTCAATTCAGGCATACGGCGCCTCGCCAAGTGCTGTTTCTCCCGTGCTACTCGTTTCCCAAACACCATCCTCTCTTCGTGCTTTCGTGGCACGATGGAGGTGCTTTGCAGCGTTCAGAAGGTACCGGGTGGAGCACGAACTTTTAGGTGCCATGCGAGTGGATTATGCCGTGAAGCTTTCACCCTTGTGACGAAGCGCAGACATGGACTGACTATACGGTTTCGTGAGAAGTCAGTGACACCGACGTAAAGCCCGAGTTCGGTCGATTTAGTTTCAGCTCCTACTCAGCGCTTACTCGCGCCTTTCTTTCTCTTATTTCTCTGCATCTAACGCGCATGCTGCCCAAACTGAGCGTAGGCACCTGGTGCTGCTCTACGGAAGCGGTGTTGGTGTTCAACACCACTGGCAGGATGTGTCAATGTCATGGTTGTGAATTGGTCATGGTGCGCGTCTATGCTTCTCACAGTTTGTATCATGATTGGTATTCCTGTCTCACCTGCGAAGCAAACTGGACCTTGGAGGTGCTCAGTGTCTAGCGCGACCTTTTCGAGAACGATGAGGTGAACCAGGCTTTCAGCAGTGTTCTTGTGTGTTTCAGCTAGGCATGGTGTTACTTTAGGCTTTTCACGTAGAATTCAGGCAGCACCCTATTTAGCCTACGAGCTAATTTGGCGCCTATGCCGCACAGCGTCAGCAAGAAACTTAAGAAAGCGAGTAAAGAACCCTTATTTTTAAAGTGTTTCCTGAACTTTTGAATATCTTCAATTACATTTATTCTTCTGCGATGGGGTGCTTTCAGATGTGTACTTGATGATCGTGCTACCTGCATATTATATGCTCAGTTGTTGTAGTTGGTTTGCGGATATTCTGATGCAGAAAAAAAAAAGAGATACATTGCTTTATGTTCCCGGCTAGTGTACGTCATTTTACTTCAAGAAATGTCGCCTGTCATTGGTGTACATGTGCTGTATTAGTCCTAATGATCTATTTTTGTTTTTGTTTATATTCACGAAATAGTGTTAGTATTCTCTGCAAGGTTGTGTCGCTAAATTGTAACGTATCATTTACCTAAGAAAAAGAAACCTTATCATCATTCATTTGTGACCGTGCTATTCAACTTTTACGAATACCGAAATCCGCGCGTTCACACGTCTCAGAAGACAATTTTCTACTCTTTTACACATATATAGCATGGTTGACAATAAAAGGAAACGCTGGAAAGAGGGAGCGCAGAGATAGGCGCTTAGAGGCCCCGCACCACAGGCCGCACATTCTTGCGACGCCACTGCCTAATTAGATAACCGTCCTTGTGTGTGTGCCTACTGCAGCTGTGTAACATTGAACTTCATTGATATTGATGTAAAAAACACTGATTGCGGTCTCCCATGGGCTAGCGAGCCGATTTCTTCTAACTCCTTCTGCACAGTGCTATCCACCCTGCGCAGAAGTGGATAGCACTGTGCAGCGTGTCGCCAGAGGCACGTTTACTATGCCGAACCGGTTCGACAATGGTTATGAATTTTATTTTGCCAAACCGGAACTGAACCACAACTAAATCGGAGCGCGTTGGACCCACACCAAAGCGGTATTTCTTTTGGTTCGATACTTTGCATATTTCTTCCCCTAGGTCGACAAGATCATGTACATGAGTCATGTCACAAAGGCACAAAGCCTGTTTGGTGTTTCCCGGAACACACATGTCGACAAACGGCTGGAACGTTCCCATGCTTGAATAATACGTTTATTTTTCTGGAGCACACACACAGGCGCGCGCGCACACACATAGACACGCACACAAAAACACACACAAAAAAAGAACGTTCACACGAGCACGTTACTTCCTCCTTTTGAACCTGAGGTAAGAGTCCTGTAGATACGGCAACGCAGCAAACCGCATCTTTTCACCAGCAGCGCAATGTGTCTAAATGTTATTTTACTACATTTAGTGTGCTTAAAGGGACACTAAAGGGAAACAATAAATCAGTTTAGACTAATGGAGCATTCTTTGAGAACCCTGCAGGCAGTCATTTCAAGAAAATAGTTTGATTATTCGATGACAAAATGAAGGTCCAAGTATCAGTATTTGAATTTCGCGCCGAAACCACAGCGCTGGTACGTCAGCGTGACGTCAGGGATTGCAAAGTTTGTTTTCGCATTTGGGCCGCGTTGGCTGAATGAAGGTTCCCGAAACTTGCCATGTTTAATATTTGGTTCCTTTAGAACACAATGTAGTCAATCTGTACCGCTATTTATAATTAGTAGGCCCGAGAGGATGCCATCAAAATCCATGACGTCACAGCCCCCAGGTGCGGGAACACAAGTAGGCGTCGCCACCCGTATTTCGTTCTTGCGCTTTTTCTGGCTTACCAAACGTCTTATTGTTGTCAGAGTGGTGTTTTTGGTGTTGTAGAACAGCAATTTACTGATGCAGAAGAAATCATTTTTCCCTTTAGTGTCCCTTTAAGCCGAATTTCAGCTGCAGAAGGTAATTCCTTCGTGTAACCAGCACATGACAAGCGCCTGTGTATGTCTTTTTTCATGTGTGTGTGAGCGTGTCAGTTTTAAGTGCATTGCTTCATCAAAATCAAGGCGGACAAGCTCTGTTTCAGTACAAAAGTGCCGACATGACCTCCGGAGGGCATTGAAAGGACAAGTTTTGAGTGCTCCCAGTGAGGGAACAAAACGTCCGCCTCCATTCCACTCTGTGGCAGTACACATAAGGCGAAGCTGTTGTCGACGTTACACAAGCACCACCACCACAAGCGAAGTATGCCACGCGCGCACGCACGTGTGCAGAATAGCAGCATGCATTCTCATACTTGGAGGCCCTCCGCCAAGCCCAAGTGCATTATTGGACTAAATGAATGTTTAAAAATAAATGGTACAAGGAAGTGCGTAAAGTACAACTTGCACACAAGCTGCAGGCATGATAGCTTCGGATTGGTATTCAAATATACAAGAAAACATAAATCTGTTACGTGGAAACTGAAAGTCAAGGCCCTTTTCCAGCTGCCATTTGAGATCTCTGAGTGACCGCGACTGCCAAGTGGCGGTACGGTCATAGAGAAAGACATTTAACAAGAGCGGACACTCCCATAAAGCCCAGCGGCCGAATTTATTGTAGCGCATCAAGCGGATGGCATTAACATCTTCTGGTTTCGGTTTTGGGCGCGCGCGTTTTCTACGCTAGCTAGCACGCGTTGCTCCGGCTGCGATAATCGGCGCGGCATTTTTTTTTATTTTTATGTGCTTCTGATCCTCAACCGCGCTCGTTCTTAGTACGGAATCGTTTTATTTAGCACAAATGATTGCGAACGATCTTTGCAATCCTCCATCGGATCTGTGCCACGTGCAATTTCATGATGTAGACGTAAGACGCCTTGTATATGAGCAAAAGTTTATTTTGCTCTATATAAATGCTCGTTTCGGGCTTCTTGTGCGTTCATCCAACGTTGTGGCACCAGGAAAGCAGCAGTAGTTCTCGTACGAAGCGCCGCTGGACTGCGCCAGCTGAAAAAATTACAAGCATGTGTCAGTTTGGTGTTTAGACCTTATAGGAATACTGCGTGTAGAGGCGAAACATGCGAAAGTCGTGAATGGGCGGCATTACGAACCAAAGCAATTCGCTTCTATATATATACGTACACATGGTGTAGAAAATTACCCGACTCATCCCAAACAATACCATAAAATATGAAAACATCTGATTTGCAAGTATTCCCCATTCCCGGTCATTATTTCCTGCAATTTAAGAGCACAAATACACAGGTGACTGCGCGTTTCCAGAACAGCTTGGCCTCAGCATACGCGATGGTAAGCTACATACACAGAAGTGGCCATAACACAAGCTCTGAGCCAGGCCATGCTGGGCTCTGGCAGAATTCCTTCTACGCACACTCAAGATAAATTCGTGGGTGCAAAGCCTGTTTTCAGTCGTTCAGAACAAACGAATTTTCAACTTCTTGGTTTTTGAACTCCTCGGCATTATCTTTTGCTCGTTATGCCGACGCAAGCGACACACTACAATGTTATGACTTCTAGCAATCGCTCATAGCGTTTTCGTGTCTACCGAAAGAAGGTATATGTTGTTGCAGGGCCATCAAAAGCGTCACAAACTTGTCCCACTGCGATTCAGTGCACGCTAAACTTACTTTCTCACCACGACCCAGCTGCTTTTCACTAACTGCGTCACAACGCCAGCTGCAGTGAGTGCACCTCAAAAGTATCCCAAAAGCTAAGTAACTAAATTACAATAATGCTGGGGGTCAGAGAATGCGTCATGAACTTGTCTCAGCAAAATTCAGTACACGCGAAAGTGCGTCACACGGCCGAGCTACTTTTCGCTAACTGCGTCAAGAGCCGGATGCGGCGAGCGTACCTCAGAAGTGTCCCAAAAAGTAAGGAAATTACAATAATTCTCGGGGTCAGACAAAGCGCCAAGACTTGTCCAAGGAAGATTCCGTACACGCGATGCTAACTGCGTCACACGGCCGAGCGATTTATCGCTATCTGCATCACAAGTCTCGGTTCCGTGCTGTAAGAGCCTAAATTGCTTGAAATGCGTCGCAGACTGTCAAACAAAATTTCTCACCTTGTCGTAGTCCAATAATGAAGTGGCGCCGTGTCGAAGGGCACAAGGGACGCAATACGCCGGGAGCCCAACAAACAGGCTACGTCCATAAGAAACAGGCGAACTTCACATGCACAGCCGGCCTCGCTTGCTTCGGTTGCGTGTCTGGAGCATTAGGCATGCATATGGCGCGCCTGGCGTGCGGCTAGCTGGTTGCTAGGTAACGTACGGGAAATAAGTCGCAAAGTTTAAGTTCATTTATACGCAAAAGTTATTAGTTTTAGCGGGAAATAATAAAAAAATAATATGAAACGTTGTTATAGTTCATTTCACAGCTAACGGATGGGATTAACAATGGCATGACGTGATTCCTGATGCCAGTTTTCGCCGAGTGTCGACTCTTGTTAAATTTCTTTCTCTATGGTACGGTTAGCACAGCCTACATCTTCATTCTTGTAGGCCCTCTGCCCAGAGCAAGTGCATTATTGAGCTCATCGAATTTCTCGAAGTAAAATTAATCAGAAAGTTCGTAAAGTACGACTTACACACCATCTACAGGCATTATAGCATCAGATTATAATTCGAACATACGAGAAAATACAATTCTGTAACGCGCAAATTAAAACACAAAGCTTTATAGCTTCTGTTTGGTTTTGGGTCAGCACGAAAAATCTCGACCAACTAGACGCTAACAGCCTCGTTGTAAAAACTATGGAGGCACATAAGCGATTCTGATCATGTGTAAGTGCGAGAGCATTACTTGTTTTTAGAGTGCGCTGGTCGAACTTCGCCCTCATCGGCACCGAATTTACGGCAACGCTACAAAACTATTTTACTGTTGGGAGCAGCAGTCTGGAGTTATCGAGCGTGACTTAACTAATTAAATCTGGGATGAAATACTTCTTTTTTAATTTGACGTTGCTTTTTTTACACTGTTGGCCTACGTGCTGACAGTACGTTTTTCATAGCACGAGTGCTAAGTGCTGTACAGGGTTTTTTTTTTGTGGCATTTCGTGTAGCTTTAACTGATTTGACGCATTTGCGGGGACCCTGCACGGGCCGCAAATAAACTGTGCGGATAGTCCGTTTAAGTGTTCTGTTTGTGGGATAAGGGAACAACAAAGGGAAGTGTTCTGCTCACATCTGTGGCAAGTCATCTTTTCGTCCATTTGCATTTCCATGTAACTTGTTATTTATACATTTAAATTAAACCTAACAGTCAACTTCGCTCTCTGGCTTCATTGTCTGTTTCTTCGAATGTCTGTGGTATAGCGACGCATAATGTTTGTTTGCAGCCCTGCGAAGCTGCTTCTTAGATCGAATATTTTTCTGGCTTCATCAGGCATTTCGCGTCCTTCGGCTGGTTTATTGCGGAGTTTGCTCTGCAGGGTGTCGCATATAAGAGCGTATAACTGCTACGTTCTGGTGCTTTAGAGAAGGAGATCACTTGCGTATGCACAAGAAGAGGCGTGGCGACGGGTGACAAGGGAACACGCACATGGTAATACGCTACCACAGGCCTTCACTCAAAAAAGAAATATTGCGGCCCAAACAACCCACTGGTAGGAATCATTGTTACGCGAAGCCTTTTTGGGGCGTTAGAAATAAATGTTATGCAAATAGACACATGATCAGTGTAATCTGATATTCAAGTACGCCCGAGGACCTGTTTCAGTTCTGCTCCCATCAAAAGAAGCTTTTTTGTCATTTGGCTTTTTTGAACCACTGTATGCAACACATTGCTTAGAACACGTTAAAGCTTCGCTCTACACAGATTTTATTGATAGGTAAGGCACAGAGGTTGACCTGAGCAAGTGTGCTCTAGTCTGCTACTCTGCACTGGGGAAGAGGGAAGGGGAGTGAAAGCACTGGGATAGGTTATGATGATGATAAGATAGGTGGTGAGTGTTTGCGTGATAGTGACACGGCAATTCGCGGCTGATGCTTGCCCGACGTCGGCCCTAGTAATGACGCTCGTCTAGTTTCGTGTCCTGCAGAAACTTCTATGGCGCTTGAGTTGTTCACAGCTTCGCGCTACAAAAAAAAAAAAGAAAACAAAACAAAAAACATTACGTCTCTTATAATGAGTTTTGAAGTCGAGTACCCCCACCTAGTAGCCCGATGTACCTATAGGTCACACACACTTTCGTTATTGGCTGATTACGTACGCATACAGCCGAAACACAGAACCAATAAAAACTGATCAAACACTCCGTGATCGCTACTATCCATTCAGGTGGTTGTGGGTGACTACGGTAAACATATATAAAGATATATATATATATATATATATATATATATATATATATATATATATATAGCTCGATATAGTTCTATATAGCTCAATTCTAGCTTACGAGCCGGTCTACTCGAAGCGGCGGAGACTGCGTGCAAAAAAATTGAAATGCATAATGAACTAATTAACAAAAATTCACTAATTAATTTTCAGCTAACTATCCCATGACCCATATTGCAATTTACAAATTCTGTCAGTGGACTTCGCGAGGCGGATCCACTTGGAACGAATTCTCAGTACGACCACCAGTTTCCAGATATATATTCCCGAACTTTGTGGAGAAATGCATTGGCGTTCCAGTTACTTGTGTGCTTTAGTGCATGAAACGACGTTTTGTAAACCAAATAACTGGAAAGCCAATGCATTTCCCCATAAAGTTCGGGAACATATATCTCAAAACTGGTGTCATGTTGAAAATTCGTTCCAAGTGGATCCGCCTTGCGAACTGCACGGCTAGAATTTGTAAATTGCAATATGGGCCACAATGTAATTAGGTAAGACTTGATTAGTGAATGTTTAATAATTAGTTGATTTTGCATCTCAGTTTTTTGTGAAGTACTGTCCGCCGCTTCGAGTAGGCCAGCTCATAAACTAGAATTGTGATATCTGGTACAGACAATTTTTAAAGATTTTTGAAAGTGTTCGCTGAAATACGCTGTATATATATGAACGTGTTCAAATTAAGTTTACCCTGATAGGGCGACGTGCGATGTCCTTGAAGGATATCCTAGTGAAAGAAAACAGGATCCGAGCATTCTGCAAATACATGTTATATTGTTTGTTTTCTTTTTTCTCGTTGTCTTGTTTTCTTTGTTTTTGTTTTCTTTTTATATTGTTTGTTTTCTTTTTTTTCCTTTTTTTCTTTTTCTACTACGCAGTTCACTGCACGCTCCGCGATGAAGTGCGCGATGAAGTTGGAAGGATGGCATGTCGTCGAAATAGTGATACGGCACGTCACGGCTGATGCTTGCCCGGCGAAACGCGCTGTTCCAGGCTGCCAGCCGCGACGTTCAACTTCGTCGCGCTTATTGTCAAGCTGCGTTTCCATGTGATATGATAGTGGGACAGCCTTTTCTGCATTCCTGGCACGCTCAGTTTCGACATTATCTATACTGAACGTTAAAAGTGGATGTTGAATATTTCGAATGAGGTGCGGTTTTCAAGATTTTTATAAGTAGGGGTTGAATAAAATGTATCTGCCTCCAAGTTTTCAATATAAGCAACTGCCCTGAAAAAGTTAACAAAGAAAGCTAATGAAGAAATGCTTGTTAATTAATCTTTTGAAGCTCACGTTATTAGCTGCAAAGTATGCTGCCTCGTTTACAAACTCTTCTGCAAGAGCGCCACCTTTGCAACTTATGACCATTTTATATTAAAAGAATGTGTTTGGCTTAAAAAAAAAATAAGGCACCCTGTATATAAGGCGGAAAAGTATTTGCAGGACTTTCATCAGCTGTCAACCGCTTTACGTTTTACTCATCGTTGCTCGTTTCCAATAGCCTCGTGCACTATGGGCGGCGAGTGCGGGATTGCCCTCCTTCACACTTCACAAAAAAAGTAAGGGCTTTACTGGTTACTATTTCTGCGTGAAGCCAAGCGTAAACCAGCGCACGTGATGCGATTCGCGGTTGCGTGGCATATATGCGTACAAGCTAACATAGATTTTGCTCAAGCTCGGACAATCAGTACCAGTCAGCACGTTAGCCGTGCTGTCCGAGAACATCTGCAGTGCGCACTAAGAACGACTAAGAACAAAGTATGTTACACGTTGTTACCGGGACGCACTTCCGCCCATTCTCTGGTGCCAGATAAGGCCATAAAAGTAGTCCGCCTTGGCCGATATATATGTATCGTGTCACATGCACATACCTCGCATTGCCGCGACGTGCGCTGTCCAGTGAAGCGCTTTCACATCTGTCGTGACTGTTGCGTTCGGCGCACCGAAGGGGCGGCTCCCGTCAATCCAAGTTCAGCTACGCTTTCTAAGTCTGCCTTTTCGTCCTCGCTAGTATCCATGGCGGAGCTCTGCGGTGTGATAGCGATGAACCCACTACGAGGACATGGTGTCGCACCATCGAGCGACGGAAGTGATCAAAAACCCGGTGGCCAGGTCGTCGCGGTTGACCAGAGGATCCCCTCGGAGAAATTCTGCATGGTGAGACCCCCACCAACAGTTTCGCTACCGCCTTCGCACCGGGAAGCAGTGCTCGCGATCAACGCTGAGGCGCCTTTCACTGAAGAAGACTCGACGCGCGACGCCAGTAACTCGGGTAACATTGACCAGTTACAGCGGGACTGGTTATCCGTGCTTGACAGCGGATGGATACACGATGCACAAGGACAGTCGTCTAGGAGGCGGAGGCCCTCCAGCGCTTGGGGCGGATGGTATTACCAGTGCTCCCTCCTGTTGAAGAAGCTGCGGCATGATCGCCGGTGGGCCTGTGCTTTTCTTACCTGCTCGGCGATGATGATGCTGTTCGTTATGATGAAGTTATTCATCGATGCCTTTTCGGTGATCTTAAAATACCAACCTACAAGTGTGACGCAAATGTGAGGTCGGTGGGATTTGTAGCTCGACCAAGTGGTTTGTTGTACAGCATACGCGGGCAGAAATGACATAACGCGGTGCACCTTGAAATAGAGCGTGGTAGATGAGAAGTGCCGGCGGATACTTTCAACCATCGCTTGTCCCGAGGCGGAGGCTGTGGGATGAGACGCTTGTTCCGTTTACCACGGATATGCAGAACCGTTGCGCTGGGCGTCGAGTATGACAGTCGAAATTCTCGGCCTCGACACACGGAGAAACTGTGAATTCTTACAAAATGCGAAATGTTTCCTGTCACGTAGTTTTATTATACTGTAGGCGGCACAGCTCACTGAGCCAAATTTTTTAGAGAGGGAGCGTTCCGTGCTGTACTCTTCATTTATACGTCTACATAGTTATTTGAAGTGAAGGCGCGACAACGATGGTGGACGAAGAGGAAACACATTTACACAGGGCGCCCCGTGTGTGTGTGTTCCCTCTTCGTCCACCGTCGTTGTCGCACCCTCACTTCAGGCCATGCTTAACCAACACGCCCAACTATCCATCCTAACATAGTTATTAGTTCGGCTGTGCCTCATTTTATGCATGTGTGTGAACGCTGTACAGGACACAAATATACTCTACGAAGAGTGTGTATTGCAGGACTGCAGTAAAGTGCTCTGAACCTATTGCATTGCCGAAGACTCCGAAATGTTTTTGTACCATCACGCGTTCTTGTGTGCCGACGCATGGGTTATTTACGCGTGTTCTGATCTGTCGCTAGTTTTGAAATTGTAGAGCGGTTAGCGACCACATGGACCGTAGTTAAACCCGCAATTACCCGGACCTCGCGGACGGCGTGTTCTATGCATTACTTATGCTGCATTATATGTTATGGATTGTGTATGTAGCATGTATATATATCTATAATTCGATTAGGAAGGCGTCTTAAACCACACAATTGTGACGCGAGTAAAGAACATGTAAAATCTAGTGCTTCGACTGCGCATGCCACTTCAGGGGGCACGCTATCGACTGGGGGAGGGCCCGTGTCCACACCAGAGGAAAATGGCTATGTCAACGTCTTTATCTTGAGTCGCTCGTGGTTCATACTACGCCGCACACTCTAAAGGCACATTCACACCGAAAGCGGAGCGTCTAAGCGGACAAGCGCATTTTCAAAGCGGCGAGGCGGCGAGCGCCCGCGCCTGTTCAGACCGGCCGCGTTGTCTGGCTATCCGCGCCGCCGGGAAGGCGGGGCATCTCGCAATTTCTTGACCAATTTCAGGGACGTGCTGCCATCTCGCGGCACTTTGGGTTTGTGCGCGCACTTTCGATAGTTTTTTTCTTCCTGGGTCGGCGCGCTCCCGTCCGCTATCTACTTCTGCAAAATGATGAGCTCAGACGAAGAAGACGAGATCGTTGGCATTTTACTTGCCACTTGTCTAGTCGATTTTCAAGATTTGTTACAGCGCAACACAAGACAAGGACAAAAGAAGGTATAAAGCGACGACACGGCGCGTCGTCGTTTTATACCTTCTTTTGTCATTGTCTTGTGTTGCGCTGTAACAAACCTTACTATGAATCCCAACCAACCGGCCCAACTTGCCGTTTTGACGCTCTTGAATAACAGAAGCGAAAAGCCCAGAGAACTACATTTGTTTACATTCCTTCACCAGCGCTTTCGCAGTGTCGGGTTCTGATTGGCTGCGGCCAAAGCGGCCAACTTATCCGCGCGGAAAAAATCGGTCCGGGCGCGATCCGGCCAAGCGGCCGCGTATTTTCCGCAAAGCGGAAAGTCCGCGGCCGCTTGGCCGGATCCGCTTGTCCGCTCCGCCTTCGGTGTGAACGTGCCTTAAACAGGGGCGATCGCATTCTGCCGTCAGCGTACACGCGCTGCCGGCGTCACCTGTTCAAGCCTAATTAAGCGAACTATTCAAGCACATTTGTTTCTTTTACATGTGCATAAGGCTCCCGTGTGCGAGCCTAAGCGCCTTTCTTTTTCTTTTAAACTTACTTTGGTCGGCGTAGTGCCACGGGTTTTGTCTACGTTTCACCCTGTTCCATCCCTACCAGACGGGCTTCCGTCAAACCTTAAACTTCATAATTCGTTTAGACTGCATTCACAATGAGAGCTACTTGCAATGATCAACAGCTGTATTACAGGCCATTTGAACAACACCAATGTACACCAGCCAGCTATGCGGACATCTCTTCTTGACGCAACCGGCATCGACGGGAACAGCCTCCCCATCTTTCTGTCAAACGCTTGCTATCTTTTCTCCACGCGCATTGACGTTGTTTCCGATTGGCCGATCTCCACCGAACCCCTAACCGGAAACCATTTCGGCAGGGCACCACCAAAGACTCTACCGGGATTCTGTGTCAAGAACACGGCTCTTAGTACCCCGTACAAAAAAAAAAAGACCGTATTTTAAATGCAAAACTAAGGCCATATCCCCGCTTTTGCGAATGATGCAGTAGAATAAAACCTTGGTGAACTATGTCGCCGCCTAGCATATACATCAAGCGGTAGAAGTCCCATTTATGTGCAAATAAGTATTGCGGTGGCACCGTTGGCTTGGGAGACCTCCAACTGAACGCGAGGCTGCTCTATCAATTCCCAGCCGCTGCGGCCGCATTGTGGTTTGAACAGCACGCAAAACCGAAACCAAACAAGAAATTGTGTAGCGCACGTTAGAAAAACCCAGCTGATCATGTATTAATCTGGGACTGTCCGTATGATCCGCAAGCTTTAGGTATGACGTCACACTACTGAGCTCTTGGTCGCGGGTGGCACAAACATCCGTGTACTTAGATTTAGGTGCACATTAAAAAAATGTCAGGTAGTCAAAAGTAATGCGGAGTCCTCAACTACGGCGTACCGCGTAGTCAGATTATTCGCATATAAATCCACTTACTTTCAAGCAAAGGTTCCATTGCCTCACTCGTGTCGGCGTCGATGTACGAAAAAACCCAAGCCGCGCGAAAATAAGAATTGCTTGTTGAGCTGCGGATTCAAACCACCGATCTCCGGGGTGCGAGACAACCGCGCTAACCGATTCAGCAACCGTCGATTCATCGTGCGCGTCCTTTAATTCATATGCATGAAGTAGACGCAGCGCAAGGCGCAAGCCAACCACAGGCGACCCTCCGGAGGCTGCAGCATTGGAACGGCGTAGACGAGCTCGTTCCCGGTTCTACTCGCAGCGTTGCTGATGCCTGCTCCTAAGGAGTACGCATGAAGCATGGCCTACCCATTACGGAGCCGTAGAGAAACTGCTGTCCGCGTGCTTGGCTGTGACAGAGAGCAACGACGTCACTACTGGCGCAGCTAATTCAACGCCACCTAGATAGCACAAGGACTTTTAGAGCAAAAGGTCTACTACGCCATGTCTCGCAAGGTCACTCATCGCCTCAAAATGATCTTAAGCCGCCGGAGCGCAAGTGTGGCAGGTGTGACGTCACGCCACGTGGACCGCTGCGGAGAAGCGTCGCAGCTGCGCTCGCTCGGAGCCTCGCCGCTGCGGTACCACTTGACTAGGCGAGAGTATAACCGCTGCTTCGCCGGCGCTTGATCGCTCAGTTACGTCATGGGTAACGCACCGGCTGGGCCGTCTGTGCGTGCGCTGCAGCGCAAGCGACAGGCTGAATCCAATCATCCAGTAGATATAGCTACACGGTAGGCTGCGAAACCTCAAGCAAAGGCAAAGTTGCCTGCTGAAACACCGGACCAAAGGGATGCCAGATGAGCACGTTAAAGAGAAGCTTACCAAGCGCGGAAGCGTGCAAACATGGAAGCTACTGCAACCGCCGCCGTGATTCAGCAGCACGAACAAGAAGACGAAGCCGTGGATACAGGCAACGCACCCACAACGAACGCGTTTGATGAACAACACCATTCAGCTGGCGGCAACCTCGACTGCGACGGCCAGGTTTCACCGCGACTTCACAACCAACCCGTTCGGCAGCGTGTGTAAAATGCGTGAAAGACTGTGGCCTAACTTTAAGGAAACCCTGTGTGCATAGCCTTTGCAAAACCAAGCCAAACAGACCTTTCGCTCGTGATAACTTTGTTAAACTTATGGCTATACATCATCCGACATAGCGCAAGGCAGCGCGCCGACGACTGCGAGGAGCCGAGCTGTAGCCCCATTTATCCTCCTAGCGTGACGTCACACCAGCGAGCGCCCTCTCTCGGTAGCGCCGCAGCAGCGGCGCGCAAGGCTTCGCCTCCACCATCGATGCCGCGAGCTGGGGCCCCGTCTCTCGGTCTGTCGTGACGTCACATGGTCACGTGACGCGCAGCTGCGTAAGGAGGCGCCGCGACCACCGATGGGCCGAAAGTGCGAGTAGTATTGCTTTCGCAATAAAAATACGTGGCGAGATAAAAAAAGGAAAGATGGGTTGGATGCGTGGAGCGCGTGCGCACCGTGGCATCCAGTCTCTTGCACACGCCCGTCGTTTCCAAAAATAGATCAAAAGTGCCTTCACTGCTTTCTGGGCCGGTGATTGGTAGAGATTGTATTCCAGCGGCGGCACGGTCGATAGACAAATGTGGAATATAAATTCCCCTTTGCCCTCATCGTCTATGCAGCACTCGTAGACTTTATCATTCCAGCTATTGTTGTAATTTACGTGCCCTGGTGTTGACATTGTGCGGGCGTGACGTAATGAACGTTCTAGAAGCAATAAACTCGTATACTCTTCAGGATGCGGGGGGCAGGAAGTCGTAACGCGCGTCTTTTGCATTTTGGTTTTAGCCATGCGTCGCTAGGCACAGAAAAACATGTTTTGCTCTTTAGTGTCATTTTTATAAGGAACCTTGATATTGCGATAAACGTAACACACAACCCAATTGTGCAGAGCAAGATATATTGTCTATTCACTGAGCCCAGTCAACCAAGTGGTGACAGCGTCACCGAGGCAGGCTCGCCAACGTATATGTACAACGAAGCTTTCATAGAAGCTTACCTGTCCAGCTAATGCCGGTGCGTTGCAACCACCGCCATCTACGTGCCCAGGGTAAAATTTCTGTCAAGTTAAAAATGAAAGAAGCAATACTGATATTTTTCGACAAGCTCGGAGCTTGTCATGCGAGTGCCTCTATAATATTTCTTCTAAGTGTTCTTGAAGAGTGTGAAAGAATAGAATAAAGATTATTGACAATGCCCGGGAAGCTTGAAAAAGCCAAATCGATTTTATCCTAGTGAGAGCCGTTTAGCAAAATTAGATTGCGGTGTTTAGCGTGCCAGAACCACAATCTCATTATGAGACACGCCTTAGTGGGGTACTCCGGATTAATTTTTCACCACCTGGAAACCTGGGAACGTGCCCCCAAATGCATGGGACACGGGCGTTTCCTTCTTTCTTTTTTTCATTCCTTCTCCATCAATATGCGGGCGCCGGGGCCGGGATTAGATGGGGTGACCTTGCGCTTAGCAGCGCAACGCCATAGTCGCTAAGCCACCACAGTGGGCATAAGAACGAACATCGAACATACATGTCTGAGCCAAGTATTTATGTGTGGATTGAAGAAAAGTTGCGTAACCAGTACACAATCAAAATATAACTCTGCACGCGAAGCCTATTTACAAAATTCACAAATGTAACTTTTGTATGAACCCATCGCGGTATAGCTTAGTGGCTATGGCGTTGCATGAGCTCGAAGTCGCGGGTTCGATCCCGGCTGAGAATGGGTAGCTCGTGGCGGCGTGTAATCATAATCAGATCGTGGTTAGGGCGCGTAAGATTGCGAAATTCAATTTAATTTTTAGAACTGTGCGCAACGTTGCATGGTGCTTTCATTTCAACCATTATAAAACAAGTCCTAGTCGTGCCATATTGTTGTTTGTACCGTACTGTTATCGATTTCGCTGCTTGAAATATTCGCAGAACTTGTGGTAGTGTGAGTGACCAAACACTTCGCAGTGTTCCTTCGTGCATACAGCGCACCGCTTTCATCGTCAAAGCGGAACAGAGCATGTCAGATGCAGCAGCCTCCAGCAGCAAGACAAAGAAGAAAAAAAAACGATGCGTAGTCACTCCTTTTTCTACAAAAGACGTGCGCTACTTCAGTGAAAATTGAAGGGAAGCGAACGCTGTAGGCTTTGAACAAAGACGCGAAGAAATAACGAAACTGCGGATCAATTGACTCTATTTTTGAGTGAGCAACGCCTTAGCGCGCCACACAAATGCGGTATGGTATAATTTGTGACAGCAGAAGCTCTGGTGTATTGCTAACAAAAAAAAACGAAGAAAAAGAGAAACTAATGCATCACGGAAAAAAAAAATTGTTATTTTTCAAACACAGTTACCCTAAAGTAAATTGGTTACTTTGTGGGAAGTTTTTGAACTAAAGATTATATCAAACTGTCTTTATGGATTTTTTCCCAGTTTGTTTGTCCACCCTCGCACCTATTGCGTTTCAATCGTGTTTTCCTCCATGGTGCCTCTCGCAGTTGGTTTAGTATTAATTTTGGTACCAACTTTCGCAAACGACATAAAAAGTCACGCAAGCCACAAACTACGGTCGTACTTATGTGGGCGTGGGAGCGTCAAGCGCGTTAAACGTGCGTGTGCGCCTGAGCAATAATAGCATGGTTCCTTTTGAACTTTATGCGTAGTACTGTGCGGGAATTTCTTTCGTGGTGGCTCTTTGTGCGGCGACTTTGGGAACCCGGCCAGCATTTGGCGGGAAGGGCTCTGTTGTCAGCGAATCGGCGAGTCGTCACAGTGAAGTGCGCCACATTCATTTTTAATCGAAACAAACTTATGAAAATGAGGCCCAATCACCACGAATGATCATGTTGATTTTTGTACAGCATCAATATTGCGAGGGTGTATGCGGGCTGAATAGTTCCAGAATTACATGCACAACAGCTAACGCAGTCGTCAAACGGAAAGCGAAGTAATTCATATAGACAAGACACAGTACAAACCGGAAGTTCTGCTCGTTTTGTTGATTTAAGCACAACAAATCATGTGTAGCCATTGTCTTTATTGAAAGTGATCTAAGCTGGATTATGTTTGTCGACCTACGAAATAGCATTGAGCGCACCTGCGAAGGTACCCACCAGAACATCACGGTATGCGGTACCGAGTTGAAACTTAAACAGACTTCATTTCCTATGAGACGTTCTTATAAAATAACCGGCAGATGCTTGCACTTGGCGCTACCGGAAGCAAGCAACCGCGTTTGCAACCGTGTGACCACGAGAAAGTAGCAACGTGATATGGCGTTCGGTCAGCGTGTCCGCGTATAGTGTGGATATCTCATCCGCAAAAGTTTGTTTAGAGACAACGGCATCAACCAACTTCAATTTCTTCTAGCACAGCCGTCCGTTGTGGTACTGGGAGAGTGCATTGCAATGACCGAATATGTAAAAGTAGGTTGCACCATTTGGCGTCAGTGTGCATGCGTAATTGCAAAAGGAGAAGAAAAATTGGACTATTTGATTTCCGAACTTAAGTAGAGAGAGACAGAGAGAGAGAGAAGTCATAAGGAAAAGGCAGGGAGGTTAAGCAGGCTTATCCAGTCAGGTTACCCTGCACTGGGAAAGTGGATTCACAGAAGAGAAGGAAGAGAGAAGTTCACACTTTGCACTGGTACACACACCATCAAGCGTTCGCCGATGAGTCATTCATAAGCGGCCATATGTAGGCTGGTGCATTTCAAGAAACGCAGCAGCACTTTTGTGGCTTTGTACATAGCAGACGCACGAGGCAACGGACACCAGATTTTCTGTTCTATGACAGGCCTATCATCCGAGTCCCCTAAAGCTTTCTGGAAGGGCAATCTTCTTCATATTTTGGGCAGTTGCACAGTAGATGTTCGATGGTTTCTTCAACACTACATGTGCTGCAATTGCCACTATTCGCCATGCGAATTAGGAAAGAAGCTTCTAGTCGGAAGCGGCCCAGTAACGTTTCTTCCCGTCGCATAAAACCACGTAAAACTGTCGTGCATTCCATTTTCTTAGAATCATAATATGGGCAAGACCACTGAGGTACCACGCTGCATATGTTCGCACAATGGTGTAAAAGTGCGTTCACATTCTCCATGTGCCTCACGGGCAGCTTTGTCGGCACCGAACCAAAGTAGGTTACTATAGGAGCTACGGCAACTGGGCGCCATAGGAACAGTGCATCTAGTAATTGACAAATAGGTTTCAAGTATATGGGACTGAAATCTGTAATACGCATGGAAGAGGAGTAAATTTCGAGCGCATGGACTAGATGGCAAGCAAATACTTAACTGGGCGAATAATTGTATAGTAATGAGTTCTTCGTTGAACAAGGGTCAATAACCTCCGAGCGCTTCACTTATTTTTTTTTTTTTTTTGCCCACGATGCAGCCATTGCTTTTAAGGGAGGCATGCAGGGTTTCCCCAGCCGAAGCATAAAGTGAAGTTCAATCACTAGACGCTCACCCTTACAGGATTCGTTAGAGAGAAATAAAATATTATGAATAGCGATTTGACACGTCTGACAATTGATGCACAATTAGAGGGGAGCATATATCCGGGCGTATGCTGCCTGAGGCAATGCCAATCCAAAGTCGTAGCAAGTGCGTGTCATCTGCGGTGACATGGCTCGAAAAATGCCGATTTCTATGCAGCAGATCGGTGGCTACATCTGTCACCACGCGGTGTGTTTTGCCGCAGCGGTGACAGATGGTGCCACTGTTCCGTTACAGTAATATTTCTTGCTGCCTATGTGTCATCATAGGCAAAGACCTTTATATCTCGATATCTAGAACCAATCTCCAGAAGACCGCCGAGATAAGACGCCCGAACTTTGCTGTTGAGGTGAAGTAAAGCGTAGTGTTGCGGCTAGGGTGGTGTTCCGGGCATGGAATCCACCAAGCCCATCGACTTCTACGTGAGGTTGTAGAAAATAAAGGAAAACGGGTTTATTTAGCTTAGTTACACCGCTCTAGTTACAGAAGCCCACTTCATGCAGGAGCAAGTTGAACCTCCAAGTTCACATCAGGACCATCTGTCCTCCCTCTCGAAAAATATCTGCTTTTAATACCGCCGTCTTCCCTAGGCGAGTTGACTAGGGAATCTGAAGACTGTCCAGCAGCAAATCACCCTCGTCGACTTCGTTGCGATACCACGCCCATGCTCTCATAAATCCGCAATAACACCGCCTCCGAAGGGACAGTTTGGAATTTGTGGCAAGAAAGCAACCGGCGACACCCCATTCGTTGTCATTGTCCCCCCTTCTTTTCTTCGCTCAGGCTGCCAGGTAAAGGGTGGGGAGGGCCTTTCGTTGAGCCATGCAACAGACGGTGTCCACGCTGCGTTGGCGTCTGGATAAGCGCTGAGGGATGGGTGGTGATTTGACTCGTCGCAAACGTTTTATTAACTGCCCCTCTCAATTAATTGTCGTAGTTCCCTCTTTTTCATCCTCTGCTCAGGTTTCCAGGTAATGGTGGGCTGAGCGCCCTTCGTAGGACCCTTCAACCATCGGTGTCCACGCTGCGTTAACGTCTGGATAGGAGGGGTGGTGGTTTGACACGTGCCAAACGTACAATTAACGCCTTTGTGACGTTGAGGCGTAACAGATGCAAAAGTCAGCAACACCATGAGTTCATTTCTGGTGAATGAGGCAAATGGCTACCCGTTCGGCCTGAAGCAGGCAGATCTAGGCAGGCCAGAGGCAGGCATGTCAGTTGATAATAATAATAAGAATTATTATTATCCTTTGTTTTGAACACATATATACAATTAACAGGAAAGAGAAAGCGAGGAGCAGGCTGGCAACTGCCACCGGAAGGGGCACAACGCCTGCCTACTCTTCAGAAGGGAGATGACAGCAACACAGCAATAGAAGATAGGAAGGAGGGGAGGAAAGAGGAAAGGAAGAGCAACAGGACAAATCTAAAGAATAAAGTCGAACACAGTACAGATCACACACAGTAGGGCCGGTCACTGAAGGTCACGCTACTATAGAATGTTGAATAGAATAGTTTCGGCACTACAAAAGTGTACCTAAATTAGTTAACTCTAGAAAAGTAAGTAGAGCGCGATGAGTCTGATCACGTTTAGACGCACAACCACTGGGGTACAAACATTCGTCGAGTGTCGTACACCGCAGGCCAAGGAGATGATAGTCTCTCACTAGCGACATGCGCTGCGCACTGAAAGCGGGGCACTCAAATATAAGGTGCTGAAGTGCCTCGCATCAGCCACAAGACGTCCATGATGGACTTGCCACACGTCCTTGTGTGTGTAAACGTTCGTGCACGTTCACGCAGCCAACCCTCAGCTTGAGTAGTTGTGCTCGAGCGCAACGAGGCAAGCCTCGGTCGCGAACACGGGGCGGGACCGTCATTCCTTCTGCACCCATCCAACGGTAGTCCGTAGGAGACCTCTACAAAAACTGTTTGTGTATAAAAATATTTCGATTCAAAAGCATCAAATGGCCCTTTGAGCGAAACAGTCGCCGTTTGTAGCAGTGAAACGGCACCTAAATTCTCGTTGGCTGCGACGCCACGTCACGTGCGCGCCTCGACGGAGCAGACCGGGTGAAAGGGTAAACCTACTGCCGCGCTGGCGCGCCAAAGGTCACACGAGGGCTTCGTCACGTAACCCTCACTCTCGGAGGCCTGTTTTAGCCTAAGGCTTCCTAGAATTTGTTGGTTATCCGCGCGTTCCTTGTCCACGCAAGCTCTCGCATGCGCTTTAACTTCACCTCGGTAATCGATATAAAGAAATTAATGCATAAAAAAGCACAATAGATATACGAAAAGCAAAATTGTTGGCAGCAGGGAGTTTCGAACCTACGACCCCACGCTCAGAAGCCGAGCGACTTACTCACTGGACTAAAGCAGGGCCTTGCCCAAGAGTATCAATGCGCTCGCTTGCCCCGAAAATTGCATAACTCGACGGACCACTCGGTGGCGTTCAATTGGACATTAATGCTTTCTCATTTACAACTCATAAGAAGTGCTTAGGTGTCCTCTGATTTTCTTCCGTGCCAGTAGTGGTCACCCAGCTCTTGTTCGCGACTGTTGTTTGCTATAGGTTCATTACGTTAGAAATGCGCAAGTATGCGCAGTCAGGTGGCATGCAACTAAGATGCGGCCAAATTACATTGCTCCGGCGAGCCTGGGTGTGAGAACACTCCAGTGAGGGAGATTTCGCTGTTCCTCAGATATACGTATGTATACCTACAATGATTTCTTATCTCGTAACATATGTGAATTGACCAGCTTATTACTGATGTTTGTAAGGCGCCCCCGGATGAGTGACACAAACACGAAAATTACTTTCGCCCGTAACGCAATGCCGTTACGCTATAGCTGGCGAAATATTTTGTTTGGTAAGCCTTACACTGTTCCGTGCGGTGTTTTGGGGGGGGACTATTGGCATGCTTGAGCGGGCAGTTTCCGGAAATTTTGAGAAGCAAGAGAAGTCTGTATCGCATTCGTTGGCGAAAGTTGCGCCTCCATCTAGTGAAGTGGAAATACTCGGTTTTCTTCTTCCTCTAACCTATCCGGACTTAGCCACTGGTCTCTACAGAAGCAACAATTTATCTTCTTAATTCGATGCGGTAACTCCGGGTTACTGCTGGACAACGTTAGCCCCATCCAGTGAACACGAAAAGAAGCCGAATGGCCAATCATTAACATTTTCCTGCAGAAGAATAAAACTTGCTTTAGGACAACCTCCCCAACTGGGAAGGCGGCCTGCTAGAACACGAAAGCGCGGACGCCAGTTCTATCCAGTACAGAAATGCTGAGTGGGCATTAGCCAACCATGGCAGCTGCTGACGCGATCGCGTGGTCCTGGATCCGTATTCTTCATTTCTGTAGCATCGGCAAAGTGGCTGGCAGGGCTGGACAAAAGTATGCTTTAAAATCCGATCATGATAAAGATACAAGATACTGAGGTGATAAGTATTTGAGATACAAATACAAGGTACTATAGGACATTGAATGTATCCGATACAATACTCGCCATTTGTATCTTAAGAGTGTTCGATAGAATAACAATTTTATGGTTATAGCTTCATTGTAGGGGACGCTGCAAGTTTACTATAGCTGATTTGCAAGTTTCTTATTTTCTGCCTTTTCAATTACCGCTACTAAAACGTAAGTATTTTTTTGGACGTTCTAACAAGTAATATTTCTTCACTCCGCTACAATCTATGGATGACTTCAAACGGGTCAGTTGAGGTAAGTTAGCTGTGTAATCAGCAATTTTTTCACGCCGCATTCATCATTGGCACGAATCACTGCTCTGAGCCAGGATCATAAAGCGTTTCAGAATCCTTTTTAGTAGGTGATTCTAGAATTGCTTTACTGCCTAATTATGTTCCAGTGCGTAATTTTCAGGCTCTGCAGTGAAACAATACAGAAACAATACAGCATACCATATGCTTTTTGTTTCGTGACGATGACATAGTGGGCCTGTGCTGAAGTTTCAAGCGCGCGCAGTTTAAGTTAGAGCTGAAGCACTAAACACGGACGGACGGAAAAAACTTTAATGAGAAAAGGACCTGCGAGGTTGTCAGCCCGGGCTCAGGCCACCCGGGTATTATGTGCGGTGAGGCATAGCCTTTCCACCGCTGCCCGGGCCCGCTGGATATATATATATATATATATATATATATATATATATATATATATATATATATATATATATATATATATATATATATATATATATATATATATATATTGTTCCCGCCCCGTGTTCGCGGTCGAGGCGTGCCTCGTCGTGCTAGAGCCCAACTGCTCAAGCTGAGGGTTGGTTGCGTGAACGTGCACGAACGTTTTTACAGACAAGGGCTTGTGGCAAGTCCATTGTGTACGTCTTGTGGCTGCTACGAGACACTTCAGCACCTTATATTTGAGTGTCCCGCTTTCAGTGCGCAGCGCATGTCGCTAGCGAGAAACTATCATCTCCTTGGCCTGCGGTGTGCGACACTCGAGGAATATTAATACCCCAGTGGTTGTGCGTCTAAACGGGATCAGGCCCATCGCGCCCTACTAACGTTTCTAGAGTTAACTAACTTACGTTCACGTTTGTAGCGTGAACATTGGACATTCTGTAGTAGCGTGACCTTCAGTGACCGGCCCTACTGTGTGTGATCTGTACTGTGTTCTAACGCTTCTTCCTTCGAAGATGGGAGGTGGCGGGTTCAAACACCTTGTAGTGTACATTGTGAATCGACTATCGGTGAAATCGTGATTGCGTGCAGCTGTATTTGGTGTCTCATCGTGGAGCGCGTAATTAGCCGCATAGCGAACTAGCCATGGAAGTGATTGATAATTGTGGAGGTTGTTCGACGCGGCGTCACTTTAATTCCGGCTGCAGAGTGGAAACTCGGCAGAAGAATGCGCGTAGTGTACTGTGTTCTACTTTAGTTTTTAGATTCGTCTTGTTGCTCTTCCTTTCCTCTTTCCTCCCCTCCTTCCTGTCTTCCATTTCTGTGTTGCTGTCACCTCACTTCAGAAGAGTAAGCAGGCGTTGTGCGCCTTAATTCCGGTGGCAGTTACCAGCCTGCTCCTCGCTTTTCCTTTCCTGTTAACTGTGTATATGTGTATATGTGTTCAAAACAAATAATAATAATTGATCTGATCTTTGGGCACTTCCATAAGATGTATGCCATGTCTGTGTGTTCGTGCTTGGAGAGCTTGCAGCTCGCGTCTGGGTATTGTGTGGAATTTACTCTGTTGAAATGCACTGGGTTTCGCAACGTTCTGGTTTGCAACCGTCTCCAATCTGTTTATTGAGACCTGTCGAGTTGTTTGTGGGGTTGTGGGTATGCTTCTCTTTGTTTCGTATAGTGTGTCAGTATGGTCGTGGTACACGACAAGTCTGTCCCTGTCGTCTTTTATCGCTACTATATCGTCGTCGCCTCCTCCGTGTTCTCCATCGCCTCCGCCGCAGTCCTCCCCCCTTCGCCGGGGGTTGCGGGGTGTTGGGCCGTCACTGTCCGAGCCGCGGTGGGTTAGCTCTCGCGTGGCTCGGTGGGCCGTCTCGTTGAGGTTGTGACGGGCATTCGTGATTACTTCTCCCATATGTACCGGGATCCATTTGAGGTATTTGGGTTTGATTTTTCCGTTCTTGAAGTCTTCTGGTCAGCGGTTCAGAATTTTGGCCGCCTCGGTGGAGACCCAGCCCTTCGTGTAACTCCTTATAGCCGTCTTGGAGTCGCTGATTGTTGTTCTGTCTTTTCGCCGACCGTTTATTACAGCTAATGCGATTGCCCTTTCTTCCGCTGCCACCGACGATCTGGTCCTTACGGAGCCCGCAGTCACGGTCTTTCCTTTCGTGTATACGACCGCCATTGCGAAGGGAGAGTTGCCTTTGTTAGCGCCGACACCACCATTGTCGTCCCGGTTTCGGGGGTACCGGGCGGCATCTACGAAAAACACCCCCTCCCGCGTGCCGTGGTTTTTGAGAATGGTTTTCGGGCGGCATTTCTTCTCCCGACATTGTGCACTCGTTTTCTTCAGAGGTGTGCAACACAGCGTAGGGCTAACCGTGGTGAGCAGAATAGGTCCAGCAAGACATTGCTCTCGTGTTTACTGCCTGCGTATGCGGCTTCGAATTTGAAGTGAGGAGTTTACCAATCCAAAACTGCACACTGGGAGCCCCGTGTCGGTGGGCTACAGATTTATTTTCAGCACATGAGGTTCGTTAACGTGCACTCAAAGCACGGTATCGACTTCGAATTCCACTGCCGAGGGTCTGTGCGAGTACTTAGACGTGACTATAGTCGGATACAACTTTAGAAAAAAGGGGAGGCCCCGCCCAGATGACCGAAGCGCGACAGCTGATTGCCTCCGCGACTAAAATAGTGCCGCTCGAAAAATCGTGCTCCTGAAACGCGTAATTCTCGGCGTAAATAAAGACTTTTGTATTTTGATGACGGGTTTAGTAGGGCTGTCATGTGCTAGAGCACATGCCGGATAGCGACCGAAAAATAACCCCACGCCTTTTACGACGCTGCCCATCGTCTGCTCTTTAGCTTCGTTGCAAGTGACAAAAGTGGAAAGAGCAGCTCTGCAAGGCTTTTGCGCTTGTTCACATGTGCACGGCGTATCTACTACTCGTTTTCCAAGCTTAATATGAATCAGTTGCTATTGAAGAAGCACTTATATAAAACAATGCATTTATCGCAACCATTACAAACCTGGGGCGAGAATACGGTCGAGGCAGGAAGGTACAAAAATGCTTCATTCATCATTTTAAATAAACAATCTTGGTTTTAAATAGCATAAAATTTATATTGTTTGGGGTTTTGTGTTTTCACAATTTCACAGCACGCATTCTACAGCTTGCGCGTGCAGTGAGCACTGGTGGACTGCAATCAATCGACGGTGCTACACATTTAACGCTCGAACACTGTCGCTCACTGCTGACAATGATCGTTCAAGTTAAGTTGACGGCAACAAATCTTTGCATTGAAGGCTTCTTCTGCAAATATTTTCTGTTGAGACACTCGTAGGTTTGTTTCATGCGCACACACTTTTCTGATTTCTCCTGAGAACGGTTTTGCTCCATCACTTCACCCCGTCCGACCAAAAACGCAGCGACACAGTACACGAACACACCCGCCGCTAACAGTAGGCACCAGTCATTGGAAAACTTTTCTCGTCGTAACTTCACTCTGGAGCGAAATAAAACAACATGGAACAAACACGCGGGATGTATGTTCGTAGCGGTCGCCGCGGGATTCTGTTTCAATATATTGAAGCTGACCTTTCAATATATTCCATATATTCAATATTCAATATATTGGAGCTGACCTTTCAATATATTCAAAGCAGTTCCCTTAGAAATACAAACCCTACTAGGTTCGCTTCTAACTATAATTTTCTGTTACCATCAGTTCGTACTAACTATGGTAAAAAAACATCTACATTCGCTACCATTACACTTTTGAATCGTTTGCCTGCTTCGCTTAAAATACTACCTACATTTCAGGGTTTCAAAGCTTCGCTAAAAGATTTTTGCTAACCTCTGACAATTTTTCCTAATAAATACTTGTATTTTCATAGTTACCTAAGTAATAAGTATCACCCATTCTTTTTTTTTTTTTTTTTGCAGTGTTCACATTGCGCCACATTTTTCTGTCCCTCTTTGTTCGTTCTTTCTTTTTGCTTTTTGCCTTTAACAGTTGTGTAAATTTTGTCACTCCCGTTGTTATATCTGTTACACTATATCGATTAGAGCATAGTTTGTTTGGTTTTTCTTCTTTTTCCTTTTCGTTATCATTTGATTTTCTTGCAACTAATATATTATTATGCTATCCACTGTTATGGTGGCAACTATGTCACAATTCTGTTGTAATTACTAACCGAGGGTCCCGTTTTCAGTATCATTACTTTGGGACCCTCGTCTGTATATTACATTTATGTACCTATGTTTTTTCATATGAATAAACTTCAACTTCAACTTGAACTTCAACTTCAAAGCGTCGCGCAGCGGCAGCGATGCTCGCTGCAATGTTCCTTCGCCGGATCACGGCTCAGAATAAACGCACGCGGCACAAATGCCGCATTGTAAGCTCGCAGTAATATTTCCGGCATGATAGACCATCACAAACAGTTCTGGAATTCACTCTGACGAGGGGCTGAAGCACATAGCTGGCGCGACCTCGCCCATTTCGAAGCGCGGGCGGCCATCTTCTCCGTCGGCGGAGTCACCGGCCGTCCGGCTCATGACGTCAGTCCAGAGTGCGCGCCCATTGGTGGATGCTCGTGTGCCTCCGCCTCGGAGGAGTAAACGCCCCCTTTTTTCTAAAGTTGCATCCGACTATAGATCAGCGTTCGTAAGCCGTAATCAAAATATGGAGCTACATGCATTGCCGTTCCAGATTATTCATACAGGGTGTCCCAACTAACTTTAGCCAGAGTTTAAAAATATGCGGATGCCACGTAGCTGGACAGAACCAAGGTAATGTTTGTCGTCGCTTGGAGATACTCAGATTACTTTTCTTCATTCCGCCCAATTAGGTAGTCAGTCGTAATTAATTTATCAAATTCTAAAATATTATAATAAAATGAAAAGCGTGAATGAGAAAATTGTAGAGCGACATTACAAATCCCGATACAGTTTTCTGTTACTCAATACGTGCTACATAAAAGTTTTTTTTCCGAGCGTGAAAGAAGCCCGCAAGTGCTCGCAAAATTGCCGTGTGACTGGCCGCTCGAGGTACTTTGCGCGCATTTTTATTTATTTATGATACTGTTGGCTGTTAGGTTCTTACAGAGTGGGATTTAAGGCATCACAAATACTAAAGTGAGTGGTACAACAATAATAACCTCTCAAACATACAAACTGGGTGTTACAACAGTAAATTAGATCGATTAAATGTCAGTCATAGAAAGCGGGTAAAATGCGTAATTTGAACAGTAGCTAAAAAGTACAAACTGGGTGTTACAACAGTGAATTACACATCGAAGTGTCAGTCATAGACAACAGACTGAATCTGTATCGTAGTATAACACTCCAGCAATTAATTTCGAAATTACATCAATAACTTGCCATTGATAGAAAACAGATAAACTAATAATTTCAACAATGATGTAACACTATGGCACTGAGTCTTCTAATTGATGAAAAACACTCGAATTCATAAAACAGACGATATGTGGTATATCTACTAATCAATAAAAAATAAAAATAAAAAAAACGTATATGAACAAGAATGGAAGCAAACAAATTTTCAGGTTTGTAATGACGTCATTATGCATTTCTCGAAGGTTTCAGCTGAGATGCACTGCATAACCGATGATGGCAGGGCGTTTCAGTCTCTTATAGTTC
This sequence comes from Dermacentor andersoni, assembly GCF_023375885.2. Lineage (NCBI taxonomy): Eukaryota > Metazoa > Arthropoda > Arachnida > Ixodida > Ixodidae > Dermacentor > Dermacentor andersoni. Next base: position 204,387,311 of record NC_092814.1, read on the forward strand.
GAGGTGAGAATGAATATGCATACGTGTCGATATGTAGCTGTGGCACAACGAACATTGACTCATGCTTTTTTCCTGAGGATTCGGTTTTTTTGGGGGGAGCTAAGTAACCTGCAATGTCGATGTTAGAACGGGGTTTAGAAAATCCGTCCGTCCGTCCGTCCGTCCGTCCGTCCGTCCGTCCGTCCATCCATCCATCCATCCATCCATCCATCCATCCATCCATCCATCCATCCATCCATCCATCCATCCATCCATCCATCCATCCATCCATCCATCCATCCATCCATCCATTTGAAGTAGGTTTATTAGACCTACTTGGAACGGGTCCCATATAATGCTTGCGTACTCTAACGCTGGCCTGACAGAGGTAAGAAACGCGGCAAGTTTGACAGATTGAGGCGCAAGCTAAGCTTCAACTTCCTGCGCAGAAACCAAAGCTTTCTTTGCGGCAGTGATCGTGATATTTGTGATATGCGTTTATTCCAGCTTAGGCTCTTAGTGACAGTTATCCCTAGGTGTTCGAATGTATCAACTGTAGCGTGTATTCGGCAGTTCACAAAGTATTTGTCGTCTAGGACATTCTTTATCTTGTGAGATACCCTGAAAAGAACTGTCTTCATTTATCTTCATTTTCCAGATTTCACATCACATTTCAATGGCAGCAAGAGCGTCACTCGGCGATTTTTGATCATTGACGTCATTAGTTTCTCGGTAAAGTAGACAATCATCTGTGTACAAACGTACCGTGATTTCTTCACTAATAACGGAACTGATATCATTAATGTATGCCAAAAATAAAACAGGACCTAAAATAGACTCCAGCTGTACGCTTGAGCTCACAGGTAGGGTGCGGCGGTAGGTAGGCGGGCTTCGTTCACGCTCGGAGAAACACTTCTACGTAGTATGTATCGAGCAACAGAAAGCTGTATCGGGAGTTCTTCATGTTGCTCTACAATTTTCTCACTGACACTTTTCATCTATTTATACTATTTGAGAAGTTGATAAATAATTAAGAGTAAATATCTAATTCGACGGAATGAAAAAAAATAATAATTTGAGTATCTCCAAGCGACGGCAAACAACATTAGCTTGGTTCTGTCCAGCTACGTGGTATTCGCGTATTTTTAAACTCTGGCTAACGTTAGCTGGGGCACCCTGTGTATCTGCACTGTACCAACCGTGCCAAAACTGTTAGCCGGAACAGCAATGTATTTCTCGGCGCATTTTCAATCCTAAATACACACAATTGCTTCTAACCACAGTTTCTAGCAAATGGCTGACGGACTAAGTTCTGGAGTTGCGTCATTCCGCCTAACGACAGTAATTAGAAAGTTAATTGATAACTTTTTGTTAATTATTTCTGTTAACAAGGAACGAACGGTCAATTTCTCAATTGTGTTTGGTTATAAGAAATATTGGCATAAAAGCGACGTCTCTTAGAATAAAGTTTTCTTCCTGTGATTTCCTATATACACTCGAAGACATTCGGGAATTCTTCGATAGACGTGTCTATCCAATATCTTAAGACACACAGTATTTCATAGGATGTATCAAAATACAGATACCGATACACGACTGCTCGAATAAATCATAATAAAAATACACGATACCAGAAGAGTATCTGATGATAGTATCTAAGTTACATGTACCTTTTATAATGCTCCGCCCATGGCGGTTGAGTTTTATGCATAGCACTATGGTTGGCCTTCTTTTCGAATGATAAGATTGACGCTTGTTTAATTGCTGTAGGTTTAATCTCCTGTTAAAAGACCTTTCACTGTGCGAAAAGGCCTTTGCTACATGAAAATGCAGCAAGAGCTTTAGGAAAAGGTTCATGGTACAGGCGCTATAACGTGTTTTTGCCAAGTTCATTTGGAGTTGTTGTTGCGAAGAAATGAGATCGGACAATCTTTCTCCCTGTTTAACTTGCTGGTTTAGGCCTGGTCCATCTTTTTGTCAGGCAACTACTCTCCTGTTTATATCTTTATCGTAATGGTGAGCATTCCTTCTTTCGAGAGTTGTTGCAGCTTCGTCTTGTCCAGTGTCTTCCCAACCTGGTTTTGACGTCGACTTTCGAGTGTGCAACAGATGCCTCTTTGGATTTTCTTAAACAGGTTGATGAGGCATTCGTTCTTTCACTAGTTGGTTTCACCACGGAGTACATTTTTAATGTTTCTCGCGAGACACTGTCCGCTACAATAGTAACCGTACTGTTCCCAACACCTCTTTATCCCGTTCTCTACTTGAGATGTGCCGTGTGCCGTGCAGTGGGTGCACGTTAAAGAACTCTAGGTGGTCGAAATTAATCCGGAGTCCGCTACTACGGCGTGCCTCGTAATCATCTCATAGTTATGGTATGTAAAACCGCAGTATTATTTTTTCCCTGAGATGTGGATACTAAGATAGGTTCGAATTCATCCACCAAATATACTTGCCACCAGGCACTAAATCGTTTTTTACTTAAGCTGCACACAGCAACCCCCCAATCCCACTTAAGACGTGGTTGCAGGCGAGTAGTTGTTATGTGCCGTGGTGAATACTTTGCCGCTTATGTCCACGGGAAGAAACTATATAGATGACAGCTTCGTAGACTACAGGGATGCTATAATATTCTGGGACGTACTTTAAAGAGACCTGAATAAAAATGTTGATGTAACGCCATTGTCAATCCTTTTTTTTTTTTTTTTTGCCTTTCAAGTAATCGCGAAGAACCCGAAATTCCGAACGACCTATATAGCCGCTGGAAAAGTAGTATGTGGGATAGGCATGCGGAAACCTCGCAGACATCGAAATTGTTTTTTTCGGTAACTAGTGTCACACATACGTAGTGTGTATGCGGCTGAAGAGGCCGCAGCCTGAATGGTTGTCTTCGTTAAATGAATGCGTTTGCCTGCTGCAGTATCAATTATTTGTGTACATAAACGTCATTGCTTGTAGAGAGCTACTGTATTCTTTTTTCACGCAGTAAATAGAAAAAGAGAGAAAAAGAGAAGCAGAGTGGCTGAGAGGTAAGGCATTCTAGTCTCACTCTGTTAGCGGAAAATACGAATCCTCGCGGCAGAATGATAATTTTTCTTAGTAGTTGTCTCGTACGGGATTTTGGAATGCCAGCGACGATTTCGGCGGACATCAAAACAATCAAGGGACTTAACCCATAACAGCTATTGGCGTAAAAAAAAAAGAAATATCTAACACCTCACCGTCTTTGGAGTAGAGGTCCTCGATGCCGTTCAGAAACCCACTTAGTTCCTGAATTGTTATTTTTTCACCTCCCTTGCTGACAGGCGAGCGCACCTACATCTTTGAACACCACAACGTGCAGGAAAAAAATAAAAATATAAAGAAAACAATAGCAAACGAAGCGAAGCTGCTCTACGACGTACGCAGGCCATGTAAAAGTGCAAATGATAAGACTGCTGGTAATATATGCTACACGAGATGGCAGTGTTACAAAGCGAAAGGCAAAAGAAAGCCGGCAGCCCGTTCTTTATTGTGCTTTGTTTAAAAGAACTTCATTTCGTTTATAATGTAAAGTGTGGCGTGAGACTGAGAACTGCTTCCAACATGAAGTAACGTAGCGATCGGTAAAGTGGAAGGCGCTCCTAGCAAGTGGCGTGCGTCATGTGAATAAATGCACCACATTGCCGTTTCGTTGACGATTCTATACATTTGATGTTTATTGTCGGTTGAGGCAATCGAATTCGTATTGCTCCCAAGCAAAGGCTAAAGGAGAAATTAGTCTACTGACTCGGTCACTCATTGCTCCATCACACTCTGAAGAAAGCGTAGCATTAAGCTACACTACAATTATTGAGTTGACGTGCGTTCAAATTTCTTCACCAAGGATGAAAGGCGGGCCTTGTGTCACCCCATTTTGTTCTGCACCAGCGTGTTTTGCGTATTGGAAGCAGTTTTCAAGCCTATGTCATAATTTCAGAAATTATTGCGGAAACACTACAGAAGAGCAGGTCACAATCAGGATCCCTACTTCCTATGGCACTGAGCAGAAATCAGTGGTACAGCACAGTGCATTTCCCCAGTTTTGCTACTATGGGCGTCTTGCGCTGGAGTTTGAGGTATAGTAGCGGCGCCTGGTGGCGGCGCGGGAAACGACGTCTGGGTCGTACCAGCTTGGGTCGTATTGAGCCCTGGCTGTGGCGAAGCACGTTTCTAGGCCGAGTTTTGCGTCGATTAGCACTTTTTTCTGCCCTGTTGCGAGTGCGAAAAGGCTCGTCACTTCTCACAGACCACGTCGACCACGCTGCGAGCTGGTCGCAGCCTATAGTTTAACGAAAACGGACTCTCCGTGTGCCGTGGGACGTAATGCTGGAAGCAGAAGGAATCGGCGACGCCGATCCGGAGGGACCTAGCTCAGCATCGAAAAAGCGTCACCGTCGATACTGCTGCGTCGTGGGCTCCCATGAACATGAAGGCCTAAATCCCAACATCCGATTCTACCGTTTCCCTTCAAGGCCTCACGAAGCGGAGCGTCGGGCGCGCTGTATAACTGCAGTTGGTCGCGCTGGGTAAGCGAAATTTCGCGCCATGCTGACTGCTTCACCTGTCTTGAAGCTTGCTTGATTATAGATCTGCGTTCTAAAATTCGGTCTTTTGCACGTACAGTCCCGACGGCAGACCGGCATAGCAGCAGGCATGGCTGGTGATTCACGATTCGAAACCCGGCCACAGCGACAATTAACAATTCGACCGGTGCGAAGTGGTGAAGTGGCCAGGTGTGTGCAAATGACCACAAATGGCCGGGTTGGTTCGGTGATAATTCACTACCCCACTACGAGCAGCACAGGTTAGAGAGTTAAATGTGCTCATACTTGACCTCAAGCCAGCATGTTGAGGCAGCGCAGCAAGATAGTATTGATTACAGCAGATCGATTTTCGAGCGTTGTCATTAAAACCTACATCAAGCGAGCAGCGCACGAGCTCGCGCTGCGCGATTTGCACGTACGTGCGAGCTCATATGCATTGCATCAGTTATTACCAGTTACTAAAAGGGACAGATGGCCGCTACTACAACGCAGGCCTAACTACTTGTTTAGCGGCATGCAGTCAACAAAGATTGCAGGAGACCCGCCATTTCGCGGCATGTCGAAAGACCGCTGCCGTCGCGGAGCGTACGATCGTGCGCTCAAGCATCGTACATCGCGGCATGCTGAAAGACCGCTGCCGTCGCGGCGCGTACCGTCGTGTGCTCGAGCAGTTCCGTACACATGTCTGCTTATCGCTGCTGTGGATTCATTTATAGCAAGCATTTCCTCGCGTTTGTGCGCCTGAATCTAGCAGCGTGCAAACCTTACCTGAAGTTCCACTTCGTACGCGACTCGCTTCACTTGCGATTGACACCGCGCTAAAACTTCGCCGCTTAATTCTTGAATGGCATACACGTATTCGGCACTGCATAATTTCTTGCCTTTACGCAGCGTGCCACCCCTGAAAAAAATCTTCGGCGCCCGATATTTGCTGTAGGCCGTGATACAACACAACCGAAAGTGGCGGGTCCATATTGTAAACGTGCTTTCCGAAGCAGACGACCGAGCTTGGTACGACCCATTTTAGGACGGAGGGCGCTTTTTAGCACCTTTTTCGCAGCGCCCCCTGGGCAATGCAAGAGCCCCATAACAGCACAGCGGTATCTCTATAGCTCAGTGGCTGTGTGTTGAATTTTGAGTGCTTTCTACCGCTTTGTGCGAGTGCGGCATCTGTTGGCGGTGAGTCGATCTTCCGCCTTTGCCGTTGTGGATTCTCCTCGCTGTGTGACGCTGTTAGCCACCGCAGCTCTCTTTTTCGGAGTTCGGATACCTTCAAGCAAATTTTCGCGGCCAGGTCGAATCGGTGTGCTAGAAAAAAACAAGGACAGGAGGATAGACATGGACCAGCTATTACTATGCACTCGAAAATTGGTCAGCACTTTTTAATAAAGAAATGCGTGATTTCTGAAGAGGAACAAAACGATAACGAAACAGACTTCTTCCGTGCTATAACTGTCGTTCATAATGTGGATATAGATCCGCCGCGATGGTTACAAATGGCTCTAAATGGCCACAGCATAATGCTGCTGAGCACGAGGTCCCGGGTTCGATACACGCCAGTAGCAGTCTGATCAGGGGGCGGAATGAAAAACGACTCGTGTACCAAGATTTAGGTGCACGTTAAAGAAACGCACGTGGACGAAATATCTGGAGACTCCGAATACAGCGTCTTCCATACACCCCTGTGCTTTTCTTTTTGTCCGGCATATGGAAAGTAATTATATTCCCATCGGAATAAAAATATTTTTCCAGTGCCCTGGAGGAAATTCAGTGCATAAATATTTAAATTTCTGTTAAACACTGTCTACCTTGAAATCAAGAAAAAGTTGAAATTAAGAAAATGAAATGGGCATGGGCAGAACATGTAATGAGGAGGGACGATAACCGATGGTCATTAAGGGTTACGGACTGGATTCCAAGGGTAGCGAAGCGTAGCAGGGGGCGGCAGAAAGTTAGGTGGGCGGATGAGATTAAGAAGTTTGCAGTGGCAACATGGCCACAATTAGTACATGACCGGGGTAGTTGGAGAAGTATAGGAGAGGCCTTTGCCCTGCAGTGGGCGTAACCAGGCTGATGATGAGGATGATGATGACTGTCTACCTGACACACAGAACATCAGCTGAGCTCGATGCCCAACGAGAGGGTATAAAATTAAATGTTTGAATAATTGATGTGAATGGAAAGACAAGGAGATATGTACTTGGAACAGCTATCCATTTGCAACTGTAGAATAGTCAAAGCCAGGGATGGTGGAAGCAAAGGTTTGACAGATCGGGCGATTTCGCCCCGTAATCAGAAGAGACAAGAGCTACGTCTTTGAGAAGACAATAAAATCCAGTGGCTAATGTGACTTTATTGGTAAAGCAATGAAGGGGGCTAGTTGGTGAACGTTCATGGTTGTTTTGCGCTCAGTTTTACACAGACGATATTAAGGAAGGACAGGACGTGGACGGACGTAGCGCAAACTACCAACTGTTTAATACTGTTAAATAACGCGCTTATATACAAGGAGATATGGCGTGGGGGGGGGGGGGGGTATAAAAGATATGACAAGTTGACGAAACGTGATGATAGTTCGGGTCACGCATACATCGTTCACTTGCACCCGTTCGCCCTGGCAAACTCGACCTCAGCTTTGATAAGCGCGATGGACGGAGTGCTTACGCACATTTCTTTTTCTTTAGCTATCGCAAGCGCCTCCCATATTTCTCGCTCCGTTTTTGTTTTTGATATGCCAATCGCTGTGGTGCTTTCTAGTAGCGGAGAGCATTTGCATTGTTTGCAATGTGCAGCCAAGTTGCTAGGTGCTGTCAGAAGCTGGCACGTGTATTTTTGCTCCCGTAACCTATCGTTTAGACAACCTCCAGTTTGCCCGATGTATACTTTCCCGCAATCTAGTGGGATTTGGTAAACAACTGAAGTGGCACATTCCACGTACTTTTTCACGTGCTTAGTCTGACAGACCGTAGCACTAGGGTTTGCCTCTTTGGATCCTGCGTTCACCCTCTTGCACGTGCCTTTTAGTTTTTGTGGGGCGGAGAACAGAACTTGAACGTCATGGCGTTGGGCTGTCTTTTTTATCCTAGGTGTCAAGCCATGAATGTAAGGCAACACCACGCGTTTTTTCAATTTTTCGTTTTCCTATGTTTTCTGCCTTTTCCTGTTGGTTCTGATTTCGGGCAACAAGTTTTCACAGATTTGCACCACCATGCTATTCGGGTACCCACTGTTCCTTAAGCGGCTTACTTGCAAATCGATGCTCTCCCTCACAGCATGGCGGCATGATTTTTCAGTTGCTTGACTGATGCAAGCCTTGGCGATGCCTCTTTTTATGATTTTAGAATGGCATGAGTCATACCTCACGATTTCTTTTTCTCCTCTAGTTTTGTAGCACCAGCAGATGTGGGAGCCTCTGAGCCTAATATTTATGTCAAGGTACTGCAAATGGCAGGCTGAAGATGCCCCCGTGCTGAAGATGCCCTCTCGGTGAGCGCATATTTCCCCCCTCATCTTTTAAGAGGTTCAATACATACAAGCATTTGTCTCGCAAACCAGATTTTTTTTCAAGGGAATTTTCCACGTCTCAGTAATTTCTCTCGTCGTATTCGAGTGCTGATTGCCGTGTTATAGTTTGTTTACGAAGCTTTCCCTCAAGTCTAAATATTTTAAGGCAGTTTATCGTGTGCGTATCATGGCCACGCGCGCTTATATCGCCTTCCGTTTCTCTACCACGGGTGCGCTTTAAAACCACGGCGCTGTAATTTTGCTTCAGAGACTTTCCTTTTCTTCCTTCTTCTCCGCCCTTAAACTGGCTCTCTTAACTACTACACAAAGAACAAAGCAACAGCGCGCGCATTAGATCCCATAGATGAGATGCATATTTACAATTAGTATTAGGGTTATAATTATATTCGAGTGCTGATTGCTGTGCTATCGTTTGTTACCGAAGCTTTCCCTCAAGTCTAAATATTTTAAGGCAGTTTGTCGTGTGCGTATCATGGCTACGCACGCTTATATCGCATTCCGTTTCTCTACCACGGGTGCGCTTTAAAACCACGGCGCTGCAGTTTTTTTATTTTCTTTCCTTTCTTCTTCTCCGCCCTTAAACTGGCTCTCTTAACTACTACACACAGAGACAAAGCAACAGCGCGCGCATGCGATCCCATATATATATATATATATATATATATATATATATATATATATATATATATATATATATAGAAAACTATCAGTCATAGCTCTCTTAGTATAGCCCTCTGGGCCGTTTCCTTTTTTTTTTTCTTTCGAAAGTAGTCCTATTAGGGTTATTATAATTACACGAAGGTATTTCGCCGTCGTCAGCAGCAGTCCTTGGTATAGTTATTCTGGCGGCTAGCTTCCCACGCTATGCGTGCCGCCATCGCACCTGGTTAAGCTTTTCCTAGACGCTAGAGTTATGCTTTGTCCGCGCAACCTTGAGCGATCGGAAGGCGCGTTTTCCCCTCTTGGCCGGCGGAGAGGGGATGCTTCGTTCCTGCCGCGAAGCTCTCCACATCTCTGTAAGGTGCCTTAGGGTGGTCCCGTGCTGAAGATGCCCTCTCAGTGAGCGCATATTTCCCCTCTCATACATACAAGCATTTGTCTCGCAAACCAGATTTTCTTCAAGGGAATTTTCCACGTCTCAGTAATTTCTCTCGTCGCATTCGAGTGCTGATTGCCGTGTTATAGTTTGTTAACGAAGCTTTCCCTCAAGTCTAAATATTTTAAGGCAGTTTTCCTAGCCTCTAAGGCCGCTCGAGTTCGCTCTTCTCCTCGGGCAGCCATTTTTCCAAGAAAGAAAAACCGACTATCGCGGACAACATGAGTCCCTTTCCACGTAAGTGTGAGGCTCGGAGTAGGAGCTGTGGCGCTTGAAAGTAGCCTGGGGCCTGACGAACCAACCGACTGAGCTATCTTTCCGGGCAACATCGAAGGGTCACGAGTTCAAATCACCTGTTATGTTCCTTTTTTTTTCGCCCCTTTTTCTTTCTTTTTTTTTCTTTCCTTTAATGTCTTTTCCTTTATTTTATCACTGTACGGGAACCCTCCTAAAGAAAAAGAAAGATATACATCTTCAAATATGTATGGCCTCACATGTGCAGGTCATAAATACCAGTTTCTCTAGCCGAGTGCCATCCATGCGGTATAACCGAGCTCAGATTGGTCCACCTTGACTGATCAAATAGGGCACCACTGTAGGTTAAATGAGGCGTACAACTCCTGCGGGACCCGCCGTGGTTGCTCAGTGGTTACGGTGTTAGACTGCTGAGCACGAGGTCGCGGGATCGGACCCCGACCACGGCGGCCGCATTTCGATGGGGGCGAAATGCGAAAACACCCGTGTACATAGAATTAGGTGCACGTTAAAGAACCCCAGGTGGTCGAAATTTTCGGAGTGCTCCACTACGGCGTGCCTATCAGAAAGTGGTTTTGTCACGTAAAACCCCATAAATTAATTTTTAATTTAACTCCTACGGGGACGGTATAGCATCCGTCTCCAGTGCAAGAGGACCGTGATCCAAATCCCGGTGCCGCGCAATTATCCACCGGAAAATACAAAAAAAAAACCGTGTGTTGAGAAAATTGCACAAACAGGCCTGGAGTGCGGCCTGATCCCGGTGACCAGAACCGGTAACGCACTCTCTCACCAGAGCAGGATTGGCCACCCTGGTGCAGTACTTGGCCACAACCTCCTATATGAATACAACAATCGAACCCCGGCCCTCAGTCCCCAGCAGCCGCGAAGCAACTGACCACGGCGGCGGTCAGATCTGTGACGCTGCAGAGGGTGCTAAGAATACCTGGCTCCGGACAGGCCGCCATTGGAATCTGAACCTGGCAACGTTTAACGTTAGAACGCTATCTAGTGAGGCGAGTCTAGCAGTGTTATTGGAGCAATTAGAGGGTAGTAAATGGGATATAATAGGGCTCAGTGAGGTTAGGAGGACAAAAGAAGCATATACAGTGCTAAAAAGCGGGCATGTACTGTGTTACCGGGGCTTAGCGGAGAGACGAGAACTAGGAGTCGGATTCCTGATTAATAAAGAAATAGCTGGTAACATACAGGAATTCTATAGCAATAACGAGAGGGTGGCATGTCTTGTTGTGAAACTTAATAAGAGGTACAAAATGAAGGTTGTACAGGTCTACGCTCCTACATCTAGTCATGATGACCAGGAAGTCGAAAGCTTTTATGAAGACGTAGAATCAGCGATGGGTAAAGTCAAAACAAAATACACTATACTGATGGGCGACTTCAATGCCAGGGTAGGCAAGAAGCAGGCTGGAGACAAGTCAGTGGGGGAATATGGCATAGGCTCTAGGAATAGCAGAGGAGAATTATTAGTAGAGTTTGCAGAACAGAATAATATGCGGATAATGAATACCTTTTTCCGCAAGCGGGTTAGTCGAAAGTGGACGTGGAGGAGCCCGAATGGTGAGACTAGAAATGAAATCGACTTCATACTCTGCGCGAACCCTGGCATCATTCAAGATGTAGACGTGCTCGGCAAGGTACGCTGCAGTGACCACAGGATGGTAAGAACTCGAATTAGCCTAGACTTGAGGAGGGAACGAAAGAAACTGATACACAAGAAGCCAATCAATGAGTTAGCGGTAAGAGGGAAACTAGAGGAATTCCGGATCAAACTATAGAACAGGTATTCGGCTTTAACTCAGGAAGAGGACCTTAGCGTTGAAGCAATGAACGACAATCTCATGGGCATCATTAAGGAGTGCGCAATAGAAGTCGGTGGTAACGCCGTTAGACAGGAAACCAGTAAGCTATCGCAGGAGACGAAAGATCTGATCAAGAAACGCCAATGTATGAAAGCCTCTAATCCTACAGCTAGAATAGAACTGGCAGAACTTTCTAAGTTAATCAACAAGCGTAAGACAGCGGACATCAGGAACTATAATATGGATAGAATTGAACAGGCTCTCAGGAACGGAGGAAGCCTAAAAACAGTGAAGAAGAAACTAGGAATAGGCAAGAATCAGATGTGTGCGTTAAGAGACAAAGCCGGCAATATCGTTACTAATATGGATGAGATAGTTCAAGTGGCTGAGGAGTTCTATAGAGATTTATACAGTACCAGTGGCACCCACGACGATAGTGGAAGAGAGAATAGCCTAGAGGAATTCGAAATCCCACAGGTAACGCCAGAAGAAGTAAAGAAAGCCTTAGGAGCTATGCAAAGGGGGAAGGCAGCTGGGGAGGATCAGGTAACAGCAGATTTGTTGAAGGATGGTGGTCAGATTGTTCTAGAGAAACTGGCCACCCTGTATACGCGATGCCTCATAAGCTCGAGCGTACCGGAATCTTGGAAGAACGCTAACATAATCCTAATCCATAAGAAAGGGGACGCCAAAGACTTGAAAAATTACAGACCGATCAGCTTACTGTCCGTTGCCTACAAAGTATTTACTAAGGTAATCGCAAATAGAATCAGGAACACCTTAGACTTCTGTCAACCAAAGGACCAGGCAGGATTCCGTAAAGGCTACTCAACAATAGACCATATTCACACTATCAATCAAGTGATAGAGAAATGTGCAGAATAAAACCAACCCTTATATATATCTTTCATTGATTACGAGAAAGCGTTTGATTCAGTCGAAACCTCAGCAGTCATGGAGGCATTACGGAATCAGGGTGTAGATGAGCCATATGTAAAAATACTGGAAGATATCTATAGCGGCTCCACAGCCACCGTAGTCCTCCACAAAGAAAGCAACAAAATCCCTGTAAAGAAAGGCGTCAGACAGGGAGATACGATATCTCCAATGCTATTCACAGCATGTTTACAGGAGGTATTCAGAGGCCTGGAGTGGGAAGAATTGGGGATAAAAGTTGATGGAGAATACCTTAGCAACTTGCGATTCGCTGATGATATTGCCTTGCTTAGTAACTCAGGAGACCAATTGCAATGCATGCTCACTGACCTGGAGAGGCAAAGCAGAAGGGTGGGTCTGAAAATTAATCTGCAGAAAACTAAAGTATTGTTTAACAGTCTCGGAAGAGAACAGCAGTTTACGATAGGTAGCGAAGCACTGGAAGTGGTAAGGGAATACATCTACTTAGGGCAGGTAGTGACCACGGATCCGGATCATGAGACTGAAATTACCAGAAGAATAAGAATGGGTTGGGGTGCGTTTGGCAGGCATTCTCAAATCATGAACAGCAGGTTGCCACTATCCCTCAAAAGGAAAGTGTACAACAGCTGTGTGTTACCAGTACTCACATATGGGGCAGAAACCTGGAGGCTTACGAAAAGGGTTCTGCTGAAATTGAGGACGACGCAACGAGCTATGGAAAGAAGAATGATGGGTGTAACGTTAAGGGATAAGAAAAGAGCAGATTGGGTTCGGCAACAAACACGGGTAAACGACATCTTAGTTGAAATCAAGAAAAAGAAATGGGCATGGGCCGGACATGTAATGAGGAGGGAAGATAACCGATGGTCACTAAGAGTTACGGACTGGATTCCAAGGGAAGGGAAGCGTAGCAGGGGGCGGCAGAAAGTTAGGTGGGCGGATGACATTAAGACGTTTGCAGGGACAACATGGCCACAATTAGTACATGACCGGGGTAGTTGGAGAAGTATGGGAGAGGCCTTTGCCCTGCAGTGGGCGTAACTAGGCTGATGATGATGATGATGATGATGATGATGATGACTGCAAATGACCTTCGGTAGTGGTCTCGTACGTGAACTCTAAACCTTCATGCGCTTTCTTGAACATGCTGATGATAGTTTCTACACTGAATGGATCGGTTTGGTCTTCCTTCATGCACACCACATAATCCTCAACATATCTGAAACAGGTAGTTATGTTAGTTTCTTCAAACAAGGTGGCAAGTTTCCTGTCTCCCACACTCAAAAATAGGTCGGAAAGCACGGGAGCTATACAAGAACCAATAGCGATGCCGTCCTTCTGCTCATACACACTGTCACCATATTCAGCACCACCACCACACAGTCACCACCACAGTGATTGTCACCACCACAGTGATTGTCACCACCACAGTGATTGGCATATGAAAAACAAAAACGGAGCGAGAAATATGGGAGGCGCTTGCGATAGCTAAAGAAAAAGAAATGTGCGTAAGCACTCCGTCCATCGCGCTTATCAAAGCTGAGGTCGAGTTTGCCAGGGCGAACGGGTGCAAGTGAACGATGTATGCGTGACCCGAACTATCATCACGTTTCGTCAACTTGTCATATCTTTTATACCCCCCCCCCCCCCCCACGCCATATCTCCTTGTATATAAGCGCGTTATTTAACAGTATTAAACAGTTGGTAGTTTGCGCTACGTCCGTCCACGTCCTGTCCTTCCTTAATATCGTCTGTGTAAAACTGAGCGCAAAACAACCGTGACTTTATTGGTTTTTACAGAAATTTTTATTTATTTATTTATTTTCAATCCTGCTGTTCGCTTTCGAGAGCATGGCAGTTGTGCAGTACAATAATTCTTCTGTGCACTGTAGGGCAAGGAAAGTGCAGGTTATACAAAAAACGACATATGAAGTGCCAGTTATACAAACTATGCAAGTAATACAGTGTTAACATCAAACGGTATAGTAAAAAAAAGAAAGAAAGAAGAAGAAAAGAAAAGACACGAAGCTTTACGAGAAATGCCAAGGAGAATAACAATAGCACAGGTGGCACTAGGAGCAAGTAATAAAACAGAAGCAACTAAAAAAAAATCGAGCGTTTGAGAATCATTATGGCAAACGAATAAACTGTTGAAAATGAGAAGGTTTATTAAACTTTTCTAACGAACAAAGAAATCTGTGCCGAAACCCCTGCATGCATAGGTGCTCTTACGAACACACATTTTCTATTTGCGAGGTGAATTCAAATAATGATTCAGATAATGATAATCGACCAATCCGTATCAAGCGTTCATTCCATCCTTTGTGGCGTGCCTCAGGGCTCGGTATTGGGACCATTACTCTTTTCCTTGTACATAAATGATCTGCTAGATGCTTTGAATTATGCCCAAACTATTATGTATGCTGATGACACAACCCTTCTCTTCTCTAGTCATGACCCTGATATGCTCGAAAGGCACGCTAATAGTGATCTTTCTCAGATGTTCCAGTGGTTTTTACAAAATAAATTAACAATACATACCTCAAAGACTAAATACATTGCGTTTTCTAGTCCATACAAAAATTCATATAGCTTAAATGAGCTACGAATAGGCGCAAACCCCCTCGAACGAGTCGATCAACAGGTATATCTTGGTATAACTCTAGATTCAGCTTTCAATTTTAATCCTCACATAATTCGAATAAGCAGCAAATTGAGACGGGCTTGCTTTGTCCTAATAAAAGCTAGAAAGTTCTTCTGGCTTCGCACATAAAATTTTTTTTTATTATTGCCTTTTTCAAAACAATATGACTTACTGTGTGGAGTCCTGGGGACTTACGTATAACACGTACTTGAATCAAATAGTAATTTTACAAAAAACAGCACTTCGAATAATAACACGTAGTAAACACACAGATAGATCCGCTCCGCTCTTTCGTCACTTAGACATTACGCTTTTCTTTGCTATGCGGGATTTCAAACTAGCTTGTGTGGTTATAAATATACTAAACCATAACATCCCACTATCATCATCTATTTTTGTATATCCATCTCGTTCAACTAGAATTTTTTTTAGTTGTCGTTTTAACCTTCCAGCTGTTAATAATGTGTACGGTAAAAGAACTATCGCCTATGCCACTGCTAAAATTTGGAACCAACTGCCTGCTAACTTAAAAATAGGTCAATTCTCAATCGCCGATATAAAAAAATTTTTCCGGAGCCAGCAATATTCGACTCCACTACAAGTCTGTGTTTTTCCTTCATGCATTCTTCCTTTTATTTTGTCCTCCGAACTATTGTATAATTTCTTGAGCATTTCGCCTTCCTTTGTGTACAACTGTCGCATAACTGCTGTTACATGAATCCTGTGTAAAATACTGAGTTGTCTCGCTACAATTATTTTTTCGCACTTCCTGCATGGGCCCAAGTCTAGCCGAGAAGGCTAAGGGCCCAGATGATTCACATGTACTTCTTATTAGTCGTTTGAATAAACTGATTTTGAATTGAATTGAATGTTGGTGATTTTGGCGTCAATTGGTTCCATTCTGCAATTGCGAGCGGGAAGAAAGAATACTTAAACATGTCATTTTTACATACATATCCTGTCAATGTGTGCGCATGCTTATTGCGTGTAGGTCGAGCCTGGGAAAATGAAATGTATTTGGAAGTATCTATCCTATAGTTATTTTTTAGTTGTTGACACAAGAATTTTAAGCGAGCGTGTTTCGCTCTTACAGATAGCGTTCGTAAACCGGACTGGGTTGAAAGAAATGTTGGCGATTCTGTACGTTTATATTAGTTATGGATGAACCTCACAGCTTTCCCTTGTATTGATTCTAGTTTGCTTATGTTTGTCAGTGTATGCGGAAACCAGGCTTTGGTAGCATATTCGAGAACAGGCGTCACAAATGATGTGTAGGCTAGCAGCTTCGTTGATGTGGTTGCGAGCGCCAGGCTTCTTTTTAAGAAAAAAATAGCTTGCGCAGTGCCTTTGAGATTACTTACTGATATGTTTGTTCCATTTGAGCTCCGAGGTTAATGTAACGCCTAGATATTTATGCTCTTTCACCTTGTTAAGTGGAGTGCCGTTAATTGCGTATATAAAGATTGATGATACCGTTTTTCCGATGACAGTCATGATCGCGGACTTTTGTATGTTGCATATCATACTGACCGGAAATAAAGACGGGGACAGAAGGAGAGAGCACAAAAACAACACGGGCAGTAACTTTCAACTGGTTTATTCACGGCAACCCATGGGCATATATAGACAAATAGAACATGCGCTGAACGCTGGAAAGAAAAACACTCATCAGTCTAGCGGGGCAAGCACGCCGATTAATCTTGCCCGGCAGGTAGTCGCCATGATTTAACTGATGAGTTCTTCTTTTGTATCTTGATTTTCATCTGCCATTTAGAGCACCAATTAGCTATGTCCGCTAAAGATTCATTCAATTTAATATATTCATTGTAATGATTGATTTCTCTGTAAATAACGTAGTCATCCACGAATAGTTTTATATTGCAACTGATGTTAGCTGTAATATCGTTAATATAGAGTATGAAAAGCAATGGTCCGAGAAAGGACCCTTGAGGGACTCCGGATATTACTGCGCCTGTATTAGAAAGCGTTTCTTTCGTAAACCAGAAATTGCGAGCGGTTACTTAAGAAACCTTTTATCCACGCAGAAAGTTCTCCTATACCAAAAACGTCTACAACTTTAGCTATTAATTTGCTCTGACATACACAATCAAAATCCTTAGATAAGTCTGGTAGAATTGAATCGGTTTGTCCGCAGTTATTAAGTGTAACAGTAAGATGGTGGACAGTTCTTTTGGTTGAGTTAATGTCGATGGACCAATGCGAAAACCAGGTTGGTTGGGAGAGAAAAAATTAATGCGCTCTAGGTGATGTGCTTTAAGAGTATGCGCTCGAAAAGTTTATGTGATAGGCTAGTTAGTGAAGTGGGTCTGAAATTCTAAGGTAATGTTGTATCACCTCCCTTGTGGATCGGGATTTGCAGATTTTCAATCTTCAGGTAGCTGTGAAGTCGTAAGTGATTTCCGGAAAACTAGGCCAAGATAGATATTTACTGAACCACTTTACATAACTTTTGAGGAAAGAATTAGGTATATCGTCGGAGCCACTGCTTTTATTGGGGTTAAGTTTACACAGTAGATTGAAAATACCAACGTGCTCAATCTGTAGTTTATCGATTTTCCTGTAATGTTGCGTTTTAATTGTGGCGATAATGTTATCATCTATAGTAATCACTGACCTAAAAATCGTTATATGCGTTAAACTTAGCAGTTTTTTCTTCGGGAAGGAGACGTAGTATATTTATTGGCACGAAAGTAATTCCAGAACCTCTGGGGATTATTAACAATGAAATTAAGTAGTGTCACATCAAAATAGTCCTGTTTAGCATGTTTAGTTTAAGTTTGAATTGCGCGATGACGTCCGGTACTACATGACTTCTAAATTCTCTCTTGCCTTTTGTTTTTATTGCCCTAGGTAACTTTTTTCAAACGTTGCTTTGCCTGAGTAACTACTCGCTTGATTTATGGATTAATTTTGGAGGGCGCTTTGTTTTTGTAGGTAGGTAGTGAGCGATGCAGTAAAGTACAACAGATTTTCAGTGAAACCAAAGAGAATTTACATCTACTGAAGTATCGAAACTGGTTTCTGAAAAATGCTGGAATTCATGAGTGAGGTGCGTTAGTATGCTATCGTCATCAGCGTTATCGCAGTCTCTTACTAGAGATACAGATGAATGAGTTGTTGTGATGTCAGGTACGACGCACACTGGTAAGTCATGGTCTGATATACCACGAGTTACATCAGTTTTCATACAGTTTATGTCGAAGTGATTACTGAAAAAGATTAGATCAGGTATATTCTGAGTAATTCTCTGCGAGCAAGTTGGGCGTGAAACGACTTGATGAACATTGAAGGTTAGCATGAGGTCGAACAATTCATCCGAAGCAGATGATGAGTAGCACACATTATTCCAGTTCATGTCGGGCGGATTAAGGTCACCCATGAGGACAACGCGTGAACCAAACACATGGCGTTTCATGTAATGGCACAGAAGCATCACCAGAGTTTTGGCTCCGATAAACACAGCCTATGAATACGCTCGTAACGTCGCAAAGTAGTTAGCAAAAAATGGCATCTGCGCTTTGTACCTCTGGAAGAGCCACAAAAGAAAGCCCTTTCTTTATCCATATCGCCACTCCGCCACCACGTGTGGGACGGTGTTTTCGGGCCACAGAATAGTTGGGCGCTGCAAACTCGTGATCAAAAATGTCAGGCGTGCGTCAGGTTTCTGTGAGGGCTGCTAGGTGAGGTTCATGATCAATGATCAGATTTTCAAGTGATTCAGGCTTGTTGGGTGACGTTTCTTATATTCACCGTGAGTACGACGAGTACGAGTAGTAGCTCCCTATTTTGTTTGGTCGCTGGGTACGCTCACCGCCTTTCATGCACTTGCAGTAGGTAAGACCACTTCTAAGCGTTTTTTATTAAGTGGTATCTTGTCATCCTTCTCATTGCTCCAAGCATATGCTCGATTATTTACGTATAACTTATCAAAAACAATGGAAACTTTCTCACTATTTTGTCGCCTTGCTTTCGCACTGTTCCAAAGTTTCCTTCGGATATCGCGTACGCGTTTCGAAAAGTCTTTCGAAAGGCCTAGATCTTTGTATGCCCGTTTTACTATTGAAAATTAGTCTCTTGAGTCTAGTAGCTTAAGAATTACAGGCCTAACCTTGTTTGGCGCTGCTCTACCACTTTTATACATGTTTTGAGTGCAGAGTGCAGTGGTTAAAGCTTATACATTATTTTTAATTGCATCATTTTTCACAATTATATTTACAACATTAAGGGCACAAACAGAAATACAGTGTAATCTCATTATGAGAAACTGATTATAGTGAACTACTGGATATAACGAGGTAATTCCCCTTGAAGTTACCGTATAAACTCATGCGTCTAAAATCTGAAATTTTCTCTTTACGAAGCAACACCTTGTTTAAGTTAATATAACGAACCTTTTCGAGTTCGGCATAAATATTTGCAGATTTACGACGTGCCGAAACACTGCTATAACGCAACACGGATGCTACAACTAAATGTCGCTAGTGCATATGTTATTGGAACGGAGTACTATCTTCACGTTTCTAACTGAAAGTTGTTGAAATTTGGCCGAGTTTTCGAAATACCATCTTGGAAAGTACTGCCGATTGAGTGCTGCCCATTGAGGTGAACTACGGTGCAGTATAGCAGAAAGCCGAAAATTTTGGACGTGTTCATCAGCCGGCTGAAATATGAAAGCAATGTATTTACATGCCGTACTTAATGCAAATGTCGAATCTTTCACAATATTTGGTGATACTAAATTTTTGCATATCAGACCCTAACATTTGACAAACCTAGTTTTTATTCATAAATAGCGAGAAAGGTAGCGAATTAAAGAGAGAGAGAGAGAGAGACAAAAGGGGAGGGAAGTCAGGCAGGTTAGCCAATGTCAGTACCGGCTCACAACCCTGTGCTGGGGAAAGGGGTAAAGGGAATAAAAAGAGAAAGAAGAAAGAAAACTGAGAAATATTCACACAGTAACACGATGCTACACGCTACAACATTCAATGACGGTCGCACAATTCACAGGTCCGTAAACACTTCAGCAGATCCCTTAAGGCCTTCAGTGCCAAAACCAAAAAACTGGATAATCGCCCCTTCATAGAAGAAAAGTTCTAGCAGCGAGTTAAAGCTTACGATTGCGCTCTACACACATTGCGTAATAAATGTTAGTTACACCGACACAACTTTCAGAACGCGAACGGCATTGCGGGGTCTTGTAGGCCCCTCGTCAAATAAAATGATACATTATTTCAGAGACGTCCCGAACTCGCCACAAAGAAGAGTCGCGTGGCCAGTGCGTGACTGGCGGGCATGTCAAGTACAGACTTTTTTGGGTCAGGCACAATTCGTGCAGACGGGTGCACTACGAACGAATGAACGTTGCGAGATATCACGTTTCATTCTCGACTCTTTCCCCTCACTCTATATCTCTCAACCACAGCAATGTCACAACTAAACGCATGCCGTTGTTTTCTGCTCCAAGGCCTTTCGTATTTTCTAGGACACTTTCTTCTATGCCTTCCGTCTTTCAGGAACTCGGTTTTCACGATTATTTCACTCCTTTCGTTTCTGAGCTGGCGTACTATAGTGTCTCGTGCACCATAGCCAGAAACACAACGAGAGTCTCGAGACAGATAAAGCGAGCACTCTTTTGGCGACTGGCCATTCTTTTGTCGAAATTTACAAGAAAATACTTTGACCCCAGTCCTGGCGTCATATGCGGTATCTCATGACCACTGACAGCGACGATATGCCTCTTTAGTATGGCGCGTGCGGTTATTCGGAAGTCGAATTTAATAGTCATTGCTATTCGATTCGAGAATCCACTATTCGCAATCGTCGTACATTCGTTTGGGTTCAAATATAATGGATAACTACAGTTATGCGAGCCTACAGGGAGATAGAACCGATGCCAGTAGTGACTGTTCTAAGTAATTCTGCAGCACGACAGCCGTGGTCGTTGCGCCGAGGCGCGGGTTCTTGAACGAACGCGCCAAACAAATAACTCCCGCTCAATAATTTCCAGTGATACAATCAACAAGCCTCGTCCTTAGGCAGCCTACGAACTGGCTCTCTCGATTAACCTACAGCAATTTATTATTTAGCCAGTATCGCCATGCTTGCATCCACCTAAAGCAATGTGCGCTTCTGCAATTCAGTGAGTACAGTACGCGAATCTGGCGGCCGTTCCTTTATTTCATTACTGCCATTGTCGTAGTGCGCTAGATACGACAACGTTTCATTTGTTTCTCATGTATTTGTAAGTTCTGCAGATGACCTGTTGTCCAGTTATGAACGGTATTACATGTATCAAATATTGTAAATAAGACTTTTTTATTATACACACGTCATGCAACCTTTAAGATTCCCTATTCACGGCGGCCGCATTTTGATGGGGGCGAAATGCGAAAACAACCGTGTACTTAGATTTAGGTGCACCTTAAGGAACCCCAGCTGGCCCAAATTTTCGGAATCCCCCACAACAGCATGCCTCATAATCAAATCGTGGTTTTGGCACGTAATACCCCATATTTTTTTTAATTCACTGTGTTTAGGAATGAGAAAATATTCTATATTTTGTTCGATAATCGAAATGAGTTTTTCTCGACTATTCGTAATAAATTAGATGTCGAAACTTTCTCTGTTCTAGCAGCCCGCCTTTTTAGCTGAGAAGCTTGCCCAGCAATGAAAAAGTTGCTTCGATGGCCTGATCATTTCCTCAAAAGCGCATTTGCATAATTTGATTATTTGTACATGAGTGTCCAACAGCAACTGTGCAGTGAGAATGGTGCCTTAAAATTTTAATTTTTACTTACGACAGGGCAGTGATCACTGCAGCAGATGCTGAAAATGACCACCACCGGCTTGAAGACATCTGCACGCGACGGTACATATTATTGAACATCGGTTGAGGGGTGCTGGAGTTATCTGCGCAATGTACTAGGCAATGGCTGTCTGTAGCTCCGGCAGTGTATGTGGATTGTTCTCGTACACCTGTCCTCTGAGTGCAGCACAGAGACATCATCAGATAAACTACATGTATTGAGCTATCATATCGAAAGTGAAACTGCGATGTCATTAACATTTATCGTGATATTTTGCGTTTATTTTCTCACTGCACAATTACTTTTCGGACACCGAGTATAATCAACATGACAACTGTCCAGGCTTGTACCCGGTCTTGATTAAACGTTTGTGCTGATCAATGTTTTAATTGTCAGGTTTAAATATAGTTGCCTAACCATATTCTTTTCAATAAAGTTACTTGAATCACTCACATTCCTGCGCATTTTTGAGGTTAGTTTTAGAGCCGCAACTGTGACTGTTTTGTATTTCATGTATACACCATATAAATTTCCCTTATATTTCTCACAGCCATCAGTGAGATGAATGAAAAAAAAACAAAAATATATGCAGTAGTAGGCCACTTGGAGTGTGAATTCTTGAGAGGGAAGGTCAGAACTTCTAATCTGCCTGCAGTAGATTGTGCTCTTTAAGCTTTAGGGTAGGTTTTGCTTTATTGTCGTTATAACTAGATAATGGTGATAATTGCTGCATGATGCTGTGATGATGGCAAGGATACACACCAACGTGATGAATACAGCTAAAATATACTTGAAAAGTGTGCTCGATTAGGCTGATCGGTACACCTTGTTGTAGAACACAGCGATCCTTGAGGTTCTGTGTGTGTCCTGTGTTGTGCGCCTAAAATGTGCTTTTTAACAAAATGCCATTGTTTCTCTGAAATAAAGCGAAGTCGGTGCGTGAATAGAAGTTACTCTTTGCACTGCGACTTACGGCGAATTATTTTCTTCTTTAAGGCGTACATGGCGTGTTGTACTGCAGAATTAAGGGTCAAAAACAGCAGATTGTTTGGTTTGAGCGTGTCATTGGTGTATGGCAATCGAATACATTGAAGAGTTTTTGGTTGGGAGAAGTGTTAATTTAAGAGGTGCACGGCTCCTGCTGGTACTCCCACATATCGAGCGCCCCTAGCAGGCGCACACATGCATATCTTGCCCAGAAATGTGCGTTTGTGGCAGAGAAAAAAAAATTATGTCGCAGCATTCTTTGTGGGTTATAGATTGATTAGTGTGCTGTTTTATTTTGTATATTGACTGTCACTGTTGAAAAATGTTAACGAAATATGCTTTATTGCCGGTCAGTTTGTTTATTTGTTTGCCATATCACTCCATACTATCATCATTTGCTCATTAGACAATGTCTAGTTTGGGGAGAGGCCGTTGACAGAACAGCTGCCATCACTGCCAGTGCCATAGGAATAAATCGCTCACTCACAGGGAACCTAACATCGGCACACAACATCGCTCATGACACTATCATTTAGCTTCTCTATGCTTCAACCATAATGTTATATCTGGAAACTAGCGGCAACATGATGTTGGATATAATGGTGCACGATCGGTAATTGGCGAAACTGCTTTATGCAATGGAGGCCGGCAGCAAACAAATTTAACTTCTTCTCAGTGACAACTGGGGCAATTTTGATTCCATTCAGCCATATCTTCTTGCACGGAGTGAAACGTGCGTGAAAACAGGCAATTTGCGCAGAAATTTTAGGACAAAAGCACGGCTGACCTTGTCACTATTTTTTGCCGCTTGTTTGCCCATCGTCATTAGGGTCACTGTGGCAGAGTTAGCCAAGCTGACTTCATTTGGGTCGTGCCGAGCTGTTGCAAGATATAATGGAAAGTTAACGACCGGCTAAAAATGGTTAAACTCGTTAAAAAGTAAGGAAATTACCTTTTTTTTTTTCTAGACAACATTTCGGGCATTCTAATGCGCGTGTAATAAGCCCAGTATGTAGTTGCAGTTCATTGATGCCAGAAGCATGAGGACCTTACCTTTTGCTGAGCTCTAAACATTTCAACCGGAGGTCGAGAGCGAAGTTTGAGAGGGTTCGGTACTGTGCGGTAGCGAAATGAGTGTGTCGTGCGCCCACTATAAACGTGCGTTGCTTCTATGTGGCTTGGGACGTTGCGCGATAAGCTACGCACAATTCAGCCTAATTACATGTGCACAGCACACATTGATACTCGCCACTAACTCGTCATTCATCTCTCGCAACAACTATACGTAAAATTTCACGCATGTTTATAGATGCCAGAGACTTTGATTGTGTAACGGGGTGCGTCGGTGATGTGTAGATGGCCTGTTCAGGTGTTTCGCATACAGGTACAAGAAACACAAGTAGTACTTTGAGGAGTAGATGTTTGCTGTAGCGCAGGAAGTCCGTTTACTCGCCTCTTTTTTTTTCGTCTGTGTGCTCTACAGATATAGAACAGCAGCGCCGTACAAGTACGCGTCCACATGAGATTTTTTTTCCCCTCCAAACCAGGTCATAGTTGAAAGTTCACATCTTTGTTCGGCTACAAGTCATGAGCAATAGTGATACATCGTATAATATAGCATGGTCCTAATTTCGAATCTTTGGTTAGGAAAATAGGCTAAGCGCGGTGGGCTGTGCAGCATGCAATCAAACTTTAACACATAAGCAGCAGTTATACTACCAGCTGCAATGGGTTGCTTATCGGGTCGTCCAGTTCACCAGCTAGTGTTACAGCAGAGCGCCCCTATCAAACCAAGAAGAGGGGGGCGGGGGGAGTTGCATGCTTCCAAGACTGCAATTCAATTCAATGCTTTATTTCCTATCTTTCAAAGGAAGTAGCAGCCACAAAAATCTACTGCAGCGAGTAGCTTGGCGAGGTGGCTGCCCCCGCCAAATGACAACAACGGACAGAGCAAAAATAGAACAAACAGTAAGAAGTTACATGGACGATCTGAATCCTTTAAAACGCAGAACTGGGAAGGCAAGCTTATGCCTAACTAGCAATTATAGCAAACTGAAACAGCTTCTACAGAAATAAATTAAGCGACAATGTAATGAAACCGAGGTTAACAACGACAAAAAAGGAAGAAAAAATAATAATTTTCTAGTTCAACAAAACCGAAGAAAAATGAAAGATTCGCCACAAGAACATGTCGCGCACTCGTTGCAATGACATGATTGCAGTGTCGACCCCGTTAGTTTGTTGCAAATTATTGGGCAACGAAGGAAGCCGGTATTGAATCATTTGTTCTCCATAGTTTGTACGACCGCATCTTACATTCGATAATAACAATAGCTTCTTTTCTAATAACAATAGCTTCTGAATATTTTCATTTGTAGTTACCCCCAAACAAGAACACCACAATTAAAAACAAAATAAAACAATGAGATATAGCATTAGATTAAGAGATGCGGGGAACGCTGTGCAATTCCGGTACAAGAAACCGATGGTCCGTGAAAGCTTGGCAACCAAGAAATCAACCTGTGCGTCCCATGATATAGTAACAGAAAAGTAAACGTTCGGAGTTTCGAAGGACTGAACATATTCAGCTGATGTGAATTTGATAGAGCGTACATGGTAAGGTCTGCGGCACGCGGATGGAACATTACTTGTTTCAGTATTACTGACATTAAGTTTTATATTAGTTAGTGTTTATATATATATATATATATATATATATATATATATATATATATATATATATATATATATACGCGCCTAAAATGCTTCCCTGAGGAACTCCTGTACTAAGCAGTTTCAGAGATGCGAAACCGTTAATTTCTACATAGTCTGAGCGGTATCGTAGGTGCGATGATATTAAAAGGTGGGCATGAGCACTTAGACCTCAGTGATGAAGTTTCTGGAGTGAACCTGAAGACTAATGCTATCGAAAGCTTTCTAGAAATAAGTTTTGATTTCCAAAATCTTAGAGTTTGTTATTTTTGTGGAAGGACAATCTCTGTGGATCAATTTTTTTTAAAAGTCATATTGCACTGACTTTCAAATCTTATAACGGTCAAAGGAGGATGTATAACGCTTAAGTATAACTTTCTCTAGGTCGTTTGAAAAAATCTCGCAGGATGATAATTGGAAAGATCGTTTCTTTCACCTTTCTTGAATAAAGGACACTCGCACACTGAATTTTACGTGGAAAGACACTTGTTGTTAGACACAAATAAAAACATGAACTTAACACTGCACAATAATGTCAATACCGTATGTAGGTGGTGTTATCTGCATGCCTGACGCGTCGATATACTTGCTGTTATCTAATGCGGCAGAATATGAAACTACTTTAGTTTCAGTAAGCGGGTGCAAAAAAATTGTGTGCTCACTATATTGCCAGCGTGTGACTTCAATTAGAAGGAGGCAAGATAGGCAAAATGTTAAATGCATTCGAAAGTTCAACACCTCTTAACTTGGCTCTATCCTTAAATAATTTTGTAAGTGCTTCAGGTATATCACCAATTAGTGATATCCTTAAATAATTTTGTAAGTGCTTCAGGTATATCACCAATTAGTGATATTTTTTCCAGAGTTCATAAGATCTTCCTTGAGGAGTACTGAATACATTATCATAATAACAACTCGTTGCTACAGGGATATTCTTGTTTATGTGATTTCTGTACGCTTTATAATATTTCATTGCGTCGGCAGATCTTCTTTGAATAAGAACTCTGTAGAGCTGGTCGCGGTTTCCTATTTGGCTAAGCAGTTCATGATTCGTCCACGGCTTCCTACTTTTGCTGCATTTACTAGAGGTTTTGTAAGGAAAACGGTCGTCATAAACTCTCGTGAATTCGCGACATACCATAATTGCCACCATATTACGCGTCAAGTGGTAAGACGAGAACGTACCTTAAAGGGGTTATGAAACACTCTTCTGACTAATTGTAGAATGGCACCATTATTAAAGGGTGTCGTCTCACGAATCTCATGCCGCAAACATTTTCCGAATCCTTCAACCGTGAGTGTGGGTATCGCAGCGGTACCCGGCTTTCGCTTTCTTCTCGTCTCCGCTAGCGCGTCCGAAGCTGCGCCGCGGAGAAGCCAAGAGGGCGAAGGCCCGGCCAAAAGTTGAGTTGTCGCGCGGCGGTGAAATTACGGCGAAAAGGCTCGTCGCGGCACTCAGTGGCGGCCGTGGTAAGCTGCGTAGCGCAGCCCGGCGCTGCCATCGCGGATGCCACGCGCACCCGACGTAACTGCGCGCAGAGCAAAGATAAAACTGTACGTTTCCCGGTACAGTCACCGTTCCGTACACACCTGCTCAGAAGGAGAAAGAGAGAGACCAACGTTTTACGTAAAGACGTGATGTCGACCACAGCGGCACACCATGCATCACATGATGCATTTATTCCAGGCTGGGCGTTATTGCCACAACGGTGAAACTGAATCACTATTGGATTTTTATATAGTACCCTGAAACGAGATGTTGTTCCCAAGGACGGCAGGGAGAACGCTGTCGTGTAATTATTTTCTGGAGTTAGCTTTTCTGATAGGTTCACGGATGCCACCACATACACCGGGGTTAAGGGCCCATAACAATTATCGTCGTAAACTAATTCGTTACTGTTGCTGATTCCGCTTATTTGACCAGCTCATGCGCTGTAGCCTTTCAATGTAAGGAACAACACGAAGATTCCATATAAACAGTTGAGTATTAAGCAATTATAGCCTTTAAAAATTATTTGCAGTATAGCCCGCCTTTAATTGTATGCGAAGTTTGAATATGATATGAAGTAATCTTAAGGCCCATAACTAAAGGACACCTGTTGTTCGCTTTTATGCAGTTCTTATCTGACTTCTGATTCATATGTTCCTTACGAGCCATTAGCAATGCATAGTTTCAGTCAAGCATCGATCCATCCGGGGTAGTCTCATATATGCAAAAGTCAAGAGAAAATTGGATATGCTGGTTGCGCGGCGTCGAAAGTAGTTAAAAATCAGCAACCCCCTACCGGAAATTTGAGGTTGACTTTATCAAAAATGATCCCAATGGCAATTCTAATTAACAGAGCCAGTCAATTTCAAATTATACTCGGGATAAGAAACGACGAATTTATAATCCCTAACAATATACACGGTGTTTCAGCGAAGTTTCTCACAAAAATTTTTTTTTTAAATATTGCATGTTGCACATAGCACAATTGCAGTCCATGAGCTGGTCTTCCCGAAGAGGCGGACATCACTTGCACAAAGTGAAATGCAAAATATAAGAATTAAAAAAAATTACTGATTATGTTTTGAACTTATACACATATTGCAAGTCACAAATTCTAACGGGTGAGACTGCAAGGCATATCCACTTGAAAAGAATTGCGTGGTTGACGCCATTTACAAGATATGCGCCATCAAACTTGCGGTAAAAATGCGGTGTCATTCCACTTACTTTCTTAACAAAACGTTTTATAATAATAATAATTATGGGGTTTTACGTGCCAAAACCACTTTCTGATTATGAGGCACGCCGTAGTGGGAGACTCCGGAAATTTCGACCACCTGGGGTTCTTTAACGTGCACCTAAATCTAAGCACACGGGTGTTTTCGCATTTCGCCCCCATCGAAATGCGGCCGCCGTGACCAGGATTCGATCCCGCGACCTCGTGCTCAGCAGCCCAACACCATAGCCACTGAGCAACCACGGCGGGTAAAACGTTTTATGCATTGAAACAAAAAAGTAGCTGGAACGCCAATGCATTTCTCCGCAAAGTTTGGGAATTAATAACTCAAAACTGGTGTCATCCTAAGAATTCGTTCAAAGTGGATCCGCCCTGCGAACTCCCTGGATAAAATTTGTAAATTGCAATGTCTCTATAAAGTAATTAGTTAAAACATAATTATTTATTTTTGTTAATTAGTCGATTATGCATTTGAATTTTTCTTGCAAGTAATGTCAACCTCTTCGAGTAGACCACCTCGTGGACTAGAATTGTACTATCTGCCACAGGCAATTAAAAAAAAAATTTTGAAAGTGTTCACTGAAACACCCGGTATTTTATGAGTTCTTATGCCTAACTGTAAATCTCTAAAGTATGTACCATTTGCAATATACTTGCCTTAACAACAAGAGTCATTTATCGCTTTGGCGTGCACTACTCGCAACATAAGGTAAACTCCTTATATACCACACCCTTTTCTGCGTCGAGCATTAATTGCGGTAGTCTAGGGCGAATCACGACAATTAAAGCAAATATTTACGCCAATTCATCTTTACAAATGCATTTTGCTGTTTTAGTACTCATAATTTGTTATTGTTTTGTATCTCTTTCTGCTCCTATAAAAATGCGGGCACCGCATACGGGAATCAAACGGGTGACTGAGCTCAGCTAGAGGATGCTGTAGCCACTGAGCAGTGCTGGTGAGTGCTGGTGAATAGCCAAGAAATGCGAATGCATGACGCGATTGCTCTGTTGTGAAGTGAATGACTATACTCCGTGACGCTCACGGTGTTATGTTTATGAGCTTGATACTTCATGTACGTGCCACGGTGGCAATGCCGAAAGCGACCGCAGAAAGCACATGTATGATCAATGGCTGGTTGTTTGTAGTGGTTTATCCCATCTACGATACTGTATGTGAGTTCGCAAAGAAGAGTACGAGTTTATTGATGAAAACGTATACGAGGCGATGAACCCGTGCACATTAAAACATTGTACTTGGCTGCAGGAGATGTAGGAATTTTGCAGCGTTACTTTGAACACGATGGTCACTTGGCAGTCTTTAGGCTGTCGACGCCCTGGTTACTCGTGGTGTCCAGATTACAGTATTTCCTAGCATGTACACCCGCTTCAATTCACACCAAGTCAGCGCAGCGTGCAAGCTTCGCTGACTCGGCGCAAAAGGGCGGCGCGGCTAATAACGGTGCATGGGGTCGGTCTTATGGACGTAAATAATTCCCTACCGGAGGGGTGCTTCGTGCGTACAGCGCCGTACTGACATATAATGAGTGTCTCCTTGTTGTCACCGATTAGAGAGCGCCGATAAAGAGATACGTATAAAATTTTCATCGCAGATGCTGGTGCGTATTAATTGCAGTTTCTTAGCCTCCTACTTAGCCATATATCATATGTATTAGCAGGCTTTTGGGGGGCACAGTCTGTAGTGACCACGGGAAAAAAAAAAAAAAAAACTTCTTCTGGGCGGTTGCATGGGTCCGTGAGGACGACGAATGATGTGACAAGATGATTGAGTCGTGCACGTTATTTACTCAACACTTGAAGGGTAAACAATGGATGGCAAGCAAGAACGCGTTGAAGGTTAGAAGAAGCGTGCAACGAGTTTGCGGAAAACTACTCCACCGTGGTGCGTTCGCGGCTCCAAGGCCGTGCCTCATTCCTGCACTGCTGTCTCCTTTCTTCCGGTTTTATTTTCGTCCTTGTCAACACAGTGAATGCGCCGCTGCTAGCGTGTACAGCGCCTGGGAAAACGGCAAATTTAGCCTTAATCGAAGCGCCCATCTGTTTCCCAGCTACAGTGTCTATGCGGCGAGCAGCAACGAGAAACCTAGCTGGCCTCTTCGGAGAAAGAAAAATCGCGCCGATAAACTTACTGAGTGGAGGCTGACGTCACAGCTTTTTTTATGGCTTACAGCGCACAGCTCATTGCATGGGAGCGCGGTTGTGTTGTGGAGATAACAGGGCGAGGACGTCGTCCCTTACGGAAGTCGCTATTAAAACTCGGTTGCGTTCTTGCCAAGATTTTGTTTCTTTAAGTTGTTTTTCTCATAAGACGCAACTGAATATCATGCATGCAGTCTTAAGTCGCTATGTCGGAATCTGTGCGAAAAAAAAAAAGCACGCGCAAGAGATAGATGAATAGAGATATTTTTTATCTCTCCTCTGTGTGATCTTTTTTTTTTATTTTACGGGCTCACCTTGTACTTAACATATAGACTAACTTTCGCAAATGATTCTTCTGAAATCGGTTAGTCCAGTATTCTTACCTCGAATGTATGAAAGTGGGTTACAAATCGTCGTATGTTGTGACACCGAAATATTTTAAACGATCGTGAAGTCGGTGTGATTGAATTTCTTTCAGTTAGGCCAGTATATCTCTCATTTTATTGTGGCAATAGAAAATTTATTACAGAACTGAGCGATGAACGCTTGTGTGCGTGTAACAGTGTAAATTGTGAAGTTCGTTCTTCCTTCTCCTCTTTCAATCCCTTTTTCACTTTCCCTAGTTGAGGGTAGCCTACCTGGCTTAGCCTCGTTTACCTCCCTGAGTTTCCCTTATGACATCTCTCTCTCTTTTATTACAGGACTGAAATGTCCTGTAATATATAGCTTCACAAAAATAGTACTTGAGGTCAGACTTGCGGTAGGAGTTCCTGCTTCGGGCAGAGCTGCATGCCAAGTGCGGCACAATCACGTTAAACTACGAATGTCAGGAATAAAGAATCTATGACGACCTATGGTGTATGACGCATGCGACCAGTTAAGGAACGTCCTTCGATGAAAAAAAGAAAGACTGACGAAAGTGTGTGAAGAACTCGTGAAAGTTGATATCTGGCACCTAGCATGCGGAACAAAAAAGAGACATTGAGTTGGGACCTTACATCTTGGTCTTGTTTAGGCCAACAAGAAAAGAAAGAGCGCGCGCAGGACCCAACAGGCTTTCACAGGTACCGTGGATGACTCCACACGCGTAACTGGCCTTTAACACGAAAAGTATAAAGCATTTCACTTCTTTCATGTCGCTGTCATCAAGTCAACCTCTAATAGACGGACGATGGCTGCCGTGTTTAATATAGGGTGTGACCGGTGGGTTAATGATGCTAGAACAACTCTAACTTTGAATGACTCTGTGCAGTCATTATGTTATGTTCATTACGTTATGTTCTCAATTTACAACCTAAAGGTGCATTGACATTACGACTGAAAGAAGACGTTTCACAGGGGAACATCGATAACAATCGAAAAGAGGCTGATTGGAGTTGTACGATACTTAGCATGAACTCTATCACAAGTGAATAAAATCTAATGCTAGAAAACTTGCATTAGAGGGAACGGAATTCGGGCAGCAGCGTTGCGCAAATGCCGGTCTCGGCGCAAACGCATCAGGTAGACATGCTAAGCGTATGTGACATATGGCCCGTGTACGCTTGGAGAAGATTGAAAAGCTAACGAGAAGAAAACAAGCGAGAACACGTGTTACGAGGAATAAGAAATTCAAGGTATTTAGAAAGACCGAAAACTGAACGGCTTGGTAAGGACTCATGTATTGAAAAGTAAGGTGCAGTAAACAAGGACACAGCAGGAACGAAAACGCCAACACAAACGACGACTATCAAGTGCAGTGATAGGTCGCGCAGGGGTAGAAGGAAGAAAAAAAGACCAGCTGAAAAAAAAACTAGACCTGACGGATTGTATGTAAGACATACTAATATTTTGTATAGTTCTGTGTCGGAGTGGTTTTGAATTTAATTTTAACTCTGATAGGATAGGTAGGATGCAGGATGGACAGGTCGTTTCATCATATATTATTTAGATGAGTACGAACAGCCATTGACCGGTGGAACGCCGTGTAACTTATCCGTAGCACTGCCAGGAATATGATGTACTCCAAATTTTGAAGATAGTGATGTTCTAGTCGTACACAGGAATGAAGACGTTATATCTTAAGGTCAAAGCGTGCTATATCAGTAATTTCGGTAGCAACGCACGTAAGCCAGCCAAGCATTGTCGTTCCTAAAGAAGAATATTCATGCGTGAGACAATATCTGTCCATAGTGCAGACATGCATTTACGGGATGGCACTGCCTTACTCAGAACCATGCACAGGTTATTTTTTTACAGCGAAGCTGTCTATGGCTTGTATCTGGGAAAAAATGTGTCCGAGATATTGACAAAAACAAATCCTCATCTGGGCCCATCCTGGTGATAGTGTAGAAAGGGTCCAAGCCCAATGGTACATACCCTTGTGGGCTCGGGGACCTGTAAAGCGCGCTTGAACTACCCTGGTCCAGGCACAAGGGTAAGAACAGATGCTATTGAAAAAAAATGTTTTGTACAACTGTTCAAAAAGCACTGTTCAAAATTCTCGGCGCCAAACGCGCAAGTGCCACTGCTGGCGCGTTCGTCGTCATCCTTCTTCTTCCACAGCTGGCTCCGCTGTGCAAAAAACTATCATCATCAGCAATGGCTCGAGTGACGTCGTCTTTCATAGCTGGCTGCGTTGCCGCTCATCATTCCAGTGTAGAATTTCACTTGTCTTCTGTTTTCGTAATGGGGATGCCGTGTTTACGGGGGTATGAGCCAGTCATCGTATTACGTGAAGGACAAATCTAATAACACAGGTGATACGCGAATTTGTGTGCGCACCTATATCGCCAGGATGACCGCCAGATTAGGACAATAAATAGGTTCGTACCTTCGTTCAGTATTCTGGGCCATTTCTATGTCGTGCGCTAGACAGCTTCGCTTCAAAGGGTGGAATGACTCACGAATGTCTTTTTTTTTTTCTGTCGCAATACTACCTATCATTCGACAGTCCGCGTTTTCTACGCCTAACTTTTCAGAACACCAATGCTTACAAACTCGCTCAGCTTTCTGCTGTTGTAAGTTTCATTTCAGCACCCTCATAAGCGAGTTTCAGTTGCAAGAACATTTCCCCACATGTTCATGGGCGTGGTTTACCTCGCTACCTTAGAGCTTTGTCGCTGAAGGTTCATGTGGGTTCATTCCATTCGTGTACGTTTTGTCATAGTGGCTAAAAGGTAGAACCGACAGGGACGGACACTCAGTACATCCCGTGCTTCCTGGAAGGAAACAGAAACACTGAGTCCTTTAATAGTGGGCTGCTGCCCCCCGCCTCCGCTACAGTAGGCAGCGATGCACTTTACAGAGACTACCAATCACTTAGTTTACCGTGTGCTACAACGGGTGACATTATATTTCCCGTTGGTCATGCGTCCAAACGGGATCAAGTACACGGAGCTATTCTATAATTTTTGGAGGTGACAAAGCTAGACTTCCGGTAATAGGCTACAATATTGTTCAAATGTTTCTACTAATTGGTGGACCGTTTGCCCGGCGTATCTGCCACCCGATGTGTGTGTGACACACATGCATGTTTTGTTCTTGTGTTGTTCTTCATCGCCTCCTCCTCTCTCCCCGCTTTTGATATTTACTTTGATATTTACTGATATTCCTGACTCCCTATCTTTCTTTTTATGTATACCTTTTTTCTTCTAGAGCCGGCATGTGTAGTGCCCCTCCTGGTGGCAGTTTCCAATTAGCTCTCTTCCACTTCACCGTGATTGGTTTTGTGTGTGCAAACCAAATAAATAAATAAATCTAGTACCCTGAGCCCCTGATGAAAGTTCACGCTTACAAGTGGCCTTGCCTACGCAGCAACGAGTGAAATGGCAGAACCATGGAGTCCGTCATTGCAGGGTAGTGCATATTACGCTATTTCGCATGCTATACTTCGTATGGGTCTAACTTCTGGTCGCGCATTCGAGCTTAACTTCTTCGATCCAGATCACTAAGGTTTTCAAGAGATCACATGTCTCCAAATGGCAATACGTTCAACTACGCATCACGTGTCAAAGTTCCGTTCCCTGTAGTAAAAGCCCCACTTCGCATTTGAAAACTTGGCTTGGCTTGGCTAAAAAGAACATGGCTTCACCTTGTACATTGCCAAAGCAGTTGGACAGGAAACCATGCACCCACGTAACTATCATCGCAAACATCATTCACCACTTCAGAAAGCACGAACCACAACACCATCTGCTTGATAAATAAAATCATAACTTTTTAACGCTAGGGCCAAACTTGCCGTCTGCTTTCAATGAATGCCGGAGTACCATCACTATCGCGCTCACCTATCAATGTTTACTGCACAAAAATGCATCAACAAGATCATGGTTACAGATCGAACATTATGACAAAAATAAGGTACCGCGATGTTCTAGTCTAACACTCTAACTGGTAAGATTTCCGTTGCACTTTAAAAAAAAAAAAAAGATTGGTACCATAAAAAATTGGTCGTCGGTCCTCATCACTCTCTCTCAAGTACTCTCTCAAGTTTCTCACTTTGAAGCTCTTCTTTAAAGAAAGTTTTGTTTTCGTGCTGTCGTTTCTTAGGAAAGTACTGTCATGAGTAAAAGTGACGTACCCGTGCGAAAGCGTAGAGCATGACTTAATTGTATCATCGCGCCATCTAGCGCCTCGGCACTTAGGCTCGCCTGACGTCAAAAGCAATACTTTGTGCGCATGTTCGTCTGATAGGGGACTTGCATAACATGAAAAACCCTATGCTGCAGTCAGGAGACGCTGGTTCTTGGCCGCCATTGTGAGCGATATACCTGGCCAGGCTCTTGTAGCCAGTCACTTGCCCCCATTGCGTGCTTGCTTGTTTTGTACTGTTTCTCCTGAGCTCCTTCACTGAAATGAGACATGTTAACCTATAGCTTCATACCACTGTGCAGTGTATCTACGTGAACAGTTCCGGCCGTAAGGTACATAGTGTGCAAAATACGGCATTCAATGCACCGACTTCATCTGTGAACTCAACCGCTGCATAGACATGCAGACCGTACGCCCTTGACACTATTTATAACAGCTAAGTGCGGCATTTTTCATTCACAATCCCTCATCACACAAACAGAAAAAAGAGAAAAAGTACAGCACTCGCATTGCTAGTAATCTGTTTTTACAACTAATGAAATACGACTACAGCTCCTTAGTAATGAGTTGCGTCTCTCGCTTTTGAAGCCGTGTAGGCGAGACCAGTCACGTATATTGAGCCGGATGACATACCAGGCAACATTGACTGAGAAAAGCGGATGCGAGCATATGGCAGAATACTAATTAGCATGGCCACAATGCGGCCGTTGCAGATGCCTGCGCGAAGTTGCTACACCAGTACATAAGATATTGCAACATGCGACAATTATTGGTTTGCTTCCTTCTTTCTCGTATGCCAACCGGAGAAACCTTGGTTAATTTCCCTGCCGTTCTTTCTTTTTCTTGTCTCTCTCGCCTCGTACGCATTGCTCTGATGGAATCGGGAATAATGTCGACTCGAAAGCTGTTGTTTCTGCCGTCAAGGCCTCTCGCCGCCGCCGCTCTCGCTTTGTAGTAGTCAACGATGTGCATACGAGGTGCAAGCGCTGGCGCATACCAAGGCATTCCAGCCATTCCGTTGCGGGCAGCTTGCATTCACCGGGCTACGTTATGCGCCGAACACACTATATGTATGTCAGAACACCACAGCAAATTTAATGAGACCTGTAGCTGAACGCGGGGACCGCAAACTTTCTGCGCGTGGCCTGCGCGCTCACCCGAATCTCCATCCTTCTTAATGATGGCGGGGAATCCAATGTGTGCCCCGGACTTTTATCATTGTGAAAAAGGTCTTGTCCATTCGCTTCATTCGGTGCTTCGCCGTATCGCTTTCTGCCTTCGGCGCATGTCGCCGCCATTTGGTAGACGTAGTTCAGCGGGAGATATCGGTGTGCCACCTATGAAGTAACGCGCTATAGCAGGGGCCCGTTATTTTTGCTCACGACAGTACCTGGCGGTACGTCTAGCTAGTTACAAGGGCACTATAACGTAAAGCTATTCCAAACTGTTTCTATTCCATTTTTGCAGTCAGGCCTCCACGATAGCTCAAAAATATTTCGGGCTACCCCCACTTCGCCTGCCTGTCACGCGACGTCCCCAATACAGCGAAAGGTCCCCATTTAATAGGACGCGTGCACACCGATTATGCATCATTAGACCGATCAAAAGAAAAATAATTATTTCTGATCTCATGCCTTTTGCACTGTTAGCCCTCCGCTATTGCTCAAGTTTTCGGGTTTTGTTCACTTCGCCTTTCTGTGACGTGTACCATGTCAAGGTGACGTGTACGCATTAAGGATGCCTTAATCTGCCGAACAAAACTGAACGTTTTCCGGAATAGCTGGATACTTCCCTGTTCCGAAAGAAATAGAAGACGTCTGCCCACCGATGGCTCTTCCTCTGGCTAGTCGAAGCTGCCGGTGAAAACGAATTTATTTGTGTATAGTAAGCATATTCACGTCTCAGTATAACGCTGTCGGGCTTTTCCGGCACATGTGTGACATCTCTCTGCCAATTTTTCTTCCCTGAGGAATCGTTTTAGCGACACATTTAACATTAACATACAATATTAAAACAATTTGCATCCTTGGGGCGTATCCTGTCTCACAACAATAATCGTCATCCCACTTGCCTGCATTTCCTTTCTTTAACGCTGCGAGCCCAGTACTTCCAAGTCACGAACAGCATGCGCGTTATCAGCGTGACTTAGCATTCTCGACAGGAAAGTAGCGGGTGCAGCGTTCTCAAGAAAGGCAAGCAAGGCAGATGATGATTATTGTTGCGGGACAAATATACACCCCAAAAGGTGTAACTGTGTTAAGAGTGCACACACTGCCGCGATTTTAGACAAGCCACACCAAGCTAAGTAAGCGGGAAGCGAGCCAATCTCAGGCGCCGGTGACACTCTCCTCAACCGGTTATCTATTTTCACTGCGCTAGCCCGGCCCCACCGAACTCCCTCACCCTTTCTGAGTGCTCCTCGACTGATGTCAACCAATTAGATAACAAAAACTTGTCCAAATAGGCAAGGGTAATTGCTTTGAAATCGAACAAAAGTGACCTTCTATAAACAAGTAGAGCGCTCAATTGGGTTGTTCAAGCAACGCTGCTGGTCGCCGCCCGCTGTTTACGTCAGCGGTTACGTAAATCTGACGTCATGATATTGGAATGGTTGTACGTCATAGATGGTTTGCACTGACGTAATCGTAGTCGCCATGCTGGGGCACCGGCACGGGAATAAGCTGGGTCCATGACGTCACGTGGAAGCTATGAATAGGGCCGCATAATTGTTTATCTTCGCTAAATCTTCTTGACCTATTCCAAATACGCAATTTCCATGCGATAGTTTAGTATTTGCAGCAACACAATCCCTACGGATGCCGCTTTTACTATGGACATTGAATACTTGTATATTTTTCGGCCTCGTGACGGGTTATTTTGTCAAGAAATGTATTATTGAGCAGGTTCATGAATAAGTTTACGGACAAGTATGGTGTGTCTGCGGAGGCTTTTCTGAAAATCTTGTTCATGTCCTTGAAGTCTACGCTAGTGGGGTGGAAAGGCGAAGCGTTTTTACACAAATCGAGAATCTGTATCAGCTCTAACATTGATCTATCTTGCTTTTGTACTTAGTCATTATTGATCCTGAGTGAAAGTGTGTTTCGGGTGACCTTGTTGACAAGGTTAAGCTGATGATTACTTGTTTTTCTGTTCCAATATTGATCTTTACAAGGGCCGTGCTTGAGACTAAGCATTTTAGTGAGAAAGCTTAACCGTTGAAATTTACTTAGAAAATGCTAATCAAACAGCATGCTCTTCCTAGATAGCTTCCTCAGTGATCATGTGTGTTGGAAGTACTGTCCAAATCATCCAAACGTTTGCGAAACATGTGCCTTGACAATCCCAGTTTTGTAAAAACGGAATATGCATGTCGTTCCTCAATTCTTCAACTGTAAAGTCCTATGTGCACGATATAAACATCTACTTTCGCAGGCAGGTCACGTGTTTATTAAAAAAATAAAATTAAATTATGGGGTTTTACGTGTCAAAACCACTTTTTGATTATGAGGCACGCCGTATTGGAGTACACCGGAAGTTTCGACCACCTGGGGTTCTTAATGTGCACCTAAATCTAAGTACCACGGGTGTTTTCGCATTTCGGCCCCATCGAAATGCGGCCGCCGTGGCCGGGATTCGATCCCGCGACCTCGTGCTCAGTAGCCCAACACCATAGTCACTGAGCAACCACGGTGGGTCACGTGTTTATTAGAGGCACATTTTGTCTTGTTACCATGGCCACTGGTTCTGAACGCTTGAAAAGGTCTATAACTTTTTTAGTTCGTATAGGGTATGTAAGGTAGAGTATAAAGCATAGAGTGGTAAAAAAATAGAGTAAGGAATACCATTATTTCACTCTATCACGAAGACTTCAGATCGTATAGTGGCCGTTCTGGAGTAAACATTGTGTTTACTTCTGGCAATATGTTAGCGAAGCTAGGCGCTGCCACACAGAGAAATAAGGAGGAGATGAACGGATAAAGACCTGACAGGTAATATATAAGAAATAATAACAAGTTCTTCGAATGCCGCATCGGGGTTTTATTATTATCTTTATACGCATCGCTTTGATTGAGATTGAGAGAAACCTCTCCTGCACGCACATTTAATTAAAGAAGAAGATTCAGCGGGCGAAATTAAGCAATTTCCAGAAATTATCCGTTGAAGCTCGACTGGGTGTTTCAGGGTATACATACTAATAATATTTACCAACGTTTCATGAAAATATATTTTACAAACGGCGAATTGTGGCACGTCAGTGTCACTATATCGAGTCTATACTCCATCTCTCAAGTCGTTTGCAGCACGGTAGAAGGTACGAGGCATACACGGGTACGCTGGCATTCCTTGTGCAGTGGAATACGTATAGTTTCGGACGTAACTGCCTGATCATTGACGTGTTAAGAGAGTTTTATTTTTGCATGTTGCACGATACACTGCAGCGATACGTGATATGTTAGGACTTTCCTCATGAACCCCGCGTACTGCGATTTACTGTGCCGATGAACAGACGACGCGGCGTGGATGAGCACATCTCGAGAAGCGTTCGGCCTTCCACGAGATCTTGGAGTGGTGCCCGCTCGCGTGTGACGTCAGCGCGGGGGACTCCGCTGCCGCACCGCGCGCCTTACGCGAAGGCAACTTGACGCGGTCGGCTTGCTTGCTCGACTTTTTGAAATGTAAGTATGCAGGTATGTAAAACAGTATACACGTAATGTTGCGGGACACTGATCGTAGTCGCCGTTGTCACCACGCTTAGTATGGATTGCTCTGGCGTCGTTTGCTAGTCATCAGTTAGCGTTGGTTTTTCGTCATTGGTGTTAATCAGTTCTCGTGACGCACTCGCAATAATGTGTGGGCTCTTTTCTTTTTTTTTTTTTTTGCTATGAACTGTGGCATTTGCCCTTGAGCTATTATGTCTGCATTGCAATGCTGTATTTGTCTGTCCAGCGCGTGCCGCGTGTTCAGTCGCCAGCTCCGTTGACACAGACATCCCAATTTTGTTGCTGCCCAG
Source organism: Dermacentor andersoni (assembly GCF_023375885.2). Taxonomy (NCBI): domain Eukaryota; kingdom Metazoa; phylum Arthropoda; class Arachnida; order Ixodida; family Ixodidae; genus Dermacentor; species Dermacentor andersoni. The sequence continues at coordinate 204,427,111 of NC_092814.1, forward strand.
CGCGTTAAGCATATCACAAAAGACAAGCGTTTTGTGTCCTTCTCAGGAAACCAGGTTAATGCATGCACTGTTTTAGCGGCACTACACAAAATGTGATATTTTGCTACAATGCACGTGGCATGAGCGCGAAATGTTCCATTAAGTAACTAAGTGGTCGATAAGCAGCTTTAAATGGTCGGGCACAATGCAAGCCGAACCTCCTCAGAAAGCACGAAGAAATTATAAAAACAGAAATTTTGTGGCTGAGTGTCAGATGCCTGGTTTGCCTGACATTTCGTGCATCTTTAACATTGAACCGAAAGTTTCTACGCTTCTCATAAAAAAAGGAAAATAAGAAAGATAAAAAGGAAGGAAAGGACAGCGATGTGCGAGGAGCGTATGTTACGAATTTATTGAATTCTGAGCGTTGGTTTCAATACCAACAAAATTACCAAAGTCGCATCGAAGCGCTATCGTCTACATTTAAATGTGTACTGACGACCACCATCCACAGTGCGGCGGTTATGAAAGTTACGTAGTCTTGTGCTGCAGTGTCGGCCTTCACAAAATAATTTTTATTAAACTTCATTGTTTCCACTGTGACATAGCTCGCCCCTCTCGGCAGCGTAACGCGTTCTTTCTTCACCAATGCCATGCGTAACGAACACATTTCGCAAACGAGGTTCGCCCAACGATGAGAATCAGTGCTATTACGCATAACAAGAACGGGTGACCCGGTTCGCTTAGATCGCCTATTACAAAACATATTGTACTGTAGGTGCGCAATACGTATCTAAAAGTAAAACGGAAAAATGACAAGTTTAGGTTTTCTGGTACTTGACCGAATAAGCAGCCGGAGTGCAAAACATACAAGAAGCAAAAAAGAAAGGAGGAAGTGGGGGGGGGGGCAGAGGGGAGATGTAAGATGTCTTAATAAAATGCTCATAAGCTTTCCTACGTTGTCTCTTGTTTTTTATAACCTAATATTTTTATCCTTGGGATGATAAATTTGTTTTCTGAGTGGCTTCCGGTACTCTGAAAGCGCGATGAACAGGAATAGTCTTCTGCTAGGCTAAACAAACTTCTGCATTATAAAGTGGTAGTGAGATTTATTCACAATAGGGCAAAGCATCCTTGACGTGTGCGAAGCATGATAGAGCATGCTGCGACTAATGTACGAGATAAACCGTTCGCCAGTAAGATAATGAGATGTCTCAGATGAAGTTTTATATCCGTAACACTAAGTGAGTGGAATCTTGAGCGAAATGTAAAATTTGTATTCGACTGCATGTATCCGCTTAGTCGATGCGACACACACACACACACACGCACACACACACACACACACACACACACACACACACACACACACACACACACACACACACACGGGCGCGCGCACACACACATGCACGCACACACACACGAACCTACGCACACACACACACATCCATCCATCCACACACACACACACACACACACACACACACACACACACACACACACACACACACACACACACACACACACACACACACACACACACACACACACGCACACACACACACACACACACGCACGCGCGCGCGCTCTCTCATATAAATCTAAGTATACATGAGTGTTTTTGCATTTCGCCGCCATCGAAGCGTGGCCGCTGCTGCCGGGATTCAATCAGCAACCTCGAGCTTAGCAGCGCCACGCCATAGCCACTGGGCTGCCTCATCGGGTGGTTACATAAATGATACATTAAATGTATAAAGTTTGTTGTCCTCCTAATGCGCCATTTATGAAACTAACACTACTCACACATGCGGATATTAATAGGACAGCGCCGGGCTGCGCGAGCACGCACACAGAGCGCGAGCAAACGCACGAAAATGCAGCTATTCTAGCCGGAGCGTAGCAGACGACAAGGGCAAGCCCCGCGGCTGACGTCACCAGAGCATGGTTCGCAGTGCCGCCATTGGTCACGCACGATGCTAATTGGCTGAGTAGTGCAAGAGCTTCCACTATTCTGCAAACGACTAGTGACTCGGAGTACAGGTAGAATGGCATGTCCCTTCGACAGCATTGCCGTGATCGCACAACCTGATCGTGATTTATATTTTCACGGGCGGAAATTGTCACTTAGTCCTGACTCTTGTATACAAAGCATGAGAAAAAACTGTACTCAGCAATGATTCGTCGGAAATAAGCACTTTTTGTCTGGAGAGACTTGACTTTCCATTCAAGTATTGCTGCCTTTTTGAAAGTTCTTCGTGATTGTTTGGTCGCGGAAAAGACCACAGATGTCGCAATACGACCATATCCATGGACATTAACGACATCGACATCAGGTAGATTGCGTGCCGCTGCAGGGGCTGACGGAATCACTCGTAAAGCTGCGATAAGCGCAAGGATCCTTGTGCAATCTGCATGCTGGCTCCTGGGATGTACCTAGAAACAGGTTAGATAAAATTCTTTTGAGTATCGTTCACTCTATAATTACAGTAACACCCACCTGAAATGCTCGTAAAGCCGTTCTGCAACGCCACCTCGTACCCAGGTAGAACAACTGACAAAGAAAAGCAGGTAAAGCGCAACCATGCGTGGCGCACAGGGCTAGGCTCAGTGTACCGCCATAAGAAGGTCGTAAGTGCCTTGCGTGCATAACGTCCAGTTACGTCACTGCACTGTGACCTAGATAAGGAGAGGATTACTCCTACTTCTTTTACATTGAACGCATCTTATCTCATTGTCCCCTTCACTGCGACCGTAAAAATACATGTGTATCAATCGTTATTGCCTAACGTACAGTATTTCCGTTTGATGCAGCTTTTCTTCTGTATTTAAGCGGCCTTTGACTGCGAATTTGTGATGTGGCATGAATTAACAACAGTTTTTGTGCGCCCTACATCTCAAAGAAGCAGCCTAAATAGTTATGTTCATTAGTTACGTATCGCGCTATGGCGCCTAGTCTTCATTTATTTCGCCATTTTGACATTAAAGCGTCTTCAGTTCTTAGGTGCGTAACGATAGTCCAACAAAGCGCCATTTGTTTCTTCAGCACGATGTTGCTGTCCGTTTTACTTCAACTTACCTATAGTAAGAGAAAGAAAACGGAAGAGAGCTGATGCCCAGGCGAGACCTCTTCCCGAGACCGCCAACGAAATCGATGTCTTGCGTCATCCGAATATTACCACCACGCCTGAAAATGTCCGTCTCTAATTTTTCGTCACCCTCTCCGTCATTTTTACTTACTTGATACTATGTTACCCTAATAAACCACTATCAGTTCCATGCGTAACATGCAGCGACATAGTCCTCCCCCTGTGGAGTACAAGTACAAGCAGTGATGTACTTATTTCTCTCCCGGAAAAGATGGCAAAATGACAGGCTATGCAAGAAGAGGTTCCATCTATGCGACGAACGCTTTGCAGTCCAATGTGACAAAGACCTGTTCCCGAAAGTTCATTAACACACTCCTCTAAATACTGGCAACGTTCTCAGTGACAAATGCTACAGAACGCCGTTTGTCAACTCCGAAGAGAGTAAATATTTATTTGCGGAACAGGATGGCTGAAGAGCGGCTTTTTCCTCTCGCTCTCACGTCTATTCACCAGGTGCCAGTCAATGTCGACGAATTTATCCACACTTTTCTGGAGAAGCCATGGCGTAGGATAATCGAAATATGAAGCGAATGCAGGAACCCGGGTGAAAACTATATCTTGTCAAAAAAAGAGTCACTGTGTTAACAGTGGTGTCGTTATGACTGTCAGACTGTCAAAAGCAAATATTTACATAGGAGGCCTAAAACTATTCAACGAGGAGAGGGCATAACATGATCATTCTAATACGCCAAGCCTAAGTTTCGAGGTGCATACGCTGTCATATCGGTAAATAAATACTAGTTGAGCTAGTACCATTGTCTGTGGCGATCGATGCGTCCTCTTGTTTGCCCCATGGCTAAGCTCATCATTCCTCAACCTGTTGGTTTCAGCGTTTGTCTCGTGAGGATTGTGCAAAAAGAAAAAAAAAAACGAGTAAAAAACAAGCCTATTAACAAACAGACGGACCACAGTTGCACATCTTTATTTCATCCATGTTTGATGTTCATTCACACATTTGCTTGCCTATGCAACCGGTGAGACGCAATTTGTGTCAAAACATATGAAAGCGCAATTAACATACTAGAAGAGGTAAGCGTAAAGCGCTTGTTAATGACTATATTTAATTTAGCGTTCCACTTTGAGACGTAGAACACGTTAAGCCACCGGAAAAAGACAGTTTAAATTACTTGGGCATTAGATGCATGCGGATAGATGTGAATTTGAATCGGCTAGCTCTTGTTATGTGTACGGGATGCTCTAGTATGGTTAGAAGAATGTCGGGAAAAATTTGTTCGGACCGATAAGAACTGGCCCCCTCCCCGTTTCCAGAAGAAAAATAGCCTACACCACTACAGTTGTTTACCTTAATCAGAGTATCGCAATCGAATGCTCCATCTTATCAATAACCACCGCTTTTTCATCGCTCAAACTTCCGCGTGTAATTTTTCCTTCAATCATTTTTTGCGCCCACCGTAAGTGTCCTTCCCGGTTTCGTTGTCATTCTCCAAGTGTCGGCGCCATAGCTTAGCGCTGGCGAAATAAAGCCATTCTATACGTTATTAATTATTTTTACTATTATTAATTACTATTTTTCTTGTTCCAGCAAGGATGTTTACAAATGCACGTGCTACCCAGCTCTTTTTTCTCTACTTCGTCTTATTTGTGTCATTCTGTAATGCTGAAGGCTTGCGGCACAGGCATAATTCAGCACATTTTTGAAATACGGCGCGCCGGCCACATTGAACCTGAAAGAAAAAGATAACCGAAAACGTAAGAAAAATATATAAAAGAAACAACAGCAGTGCAGTTGAAACAAAGTGAAGTGAATGACATGACAAGCAAATAAAAACAATCAGTTTTCGGCCCAGTCACTGTAGGAGGCGATTGAGGGCACCCGTCAAAAAGAGAAGGTAATGACGGTATCTCCCAGTCCATTGCACGTACGTGCGTACCTTGAGCACGGAAGAAGCTCCGTTGAGCGGCGTCTTGCTTCAAACTCTGGAGGGTGGCCTCAGAAGAGTAGTTCGGCTGAGGCAGCGAGGAGGGGAGCGGTGTGCGGGGGCTGCAAACTTTCCATTGACCCACAATCGGGGCGCGGGAAATAACGGCCGGTCCGGCCTCGCCGCCGCTGCCGACTGCCAAGGGCGACGCGATGCCCGGCAGTCGGCACTGTGGAAACGCCATCGCTTGTGCGTCGTAAGAGTGAGTGAAGTGGGTGAAGGGGGCGACTGCGACAAACGAAGACGAGGGAGGACTCGCTGCTTCGTCATTGCCCTCTTGCTTTCGGTGAATCACTGCGACGCCTGTTGCAACCTCTAGGTTGCGGCACGGCAATAGGTTCTTCACCGATGTATTGCACGTATCATTAAACACAAATGAAAAAGCAAAACATTAAGTGTTTTTGGCGTGAACTCTATAGCTGTGGCTTACAACTGTATACCACAACGCGGCAGCTTTTAAGATTGTATAAATAGATTTTTGTGTGCATATGGCCTATGTCGGACGTGTTAGTGAGGCATAATTGCAACCAGAAGTAAAAAATAAAGAACGTTTCCACGTTTGCGTCGTTATTACTTTTCTTCTGTGCTTTTCTGCTGACGCTAAGATCGAAAGCCTTTACGACGCTTTGGCATTGAGCCCATATAACCATGGTCGCCTGCCGCCGTTCGCTAAATACAGGATATACCTTGCAACCATGGCTTATCGCTGTGGATAGAAATTGTGCGTAGTCCGAGGTTGCGTTAGCAGCCGTAATGTATACGTTATTTCATAAGCTGTTACTATACCTCAAGCATCTATTACAGACTTTCTCTCTTTCTCTCACACACACACACGCACAGAGTGGTAAGCTCTTAAAGGCGCGATTTCCCCTACTGATTCCCCCCACTAACTAAAAGGAGAAGGAAAGCATTCTCTGCGAAACAAAAATGCAGGTGCGCGACTGTACTGAGCGTTGGTTGTTGATGACTGATCTCGTATGGAATTTCGCTCGTCGTCAGTGATATTTCAATTGAAGCTTCCGTACGATCTGGTTCATATGATGTGGTGTTCCTCCGAACGCAGCACGAAAGTTGAGGACCAGACTTCCACATTTGATCAGTGGCGTTTGGACGGAGCAATTGCTGGCGGCTTTTTTGAACTTTAGATCCACCTGCAGCAAGTACCACTCCTCCTCCTCATCGCACACAAATGCGTACAATGCGAATGATAGAGTTAAATACAGGGTATTTCAAGAAAAGCGTCCGAAATTCCTTTAATATTGGGTAAAAGCGATAATTGAGTTATTTCCTCGGCATTGTTTTTACGACATATTTACACGTGATAGTATACGCATGTTAGTATGACTCCAGCTAGGGAATAGAGACGTAATCGTCCAAATTAGAATAATTACGGTTAAAAAAAAGCAACGACGTCACCTCAGGAAGAGGAAGTGACGTCGTGATTTACGTTGCTTGGTCCGAATATTTAAATTCCTTTAAGGTCCGGCATATCCACTGGTACTACTACAGTTTTCTTTTTGTCTGAGCTTGCAGCTTGCCTCAGCTTATGCGTCAGCGTGTGTCGACAAGAGTACATGGCCTGTGTCTCAAGGCGAACACAATTAGGCTGGTAATGACGGCCATTGGTTTTGTACGTTTTTTTAAGAACGTACAAAACCAATGACTGACTGACTAAGCCGGGAATGTGTGACAGTGTGAAAGTTTTCAAAGCCACTTCACCTTTATCGTCTTAAATTTATAAAGCCAATATGCGAAACCGAATATGAAAAAAATGTTTCAATAGCCAACACAGAGTCGCAGTACTGCAACATATGGGAAACCTATTCGCAGAATCACCGCACTAAAAATTCTTTGCAACGCCATATATTCACGAGAGACAGTTATCACACAAGACAGCGCCTCACCATATTGTCATTTGAAAACCATTTCGACCTACCAGTTTTCCTGCCTATTGTGCGCTAAGAGCTTGTGTTACGAAGAGTGAACAAAAACGGCACTACATTTTCTAGCGTAGCGCTTTCACCGTCACGATGGTACACAACACCTCGGATGCAGCATCATGAAGGTGAACGATACTGCAGTCATATGTTCATATACCAATAAATGCTGTATGATAGTTCCGACAGAACTTGAAGAGGGCGCCATGCCTTGAACGAACACACAAATAAATAAAGAAAACTTAGACCAAACCACTTCGCTCCATTGAACAATGCCCATTCCGTACTACATAAAAGCTGCACGACGATTGCACCAACTGGGAAAATTTTGTGCCAAAAGACCTTGTTTGTAGTGGCCTCGAAGGGCCAAATTTTATATGCCAAAATGGAAGAAAACGTACAGCTGCTTTTTCAGGACGCCAACATTATCTCGAAGCGAGTTGTTGCTTTATTAGGCAGTTTCGAACATTTCTTGCGCATATATTTATTTTATTTCAGTACTCGTCCCCACCTTACCTGCAGTCACGCTTCGGTAGCGCTGCTTTACATGATGACTCTAGCAATAGGTCTTTGACACGCTTTTCGTTCCAAATTTCGCGACCTACATGGATCGACCTTGTCAATGATGCCGGAATGAACTGGGCAAATTCATAGCCTTTGATTAACCGCTTCACCAAAGCTTCGCTTGCAAAGATTCCAAGATGTGCGTTGGATCAGATTAATTATTTGGTTAAAAAGTTAGTCTACGTCCTTTAAATACTTGTCAAACAACTATCTCGAGTCAATTTATAATGTATGCCACTGGCGGTAAATGCTATTCCGAAGAAACTACTACGTATAATTATTCAATTTCCGAAATCTTTTAAAGCAATTTCGAAAGTATTTACTGAAGCGGTCTCGATAATTCGAAGGTGCAAGACGGAAATAGGACTAGCAGAATTACATTCCAAATTGCTTCACAGGTGTTTTCATTGAGGTTTAAATCAAGTATTTAGTACTGCGCAGCTTCGCACTTTTCTCTGGCGCACAACAAAATTTGATTTTCAGGAAACCTCTTTCCCCCTGTGTATTTCCCAGAGCCTATTGGTCAGGTTCATGTCAATAAAGAAACAACAATAAAAATTTTCCTGCGGATTATGCTTTTGTAAAGTGAAGCTCTCTTTGCCTTTATCACTGGCGTTTGGTGTGGCTGGGCAGCTCGGCATCTCGCTTGCTGCTCCGACTTATATAGCAGAGGGTTTTGACTGAGAAAGAAGCAGCAATAAGTGCGCCGAAGTTCTGCATAATCAAATAATAAATTGTGGCCTAAAGCCTGTGCATATACTGTCCGCTTATAGGTATCACTAAAGCACACAGGCCCCTTATTGGAATAACGCGTGATGTTCAACGATTTCTTTGATTTTCTTCGTTTCTTTAATACATTTGGTCTGCCTCCTGCACGCGCATTTGGGAAACACCTGGCTCGACCTGCTACTTCCGGGAACAAGTAAATTGACATAAAATAACTGGAACTTGTACAGTACCACGACCCTTTTTCTTCGTCGCCGCGCCACCGATTGGCCAGTCAGCGTGACGTAATCGATTCCCGCCATAAATCATCCACACCCTGACGGAGCGGAAGCGCACACAAAATAATCGCTCGCGACCGTCACGTAAGTCAGCGATCTGCGTCGATGAATTTCATATTTTGTCACGATTACAGGAACTCTACTTCGGCAAATGACTTTAGATTGCAGCGGAGCTTGGCGCCATCATTCGAGCCTCCATGAAAGCAGCAATTCACTAATCCCTTAGACCGAGCCGCATCTGCGACGACGTCCAGAGACCAAGCTGCCGATGTTTTGTACTTCTCTGTGCATAGACGTCTCGTCGCCATTATTCCCTCTATAAAGCACCGTCTTCGTGCTTGTGACACCACTGCGTTGACGGCTTGCAGTGTGCATGCGCCTGAATTAGTGTTTGCATTTTGGTACAGCTTGTGAACGCTGTAGTTCATCCAACGTTGCGTGAAATGAAAGTTAACACCTGTGAGGTTTACAAACATCAGAATTGCATGAGTTTGCATTACAGGATGGAAACAAAGAGACTATTGTACACGTTACATTCAAACGTATAGTGTTCAATTACCCGGTCCACTGAAGCCCATCACATTACATTGATTACAACGTGTGCGTTGGATCTGCATATAAATCTGCAGCATGCGTAGCTTTATTTCTTTTGTAGCTTGATGCTTCCCTTTGTTAGAAAACAAATTCTCTCTTGCGGGAAACATTTTCCATCTTGCGGATTGCCGCAGAATTGATTTGCTATTCAGACGCATCAAGTCATAGCATCTTAAAGTGTGTTGAATGGCTGTTTAAATATGTATTTCTTTCTTCAACGAAAGCAAAAAAGTTCAAATAAATAAGCATTGAGAACATAAGCCTCTGTTGTATGTCACCACTGCTTTACCGCACCCGAGGAACGCGCGCCGCTGGTCAGTAGAAGCGCCACCAACTGTATTGTACTATTTCTTATACTCCACAACAGTAGCGTTCAACTTAATGATGTGAAACATGCAATCACCACGCACATCGACTTCTGTGATCTTCCTTTAATGACTTTTGCCATCCAAAGAATCTGCACTCTGGGCCTCTGAAACAGAGACCACGCAAGATTTAAACGAATGCCCCCACCCCACCCCACCCCCCCGGCGTGATCCTATATACACCAAAGCATAGAGCATAATCAAAATGCTTGCTGTTTTGCATGGGACTATTTCCTTCTGCTTGTGCTTTCTTCTTAGGGCTGCTGCGCTCCTTTCTGATTCTGTGTCATCGTTTCTCGTAATCTCACGATACTGAATAGTGAAAAATAAATAAAAAAATAGGTGAACTTCGTTTTGTTACCACGTTCTAGAAAAATTGTCTAGCATAATTTTTAATAAGAAACACCCATTAGAGGAAATGTGGTACATTTAGTGCGTGTTACGTAAAAAAAAAACAAAAAAACAGCCGAATCGTGCTGCACTTCTTACTAGCGTCGGCATACCCCGACACTTTCAAACGTGGAGTACCCGCGATGGAATTTGAGGGGCACTGATTTAAAATTCTCTTTCTGGTTTTTGTTGATTGGTTACTGACCGAGAAACATCCACCAGTTCTCGCTTTAGAGACACGATATAGCATATTGGCTAACGCGGCTGTTAAATAATTTGATCGCGCTTCCTCAATTATCAGACAACAACTATTTAGATCTCACGCACTATAAGGGAACGGGTGTAAACGATGCTTCGGTGATCCGGCAAGTGGATGGATGGATACCATGAGCGTCCTCGTTGAAATGGGATGGTGGCCGATGACACCAAGCCCGTTAATTTTAACTTGCTTCTGCATTTATTATCTGCCCTTTAAGACCAGTGGTTCTTGTTAAAAACCACAGACCCTGAGAAATTTATTGCCCTATAATCTACCTTTGCGTCACCGATATACCAGTCGTCTTTCGCTAATCGGCGCCGCAGATTCATTAACCTTCCCACAGTTGTCGTCCAAGCCCGAGGCCTCGGGCCGGGTCCACCCGAACAAGTGACGCGCAGCGGATTTCGGCCGCAATAGCGTCCTGCAACCGACGCGTGACACAGCTCCACCACCGACCACAGCACCTAAACTGCCTAAACCCTGGAATGAAAAAAAAAATATGGCTTCACCAAAGCTGGCCACCCAATTGCATTCAGTCTTGTTCCACTGAAGCGCTGAATTGGGGTAGACCAATTGTGGCATCAAATGAATGATGGTTCGGCTGTAATAGGCTTCGTTTTCAGGTGCAAAGCTTAACAGTTTCTGTTTTCAGCAAGAAGAGCACGTCGGATCACTTTTATAAGTACCATGTTGGGCTGTGACTCACAAGCCAAGTGTCCCACAGCGCTAGCTTGCTAGAGTGAAGCTTGTAAGAACAGTAACGCACTATTCTGTCTTTACACGCAATGTGTTTGTGGCCCAATTTGGACAGAGCATCGGGCTGCTGCACTAGGGTGCCGAGTACGAAACTTGTCGTGGGACGCGTACTTTTTTAAACGTTAACTCCGCGAGGCAGACAACGACCGCCACACGCTAAACGCCGGGGAGAAAGGCAAATAAATATTTGCTCTAAAGATTTTGTAGGGTTCTGTTAAGGACAGGTGCGAACAAGAGCATGAGCGTTACAGATGTTGTCTGACAATAACAAAGAAAGAGATAGCATCCATGCAGGGGCACCAATTCTGCTTACAGCTATGTACCTGGTGAAATTTCTTAAATGCTTGACACCTCGACGCAGCATCTCGTAAACGCTGTCACGATCTCGCGTATAAAAAGCTGTGCGAACATTTGCGAATCCGCGAGAAAGAGCTGCGCCTTAAAAGAGCTTCCGCAATTTCGCCGCACCCATATCCCCGAGATCCTCGACGGAGGACAGTCGCTGAGATTGAGATAACAGAATTACCGTCACCACACTATAGTGATTACCGAAATTCAATTATAAGCGTTGTATAATCGAAAATGGAAATTGCAATGGTGACGTATATTAAGAAACGGCACACAGTCGGCGAAGAAAAACAACTTTCAGCCGATTGTTGAAATATAAAGTTTTGCTTTTGATCTGATGGATGTCAGTGGTGCACACCGAAAACACTAGCGGCCCATGCTCTCACTGCCGGTATATTCGTATGCACAAAGTTTCTTCTATGTCAGACGTCTAGCCAATTTTATTTTCCCTAACGACGCCAAGAAAGCTGCGACTTGAGTTCAGCGTGTCTTGACCACAATGATTGATTTACCTATATTTGAATACTTACCTACGTTCTACGTGATGCCTGACGTCGAGCTTTACTTGGTATGTAGCCGTATTTGAAATATAAAGTAAGATATATTTTCCGCGTGCTTATGAAGCAGTGTAAGTGCGCTTCCAAATTGCACAAGGAAGCCCATTTTCATGAGGTTTTACACAGTCATGGTACTATTCAGTCCACTTCGTACTGACACGTATGTAAACATTGTGAGGTTTTATGACATGATTTAATCCTCGACCAATAATAAAATGGTATTGCCATCTCAAGTGTAGAAGACACATCTCCTTTCAGACTCGTCATGGTGGCACAGTGGATATTTGGTGTTCATACGTTGAAAACGAGGTCGCGGTTTTGAAACCGCCCATGGTGGCCGCATATCAATAGGAGCGAACTGCAAAAACACTCATAAATTAAGCATTTGAGGCACGTTAAAATATGTCAGGTGGTCAAAAATAATCCGAAGGCTCCCGCTACAGCGTGCCTAACAATCAGATCGTAGTTTTTGCACGCCCTTCCTGAGAATTTGATTTTAAATTTAGTTCTGTGAGGATTTTGTGCAATATCATTGCATCGCGTGTCATTTTTACATTTTCGATGTTGCCTCACTTATGATATATTATGGTTTTCCATGTCAAAAGGATTAGCCGGCGCCATCTCTTGATGAGAACATATGATTTATTCCTGCGCCTGCAAACGTAAATGAAGTTCGTTCTCTGCTAGGACTGGCGGGATATTACTCCAAGTTGGTTGAGCATTTTTCGGATCTTGTGGAACGTTAACGGCATTACTTCGAGGCAATGAACCATTTGTTTGGACGCCAGTTACTGAACAGAGTTTCGTCCGCTTAAAATCGCTACTGACCACTTGCAATGTCCTACTTTTTTTTTTTTATCCGAACCTTCCTGCCATCGTCACGACCGATGCCTCTGGGCACGGACAGAGCGCGGTGCTGCAACAAGATAACAGACCTCTACAGACAGTTGCCTTGGCCTCCCGCACATTGAGCCCACAAGAACGGAGATATTCTTTAGGCGAACGTGAAGCCTTAGCATGCGTTTGGGCCTGTCAACATTGGCACGTCTATCTTTTGGGTCGTCCCTTTGTCTTGCGACCTGACCATAGTGCTCTCATCACCTTGTTGTCAACAAAGGGTATTGAACATCCGCCTATGCGTATTTCACGTTGGTCAGCGCGCCTACTTTGTTACAGCTACACCATGCAGTACCGCAAGGGAAGTGACAATGTAGTGGCTGATGCCCTCTCTCGACAACCATTGCAAGGAGAACCTAACGAGGCTGCTGTTTAAGATAAGTTTGTTTGCCTTCTGTGATCATTACCATCGGAGAACGAACTCCAAGAAGCGAGGGAAACTGACAGTACTATTGCAAAAGTTATGGACTTTACATCGTCATCCTGGCTTCATAAAAAAGATCTGGAAGCGGAGCTAATGCCATATTTCATCTACGTGTTGAACTGTCAATTGTACATGACTTAATTTATCGTGGTTACAGAATAGTGGTTCCAAGTATCCTTACCCATCGTTTGATGGAAGTTGCACACGAATCCCTTCCGGGGATCAGTCGTACGAAAAGTCGACTGCAAGAGTTGTACTGGTGGCCTCAGCTGGATGAACACGTTGAACAAGTGGTTAGAACCCGTGTTGTTTGTCAGTCCTGTGATAAGTCTGCGCGGCCAGCTGCAGCACCTATGCAGCCAGTAGCTTTCCCAGACACACCTTGGGTGAATATTGGTATGGATGTTGTTGGACACTTTGAACAAGCTTCGATCGATTGTCGTTATGTAGTGACACTTACTTTCACAGAAAATGGCCGGAAGTTAATTTTTGAAGACAAGTTTTTACAGCGACGGTCAGGAAATTTCTGGTACAAGTGTTTGCTGACGAAGGCTACCCCAATGAGATAGTTTGCGACCATGAACAGCAGCTCGGCTCGGCTGAATTTGAAGAGCTCCTTCAGGAACGTGTATTGTCACAACAGTGTTGTGAAGTCTGTTGTGCAGATGGCCGTATATGAGCGGCGTGATATTCGCGTCGCCGTCACAGATTGCTTGGGCGTCTACCGCTGCACACCTCAGGCCACAACGGAAGTTGCACCCGCCGTTTTGTTCCATGGACGACCGCCACGAACGCGATTAAACATCGTTGGCCTGCCGGATAACTCTTTTCATGAAAACCCAGCACAGGCAATGAAAATGCTGCGTCAGCGTGTCAGACAAAAACAAGCTTCTTCATATCTTTATTTATTTCTTTATTTATTTATGGTATCCTCAAGGCCCGAGGGCATTACAGAGGGTAGTGGTAAAACGGGAACCATAACAATGAAATACGAAAAATATGCAATGTAGCATATTAGTATTTCCTAATTATACAATGCTAAGTAATTTCTAGCCTAATAGATTGCAAGTATGACAAATAATCTAAACAAAATAGGATCTTGATAATCCCTGTCAATACAATGGGAACTAGTGCCGTCCTTAGTCGTTTGCATATAAGGCAAGTAAACGAAATAATTGTTAATAATTTATTAAAGTATGGGTTTTACGTGCCGAAACCACTTTCTGGTTATGAGGCACGCTGTAGTGGAGGTCTCCGGAAATTTCGACCACCTAGGGCTCTTTAACGTGCACCTAAATCTAAGTACACCGGTGTTTCCGCCCTCATCGAAATTCGGTCGCCGTGGCCGGGATTCGATCCTGCGACCTCGTGCTCAGCAGCCTAACATCATAGCCACTAAGCAACCACAGGCGGGTAAATGCTAATAATTCCTAATTATACAATGTTAGCTAATGGTTTACGAAAGAGTTTGTTGTCGACAATACAGACAATTTTACATGGAATGTGATTCCACTGCCGTGATGATCTGAAAAAAAAAAGATTGACTGAAAGTGTTAGTGTTGCCAGTTTGATGTCCGACCTTAGGGCTATTATCGGTGCGGCTCGACAGGTAATGAGGCTGAAAAATGAAGTTACTGTGAAGGGAGGAAGGGTAATAAAATTTGTGAAACAGTGTCAAACGGGCTATCGTTCTACGAGATGCAAGTCATGGAAGAGATAGATTGCCCTTCATTGATGTTATGTTGGTGGTACGGTTATAATTGAAAATATGAATCGGACTGAATTGTTTTGAACAAGTTCGACTGAAGAAATGAGGTTTTTGTGGAACAGGTCCCACTCAGCTGCAGCGTATTTTTATTAGGACGCACTAATGAGTGGTAAAGTAATAATTTTAAGGATGATTGTGCTTTGGAAACCTGGTGCCGTATGTAACCAAGCATGCTATTAGCTTTAATTGTTATGTACTCACTGTGAAGGTTCGAGGTTAGATTTGCTGTTATATCAACTCCTAAGTACTTGTACGATTTAGCGGGAATTTTATTCAGATAGTAAGTAGGAAGTGTACTGGTGTTCTTGTGCATGCGCATAACTTTACATTTATTCATTCCATTAGTTCCATTAGCCAAGTGTTAAACCAATCAATCACATAGTCAGACTGAAGTCAGACTGAAGAGCATCAGTGTCGTCCTTAGTAACTATTTCATGCTATATCACGCAATCGTCAGCAAACAAGTGAATGTGAGACGTCAATGAAGAAGGTAGGTCATTAATATAAGTCAAGAAAAGTGGGGGCCTTAGTACTGATCTCTTTACATCTATCTTTACATACACGGACGCCGCGGAGCTCGAGCGAGACAATTTGCCTTCGACCCGACTATGTCCGTGTAAGAAAGCCTACAGTTGGCGGCAAGATTTCTTCACCCTTTTCAGACCCCGAGAGGATTATGGAGCCCGAGGACCGGCGTCCTTTATTTTAGAAGACCGTCGAGTATGGAACGCTTCCAGGTGTCAAGCAATACATTCAGAAGCTGTGAAGAAGTTCACAACCAATCGTCCTGGTTTTTTAGAGTGGGCTCCACCGATAACCGACCCGCCTCTTGAAGTTGGCGCGTTGCCTTCGGCTGAGCAGCCTGTTGTCTGTCCATGTACGTCACGGCAAGATATAACAACACGATCGCACAACAGTGAATCAAGTAGACAGCCGTCTTCACTGCAGGAAAGCAGACCGGCCCATCACCACGGAGGAGCACTACGCAAGTGATAGTTTTTTTTTTTTTTATCAGCCGAGGAAATGCCGTATATGGGAGAAGACGGAACTGGCTTGGGACAATAAAGGAAGGAAGACGATGTACAGTCGCGGTCAAAAATACGCGGCCCACGGCTCCAGTCGGCGGAGCGGCCGCGAGCCGCACCGCGGCGCTCGCGTCGGCGCTGCGAGAGTTTGCGCTCTGACGACAGGTATCTCCCTACGTATCGTCCGTATCCGTTACGTATCCGCCCGTTACGTATCGTCCGTTACGTATCCGCCCGAGAGCGAGGGAGATACCTGTCGTCAGAGCGCAAACTCTCGCAGCGCCGACGCGAGCGCCGCGGTGCGGCTCGCGGCCGCTCCGCCGACTGGAGCCGTGGGCCGCGTATTTTTGACCGCGACTGTACATGCATCGATTGCATCGTTCTTCTATCTTCTTCTAAATACAACAATTTTATTTCCTTACTTACCAAAGCAACCTTTGGTTTAACGGCGCCAACACCCCAATGATTGTCTTCGATGCCGTGCGTGCGTGCTTGAGTTGGCCACAAGTCTAACGTGATGATCGTCCTTGCAGAGGCGCAACCTTCCACCGGCCCTGCTTTGTTTCTGTAAACACAAAGAATGCGCAAAGTGATGCGTACTAACACGTCTCGTTCGTGCCGTTTTCAGGGCCACATTCACTTGGCAAAGGTTTGTTACATGATGATGAGCTGGAGATGAAATGTACGTGTAAATGCTTATAACAGCCCCCCTTTTCCTCTGCCCCTCCCCCATTTCCTTCTGCCCCCCCCCTTCCCTGTTTTTCTCTGTTCCCCTGATAGAATCAAACATATTATGAACAGGCTGAAAAATATCCTAATAAAATTCTAGCCGTAGTACTGAGCCCTGGGCTGGGAATCTACACACCTTCAGCAGTGTGCTGCAATGGACGTAGTTCAAGCAGATGTTTAGAGCTGCACCGATGCAGCTAACAGGATGTCTCAGTGAACATTTTCAAACATTTTTTCATTGCCTGTGGCAGATAACAAAATTCTAGTCCATGAGCTGGTCTACTCGAAGAGGCGGACAATACTTGCACAAAAAACTGAAATGCACGCTCGACAAATTAAAGAAAATTGACTAATTTACTCATTAAATTTTCAACTCGTTTCCTTATCGCACATGTTGGAATTTACAAAGCCCAGTGGGGGAGACTGCAAGCCATGTCCACTTGAAAAGAATTGTGTGGATCACATTATTTATGAGATTTGCGCGGTCAAACTTGTGGTAAAAATGCACTGTCGTTCCGCTTACTTTCTTAACAAAAGGTTATTTTATGCATTGAAGCACAAAGTAACTGAAACGCCAATGCATTTCTCTGCAAAGTTCTGGACTTAATATCTCCAAACAGTTGTTATCCTGAAAATGTGTTCCAAGTGGATTCGCCTTGCGAACTCCCCAGCTAGAGTTTGTAACTGCAATGTGGTCCTAAGGGGATTAGTTAAACATTTCATTAGTTGTATTTTTTGTTAATTAGTTCACTATGCATTTTAATCTTTTGCGAAAGTAATGTCCGTCTCTTCGAGTAGACCAGCTCATGGAATAGAATTGTGTTATGTGCCATAGACAATTTTTAAAACCTTTTGAAAGCGTTTGCTTAAACACCCGGAATATCGGTCTAAACGAGCATTATGTGCTTGTATGTCTTCACAAGTTCAGTGGATATAGCTTCACAACAGCGGCATTGACGTTAATAGGGCGACGCTGTGACGCGGCGCGCTCTTGGTGCCTTAATTTGATCGGGTTTGATACGCGTATTGTGGTAATACATGGAGCATCAGACGCTTGTTTACCAGAGGATTAACTCAGAGCGGCACTGGAAGTTCGAGTGACGTCACTGCTTCCCGGGGGGTGCCTCTAACAACCGTATAAATGGACAACACTCTCACGGCGTCAAGGTCATAGAAGAGCTCCTATATTTATAAGCTGCGCAATATCACTATTACTATCAGCACCTGCATCCATATCGTTGGCATGCTAGTGCTCGTAGCGCTCTGTCATCTGTGACGTATTGGGCGATTGGAAGCATTGACACTTGATTCATTCTGTTTACTCCATTCTCTATTGGTATATTTACCATGATCTCTTGACGTTGTCTTTCAAAGGCATTGAATCTCACGGCGTGATTTTAAAGCACGGCTTTTTGAGCAAATCTTTCCGGACTTCGCCAACCATGGCTGCCGCTGCTCTCTTGCTGGATAGCTCGCCCACATCCTCAATGAATATATATGTAGCCAATGGCAGGACAAAGCCTCGGTCTCCGAGCACAGTTTACACACCAATGTTTTAACTGGTAGGCTACAATCGGTCGCATTCTTTTCACAGGCCAATGCCAAGTAGCTATTAAAAATAACTGGCCCAGAGTAACGTCGTGTAGCACGTGCGCTCAAAGCACTTTGCAAACTAGCACGTGCAATGTGCTCAAAAGCACATTGCACGTGCTAGTTTGTGCTAGGTCACACATTCAAGAATTCGCATCGAACAAAGTGAGGCCCTGGACGGCTTCCGGTTTTGCTAGCTGAAGTAGCCATGCTGACTATAGCAGGAATGCTTTCAAATGCAATGCCGAAGGTTTTCGACAATTTTTCCCGTATACGAACCAGCAATTTTTACGAGTCAAGTTTGCCGTGAGCTCAACGAAAAGTTATAGGTATTAGTCTTGAACAATCTCGCGCCTGTCTTTTATTTGAAAACTTAATAGGAGACTCTCCGTATATTGAAACAACTTGAAAACACGCTTTTTATTCCTGTGTAGCGGACATGAGGTGTGCGCGAGTGGAAGTTTCTTGGAGCAGCACGCTCGCTGCTGTTATCCCGCGCACGAAACCGGCTATACAGCTCTCGCCACAATTTTTCTACAGACAAACATGTGCCAGCGTATGCAATAGCATGACATACTCTTCTTTTACATTTGTAGACGCTGTATTGTATAAATATACGCAAAAAGAAATTTTGGGGTTGTACGTACCAAAACCGGTATAAGATTGAGGCACGCCGTAATGGAGGACTTCGCATTAGTTTTGACGACCTTGGGTTCTTTATTGTGTACGCAATGCACGATACGCGGGCTTTTTTTCATTTCACTTCCATAGGGTTGCGACCGCCACGGCCGGGATTCGATCCCGTGCTCTCGGGCTTAACAGCGCAACGGCAAAGGTATATGCTGCGCCTCCACTGCGAGTTTAAATATACACATTGCATAGCGTTCAAATTCTGACCTGTGATGCGCATGAATATTGCATGAGATTGCACGTTACAGAGGATGACAATAAGCGCACCTGTACTCATCGGACTTAGTTTTACAGCATTTAGTAGCTTCCTATGGATTCCAACGTGGGCATTGGATATGCATTACTTTAAAGAGTAGTTTTCTGTGCACCATCACATTACAAAGCGCCATGACTTAGTGCTTTTTCATACTGACTGCAGTAGCTGCCTCAACAAACAGGAACCACTCCACAGGAGCCAAACAACTTCATCACTTTCGCAGTGAAGCCTATTGCACAGGAAAGGTTCCGATTGTGCTGCTTAATTATCAGGACATTGACCGCATGATAGGGCCATAGGCGTATCTACCGTGGGGCTATGGGGGCACATGCCCCCCCCCCCCCCCCCCAGTTTTGACAGTGGGAGGGAGGCAAAGTAGGCCCTTTCAAGGATGATGAGGAGGAGAAATAGACGGAAAGACAGGGAGGTTAGCCAGTTCTCAGACCGGCTGGCTACCCTGGACTGGGGAAAGGGGCAAGGGTAATAAAAAATATTCGAAAAGAGATATTACAAAAAAAGGGAAGAGCAAAAATACAAGTGAAAAAGGAAAGGAGAATACGGCACTGCTTAAGTCTGTCTCTAAGATCAGTCCTCCGCAAGAAGCGCAACAACGCTTTCAAAGCCTTCTGGGCTGAGGACGGTCTCGGCCAGAGTCCCAGGGCCTTTTTCTCCGACAAAGGGCATTTGTCAAGACTATCTAGCACTCTTGAAAGTTCTTTCCTGGGCGCACTGAAGCGGCGACACTCACAGAGAAGGTGGGCAATTGTTTCCTCGCAGCTACAGTTATCGCATGTAGGGCTGTTGGACAGAAATGAGTGCGCATTCGTGAAGGCCACGCCAACCCACAAGAGGCACAGAAGCGTCTCCTAAGCTCTTGGTAGTTCGGATGCAAGTTGTGGAGACGAGCGTTGGTAAATTCTATCGAGTTCCAGTGCACGTTTCACAGTGTACGTTCACCTGCGAGCGAACTAAGCCCTGTAGCTGCTTCTGTTCTGGATAACGGTATAGCTGCACAGTGGGAACCAGCATGAGCAAATCGAGCAGCCTCATCTGCACAGATACCGCAATGGCCCGGTATCCACTAATATGCCATGTTGTGTTTTTTCTCTATTGCGTGGTGGTGAAGGAGTCTTATGTCAGCGACTGATTGCTCATTTGGTCCATGACGAAATGGTGACGTAATGCTCTGGAGAGCGACCTTGCCGTCGGAGAAGGTTGACCATTCCTGTGACTGTTCTTCAATTACGAGCTCTACAGCAACACGGAGGGCAGCCAGTTATGCGGCTGTCGATGACATAAAATGCGATGTCTTGAATTTTATGGTGACGGATTTCGCGGGAATGACCACTGGTCCTGCTGAGCTTGCAGAAGAAACTGAACCATCCGTGTAAATGTGAAGGTGTCCGCTGCGTTTCTCGTGCAAGAGCAGTAGTGTGGATTGTTGCAGGGCTAAAAATAACTACTGTGTTTTCTTTTGGATTTGAGGAATTGTTAGAAGGACTTCGAAAGGATATAGGCATCCCAACGGTAATGGTGATCTTGTTGCAGGCGTGAAGTTCGAGGGAAGCATTGCACGATGCGAAGCAATAGTGTCAGTGAATGCAGAGTGTGGCGCAGAAGCAGGAAGCGAAGCGAGGTGATGGGATGGAACTGACGTTAAACAGCGCGAATAAAACAAGGACACGAGGAAACAAATACCACAGAAAAGCGCTTATCGGTGGTATTTGTTTCCTCGTGTCCTTGTTTTATTCGTGTTGTTTAACCTCAGTTCTAAATATGAACTAACTAGCCCTCATCAAGATCTTGCTGATGTGATGGAATCCGGGCGAAATGCCGGATGTCTATTTATAAGGCATCGACGTGAATATATATGATACTGACGTGGGCGTTATTCTGAAAGGAAACATGGATTCAGCTGTAGTTTGATTGACTTTGCCATTCTGTAGCAGACAGCATCCGCTTTCGAAAGGGGGAGATGTTCAAATGGCGGTGGCCTTCCGAGATGTTCATCTTCAGCAGCCGCTGTGGTCATCGCCAGTTGAACATCTCCCCCTTTCGAAAGCGGATACTGTCTGCTACACAATGGCAAGGTCAACAAAACTACAGCTGATGCCATGTTTCCTTTCAGAATAACACCCACGTCATTATGCTTTTTGTCGTGAAACATCTTTGAAAGGGGTGAAACCGATGCGACGAAAATATGTTATAGCACTACTGTTTATATCCTTGCAACCATACGACCCATGTACCTTACCCTAGTATAATTGTGTAGAGAAAAATAAGCCATTATTCAACCATGTATGTGTCGCGTGCATATAAGATGGCGCTGTTGTAGCGTCACGCATGACGTAATCGGAGCTAAATTTAGCCTCGCGCGCAGCGTTCAGAAAGACGTAGCTCTGCAGCACGTTTGTCCATCCGAGAAAGAACGATCCCTTTTGAGACAACTGTGCCATAGCAGGGATAATTTATTAAACTCAAACTGGTGTTCGTCAGGAGTTCGTAGGTCTACAAATGTACAATATGCCGCAAAAATTTCGCGCTTTCTCGGCTATGCCCCTCTACTGCGTTCGACACGTGCGGTCAAAAATTACCACGAATAGGCCTTAGTGCCCTCACTCCATGTGCAGCACGCAGAAGACGTTTCGCGTGCTCCACTGCACCGGCGTTCCTGAGCTTTTTAACGTACCCACTGCTTGGACAGCTAGGGTTGTCTTTCGGGCCTCGTCGCTACGTGCTCTATCGCTCATGACGCTCGGCAGGCCGCACTAAGAAGCTAAGGATTATAGCTCTTCGCGGTGACCGTGCGAGCCACCTGCGGGACGCCCCTCGCATGCTTGCATTCAAGAGGATGCTGTCGACAGGCAGTCTAGACTGAGTTTCACCTTCCACCGGTTGCATCCTCCCTCGTTTCTTCTGGCCGTCTAACCTAAACCTTAAAAAAGAAAAAAAAAAGTTAAGAAAACCAGCGTTCTTTCTTTATAATTCAGCGGTCTGTAATCAACGTTGCCATTTTAGTTATTTTGCCACTGGATTCAGCAACTTCCTTATCTGTTTAGCGCCAGACGTTTTTATCTAGCGACCGGTGACTTTTTTAGCCGTTTGAATGCTGCTTCAAAAACAGTCTTCTAGGAATGCATTATTCAAAAGCTACATGTAAGCAGCCGCAACTCGCTGTACGATGCATATAGGCTCCGTGACCACGATAAAGCAACGGTCACCGTCACATTCCCAGTCTTCACATTGTGACTGCGCTTCACAGCGCAGTGGTCATAAGAGAAATTCTGTTGCAATATTTGTTTTTTTATTAAAAACCCATTTGCATCGGCTTAAACCCTGTGGCATCGACGGTATCCCTAATGCATTTGATTGGTGAATACTTTTTTGCAAGCGTAGCCACAGTTGCCCAGAAATTTTGTACAAGCTTGATGACGCTCGTCTGCTGATTCGTCTCCACGTGCTCAAGCAGCATCCAGGCCAGCGCGTCGCCAATGGAACGTCCGCGCCCCGTCTTCGCGGTCGAGGCTTGCCTCGTCGCGCTAAAGCACAACTATTCAAGCTGAGGGTTGGCTGCGTGAACGTACACGATCGTTTATACAGACAAGGACGTGTGGCCAGTCCATCGTGTACGTATTGTGGCTGCTGCGAGACACTTAAGCACCTTATATTTGAGTGTCTAGCTTTCAGTACGCAACGCATGTCGCTAGTGAGGGACTATCATCTCCTTGGCCTGCGGTGTACGACACTCGACTAATGTTTGTACCACAGTGGTTGTGCGTCTAAACGTGATCAGGCTCATCGCGCTCTACTTAGTTTTCTAGAGTTAACTAAGGTTCACGTTTGTAACGTCGAAACTGTTCTATTTAACATACTGTAGTGCGTGACGTTCAGTGACCGGCCCTACCGTGTGTGATCTGTACTGTGCATTCTACTTTATTCTTTAGATTTGTCCCGTTGCTCTTTCTTTCCTCTTTCCTCCCCTCCTTCCTATCTTGCATTTCTGTGCTGCTGTCACCTCCCTTCTGAAGAGTAGGCAGGCGTTGTGCCCCTTGGGGTGGCAGTAGGTAGAGGGGTGGCAGTAGATCCTTTCCTGTTAATTGTATATATGTATTCAAAACAAATAATAATAAATATTAAGCGTAGCAGCAAATGTACTTACCAAAACCCACGTGACGTTTGATTCATGCATGTGTAGACTAATAATGGGACCATCAATGTGAAGTGATGGGGCAGGCCATCCATTCTCATTTTCCCTTTCAATATGTCACCTTTTTCTGAGAGGCGTCAGCTGTTAGTGAGCGCTTGTGTTGTTGAGTCTTGCCCGTGTCATTTTCTTGCGTTCTTTTAATTTTACTCTATACTTGTAGTGTCTAGAGAGATTTGATAGGTCAATTGTGCGAAGACAGAAGCATACGTTTGTTCGTGTATTTCGAATGCATAATAATTCTACAGAGCTAGTTTCTGTAATCCTAGCAATGGTTCAAATTAGGTCGGATACGTGTGGCTTTAGGAGTCCGAAGTGGTGCATCATGTGTGATTGATAATCAGAGCTGTCAATGAAGATAACTTCTACTGATGCATTTTTTAATATATATATATATATATATATATATATATATATATATATATATATATATATATATATATATATATATATATATATATACACAAACACACAAGATGTTTCACGTAACGTGTGCCAAGGGTTTAAAGAAAGTGGTTAGGCGCAGCTGAATGAAACCAACGGCATACGGTTTGGCGTCATGTGGCGCTCTTTAGAGCACATTTTATATTCCGCTTAATTAGTAAGTGAAGTAAGCTGAAGTTCAGAAACGACCGATCCAATTTTTTTGTGGGAACGTACAGTATATGCTGCGTGGTGATTTTTTTCGGCGTTTAAAGAAAGCCCGTGAAAGATAAAATAAAACCACGTGACTGCACTCGTGCGCTATCGTATTGCAGCGCTGTCAATCGCGGTTCGTGCGAAAGGACCGTGCGCTGCGTGGACCGTGGTAAGTGATCGGCCCCGGCTCTAGGCATGGGCTTCACAGCGCGTTAGCATCTTTGGCGGTGGCACACGGAAAGGAAGCGCCGTCGTCTCTGTTAAGCGATAGGCTCGACGCACGCTTGAGAGCGCTGCAGTAGGATAGCGCACAAGCGCAGTCACGTGCTATTTTTCCTATTTCACGGGCTTTCTTTAAACGCCGACAGAAATCGCCGCGCAGCTTGTACAGTACGTTGCCACTAAAAATTGGAGCGGTCGTTTCTGAACCCTCTTTACAGCACAACGAAACGCACTCGGCGTTAAAGTGAGTATTAAAAATGTTGCATAATTTATCGTAGATAACTAACTAATAAAGCGGAGTATAACAAATACTCTAAGGAGCGTCCCATGACGGCAAACCATGTGCAGTTGGTTTCATTCAACTGCGGGTAACCACTTTTTTTGAAATCTTTGGCACAAGTTACGTGAAACACCCTGTACAGTTTATGTATACATATGTATGATATATGTTGTCACGGGATGTTCTTGCAAGTCCGCAGACCACCTGACAGAATACCCGTAAAACGGGGCAGTCTCAGTTGGACAGCGATCGAGCGCGCACGAGCGAGCGATCGAGCGCCCGCAGCGATCGAGCCCAGCTCGCGCGTCTCGTTTCCGCCTGTGATTGGTCGGGCGCCTCGTGACGTCAACACTAGTAACCGACCGCTGCCGCTACACATGAAGCGCGGTGCCAGGTACTTTGGTGCTGTTTTTCTGAGACGGTAATGGAAAATTTAGAGAGACTGCGTTTTTCTGAGGAGTTCGGCGTTGCTCCCTACATGTACGAGCCGATTGTGAAGAGCCGGCCTCTCGAAGAAGCAAACGATGCTGGTGCGAGCAGTGCTTTCGACGCGAACGATAGCAAAGTCTTGGGATCTCCTCGTGTTGGAAATGCTCTTTGGTGAGTATGTTTTTTGCAAAGCGATCTAGTGATCTCGCCGATCTTTCGCCGATCTAGTGAGCTCGTTTCCGGTCAAACAACTGTAGTGTTGTGTTCCTGCATGCCTCCTCGTGGAACGTAAGCGGGGATGCGATCGTCGGCATTTGTCCGCTGTCCAAAGCTGTCGGCAATCTACAAAGACGGTTTAAACGCGTGAAAAGCTTCCCGGTTCATGCAGTACATGTAGCGACCTTCATCTGTTCACTACCACGTTGACTACCACTCACGTTGATTACCACTCACGTTGACTACCACGCACGTTGACTACCACTCTACATACACGCAGACGCACCAACAAAGGAATGCAGGGTCGATCGAAGCAGATTACGATGGCACGCACGCAGAAACAAGCGCGGTCAGGCACGGTCGCGGACGCTGCGAAGGAACGAAACACTAGAGTTGACGTCACAACACCGCGGTTTCCGGTCTCCGCTCGCATCGTCAGCGTCAGCAGCAGCGCGCGGCATTCGACGGGGGGCGGAGCTACAGCGCAATTTCAACCGACGATTACGTCGCTCCTAATTGAAAAAAAAAAACCCAAATTTTACCTACATGGTTTATAAGGTTCCCGCATCCGTATATGAGCGTCTTATTGAATTCGACAGACTCTTCAGCTTCCCTTTAAGCGTCCTCCAATTTTTTTCACCGGCTTTGGAGGTGACAGTCGTGCCGCTGCAAGGTATTATGTACTATGCAATGACACGCCTTTAATAACAGCTGAGATATTTTCTAATGCGTCCAGGGTTACGTTTACAGTAAGGGCTCAACACGAACAAAAAAATTGACATTTTCAGCGACTCAAACGTTCCCCTTGGGAGCTAAGAGGGGGCCTCGGACAAGGACCTTCTGAGCTGCAAAGGCAGCCCACTGTTTATGCATCTCATCACAATTTGCTACAAAACATGTGAACCCATTGGACTGCCCAATGCGCTCAGCATTCCACTAAATAGATACGAGCTAGTATTGATTGCGCAGAGCCTGTTTCCCTACGTCTTGTCAGACAAGCTTGCGTACGCTCATATGTTAATAAGAACAGTATCGTCATACAAGCCATGGTGTTGAATGACAGTGTACTTTTCCTTGTCACGCGAAAATATAAGATGAATATCGCATTGCGCGCGTTCTATGTGTCACGTTTTCACTGTATGTTCGGCTGGCTCAGTCAGTCACTGGAGAAACGAGGCGATGGCGGCTGAGTGAAATAAAGCACTGCATTTATCTTCCTCCGCTCAGTCTAGAAGACGATGCTGGCTCTCCACGCGCCCAGGCCTATCGAACCAACTTTCTACCAGATGGTGGTCGCACTATGCATGGCTTTTCATTTCGAGAATACTGACGCTAACATCTTAGTGACTCCCACCAGTGAACATATTTCAATGTTTGCTTGCATCGCTCTTACGGTGTACTTATTGGCTGTTACAAATTTGGCTCGTCTTGTGTCTAAGGGCAGAGGGGAGGGATGCCTTTAACTTTTTTTTATTGTTTACTAACGTTTGAGACAGCAGAATATTCAAAAGTAAATCACCAGGTGCGTTTTCAGTCAATGAGAAAACAAAAATAAATAAAACGCAGCATTATTCGAAGATGCCACGAAAACCCGCTGGAATGAAACATTAGCGCATTTTATTTTTCTAATCCATCGTCTCCCGTCGGTTCTGCTAACTCTTTTCTTGCGGCACGCATCCATGTTCTGACTCACACAGACCTTGCTCCTTTTCTTTCGGCGTCCAACGTATTTTCTAACGGGTCCCGTAGCGCAGATGACGCGTTCTTTCAAATTAATGTACATGATAGCCATTTCCTACATTCTCAAGGGCGTACACAAAAAAAGCCCTGCCTGTGAGAAACTCGGTAGGGCTTCGTAAGTGGTCTAAATTATCTCTATTTCTTTATCTTTTCATCTTTCTCACCTAAATGTCAACCAGTGAGTCCGCAAAATATTTATTGAAATGCTAATCACATAGTTAATGGGAGCCCGCGAGTATAATGGTTCAGCGGACGGGCTAGAATATACGCCGAGTAAAAAGGGGACACGAGGCAACGGCGCCTTGCGGTGACAGGAAAACACAAAAGTTACTCCCTGTTAACAGCCCCACTGCTGTACCGGCCTTACATCGCGCGAAAGGTCACACAGACTCGGCGATCCACTTTCTCCGACTCGGGGAGATGAGAATTACCCGGGAACCACTCACGCGACAGCATGCCGTCCTATTCGCCATCATTCCGGAAATCAATGCGCACGCTATATGCTGCGTGTGTATGTGTGCGTATACTTGCGGTACTGCGCAATAATATTTCCGGCGGCGGGCCGTGAGCATTTTGCCTGGCGGTGAACCTAGAACGTGCAATGTCCGTTCACCTTCAGCTTCCGAAGCCCCTGCGGCTGGCAGGTGGTTGCCCACCGAATGACGCGGAGGGCACACCGAATGTACTCAGCGTATACGCTTCATCGACAGTAGAAACCAAAGTGGCCTCAGAGGGGCGAGAGTGAGGCGCGACCTTTACGCCAGGCTTACTTCAAAACGAAGGTGGAGTGCGTGCGTTTCCAGAACTGCGTAGACAGTGGGTAGAAATTAATGAGCACAGCCGATACGCGCAGCCACACGCAACTGGCGTCCCCTTCGAGATGAACGGACGATTGGCGTCGGTGCCTCGGGCATGGTGAATTGACGAATGCTTTTCTTTATATGTGTGTT
Organism: Dermacentor andersoni; assembly: GCF_023375885.2. Classification (NCBI taxonomy): domain Eukaryota; kingdom Metazoa; phylum Arthropoda; class Arachnida; order Ixodida; family Ixodidae; genus Dermacentor; species Dermacentor andersoni. The sequence continues at coordinate 204,455,012 of NC_092814.1, forward strand.
TCTGCATAAACTCTTAACCAAGGGCAGCTGCGGCGTGATGCCCTTACGCCACCCCTTCGCCATCCACTCCTCCTCCCACCCCCCTCCCTTCCACCAACAAACACGCAGCCCCCCCCCCCCCCCCCGTCACTTGCCTCACGCACCCCCTCCTTTCCGCAACGTTGGTTTCGCTTCCACGACTGCTTAAAAACCGATTGCCGCGCAGTGACGCGTGCTCTTTGACCGGTGTCTCTGGTCGCTGTTGAGCTAGGCAACAAGTGCTAGCTACTCACAGATACCCGTAACAAAATGGCGAGATACTTTGTTAGCTGCCGCCACACGCTAGACTCATCCTTTGTTCTCATCTTGATTATTATGTGTGCGCCCCAGTATGGTCGTTGTGTAGATGGAGAAAGCGAGCGAGCCGGTTCAGACGGCGGAGCCACGACACCAGACGCGTTCGACACCTATTACATCGGCATGCGGAAGATGATCGGCGAGGCCATTGCCAAGGTCCCGCCCACTTTCATCCGCAAGTTGCAGACGGCTGACGTGTCCGTTCATTGCTCGCTGGGATTGCTCAAGGTGGTACGCGGTTTTCGGAATCTCGAACCCTGGGCTCTGAAATGTAAGTCTTTCGAACGCACTCTTTAGCTTATTGGTGTTAGAGCAAAACCTTCTTTGTTCGAGAAGCTTTTGCTCTCATTTCTAGACTCTTCATTCTGTTCGCGTTCAGTATTTATGGCTAATTACGAATGATGGTGGTTCACTTGAACGTACTTGGGTCTATGAGGTTGTACTGCAGCAGCAACAGATAATTAGCTCCTGGAACGTTTATAAATCTGCTGTCTGCAGTTTCAGCTGATCGACTGAACTTGTTCCAGAATTGTGGGTTTTCCACATAGTAAGCAAGTGTGCATATTTGGTCGATTTTTCATTAATGTGCCGGAGGACAGTAGGTAAATAAATCATGGTCATGATTCAACGTTCCTTGAAAGAAGTGGTATTTCATTTTTGTGCCAGGAACAAAAAAAATTGCTTACTCCTGAATACGGGATGTAGCCTGCAAGGACTCATCAAAAAAAAGAAAAAAAGAAGCGGAGTAAATAATTATTTGCAACATGCCATCTGTCTCGTATATAAAATTGACAAGGACTCTTCGTTATCTGTTCGCCGATCTTCACCGATTCCCATATCACTCACGTGTAACAAAAACTATTTCGGTCAGTTGTGGAAAAAGAAAGACTGGCAAAATATTTTGCGTGGTTTCTATGAAACAAATGTCATGTGCAAAGTATGCATGAGACTTGCAATCTCACTGTGATTTTAGGTATGTTTTTCGCCCCATTTACGTCAATAGGATTGCAGTGCTGCCAGCCTATTAGAGTACATTAGTGAACCGAGAATGTGGTCCTTCCAGAATAAGGGCTAAGGTCACGCTGTGCAACTCCAGGTTAACAAAACTTGGTTATGCCTGTGCATATGGAGGCAAGTTGCACTGCAGCATCTATGCATCGCAATTTGGCTTTCGTGTTCAAGAACCAACCAGCCTACAAACAACCGTTCATGGTACATATGCAACTACGCCGCGCCCGTCCAATGAAGCTTCCAGGCGACGTTCATGATTTTACATAACTCCGCTTGTATGACGTTTCATCGCTACCTAGGCGCTCTACTGTTCGCCGCCAATTCCGGGTGTCAGCTGCCCTTGGACCGGCTGTATTGTGACGTGCGTGCACACTTAACGTCTGTAGGGGTGCTAATTGTAAAGCGGTAGCGCTAATAGGCTTAAACGCTCTGACCAATGCGTGCGCAAGCAAGACGGCTCATAATATCGATTAATTGAAAGCGGGAATTTCCTGGCGTGAAATACGCGAGTTTATGAGAACATTTATATGTGTGTCTGTTCGTCTACGGCAACAACGGTTAGGGGATCCTCCTGGACCCGAAATGAAGCTGTTGTAAGACGATGGCCGTAACCAAAATGTGCAGCCCAAGGCAGATTGACTAGAAATTATGTAGCACAGGCGTTGAACGTAGCCGAAATCAGTCGCCCAAGTTGGCGCGTAAGTGTCACAGCGTCCACGCTGTTTATTTGCATGTTCATCGGCAGGTCTTGGAAGACTTTCTTTGGCACAAGATATGTCACAAATAATGGCCCGATGATGTGCCGCAGTTGTTGCCATGATTCTAATGTGGATTTCCACATGAAGACGTGCTTTGTTTTCTTTTTCTGCCTGATAAAAACAAACAAAATAGATCTGGGTTTGTTGCGTCAATATGGTTTGCTTTGACGTCAACTTGGGCGCTATCGTCTGCGTCACGAGAAGTCGAGTAAGCATTTTGTCAGTAATCATGTACGCTAAAAAGTTCTGCACCCTTTGGGCTTATTTTGTCCCCAAACGTCCTCCGGTGCTCTCAGGTTACGAAGAGCAAGCGCTATAGCGCAACGTGGTGTTCCTGGCAGCAAAGTATTAGGTGCTCAACGCTAAAGAAAGGAAGTACGTGCAGATACAAGATCATTGTTTCGGGACAAGATAAGTCCCAGTGATCGCAAATTATTATAGCGCTTAGCTAGCGAACGCCGACGATCTTAGATTAGATTATGGGGTTTTACGTGCCAAAACCACTTTCTGATTATGAGGCACGCCGTAGTGCAAGACTCCTGAAATTTCGACCACCTGGGTTTCTTTAACGTGTATCTAAATCTAAGTACACAGGTGTTTTCGCATTTCGCCCCCAGCGAAATGCGGCCGCCGTGGCCGGAATTCGATCCCGCGACCTCGCGCTCAGCAGCCTAACACCATAGCCACTGAGCAACCACAGCGGGTCGCCAACGATCTGATTATGAGGCACGCCGTAGTGGGGGACTCCGGATTTAATTTGACCACCTAGGGTTCTCTAACGTGGACTCGATGCATGGTACACGGGCGTTTTTTTTGCATTTAGCCCTCATCAACATGCGACCGCCGCGGCAGGAATTCGATCCCACGACCTTACAGCAGCGCAACGCCAAAGCCACTAAGCAACCTCGTCGGCTGTTGGGGCTGGAGTTGTGAAATAGGTCTCACACAGCCGAAAGCACATATAGCATCTATAGCTTGGAGACAACACCTGATGAATGACGACCTTTTCAAACGATTCGCGGCTCACTTGAAGCGAAATGCCCGTGTAACTGAAACGCTGTGACCTGCCGCCAGCAGTTGCGCTGCACACGCCTCGCTTCCTTTCACCTTGTCGTGATGTTCCACCGGCAAGATTTTACTCCGACACAAATGACGGATGCGACGTATTCATGTGCTCCTAACCGCGAATACAGCCTTGCGTGCGCCCCGAAGAGGCGCTTGAATGACAACCAAGTAATTGGCGTATGCGTGCCATTGACTTATAACTACTCCCGTGGGAGCAAGGCGACGCGTTTCTTTCCGCTATGCAGCATAGAATAGACCTTCGCTTTCGTAGCGCTTCGCGTACATCGAACCTTGGAAGGAAAGCGAGCGTTATCAGAGCGCTGCCAAAGGCTGACATGGTCGGCGGCCGTGGTGAAACTTGTCTGCGCAGATTTTTCTGAAGCAAGGACAAGGACGAGGCAAACCCCACAGGCGCAGTTTTTGTTTTTGCATGCTGGCACTCCGGCACGCACTCGCTGTGTACTGTCGAACACGTCTGTCAAGTAGCACGGCATTTGTTTTTGTTTGTCGATAACAAACACCAGCTTTATTTTAGTAGAGTGGCACGCTCTTCTTGTTTTTGCGAATACACTGCTTGTCGTACGTTTCAAGAGTAACGGAAGGGTTGGTCGTCTGCGCACGACGATCTGCGGAACTAGCTCGTATGAGCTTTGCATATATAGCTTTATTTTTAATCGTACACATTTCTTATAAAAAAAGAACTATGAGCGTAGCGAACGTAACGTTTTTAAACATCAGATCTACGGCGAGGTGAAAATACTTTGCCGCTAGTAAAGTGAGCATCCGAAGACTAATTCAGAAGAATTTGTTAACCTTTTATGTGAACCTTAGGCGCACTTGCTTAGGTGTCAAATTCAGAGGCAATCACATTTTAAAGCACCTCTGTTTCGCACCTAAATCAAGAAGTTCATCATGAAATTTCAGCGCTCAATAAAGGAAATATCGTAACCGAGCACGCCTTAAGTGTAGAAAAGGCTGCCCGGCGATCGTATCAGATGAAAACGCCCCGAGACGAAAAACGCGCTTTCCGACGCGGACTTCGCCATGACTGGCCGTGACGTTGAGCCATAGTGATGCGGCAGATTATTATTATTATTATTATTATTATTATTATCATTATTATTATTATTATTAGAGCGCAGCTCTTTGGCTCCTGTTTCCATGTTTCGCTGCGTCGTCGCCGTCGGCCTCGCCGTAACCAAGGGCATCATCCGCGCGCTGCTCTAGCTGCGCGCACTTCCGCTGCCAACTCTCGCGCGCGGCGCGACTCTTGCTGTCCCCTTGTCCTTCAAAGCCGGATCATGTGTTCTTGCCTATCCTCTCGCCCCCTTCCTCCGCGCAGCGCCGTTCCGGTGACTCTCGCCGCATACCGTCCACTCCGCCCTCGCTGTCCCTTCTTCCGCTGTCGCGGCACTGCCGCGGTGACGGCGGCGGGGGCTCCTTGCCGCCTCGCACGTGATCCACGGCTCTCCGGTCCTCCGACTACGCGTCGCATGGCTGTACGCGTCTCAGCCGTGTCTCTCGCTTCCCCGTTAGCAAAGTGCATTCCTCAGTGTCATTTGTCACCTCTGACAGTGCTTGCGTCTGGCTGTACTTCTCCGGCCTCCCCTCTTGCCCTATACCTCCCCTTACCCAGCGCAGTACCATTGCGGTGACTCGAAAGACAGTTGTAGCGCTTCGTCCTCTTACTTCTACTTGCCACCCCAACCTTGTGCGGCCACATTGAGGCCGGTCTGTGAGTGAATGAGTTTGTGACCTCTACTCAATACCCTTGTTCTCCACCCGTTTCCTCATCCCACCTCAGAAGAAACATTAAATAATAATTGCTAATCTTCCCCGCCTTTCCGCGGCGCTGACCCACTGTAAAATGTCGCGTCGCCGGAGCGCCGGCTCGAAAGCGGCGGATCGCGGTGTGTGCTGCCCAATCCGAACGCAGAACCGTCTCCGTTTGGCACTGCATGTTTTGTATGCGGTTGCCTGTTCAATTAAAGCAGCAGCTGCGCTCAAAAGTCGCATTACCAAGAAGCGTAATCATCGGCCGATTTTAATTATTATTATTATTATTATTATTATTATTATTATTATTATTATTATTATTATTATTATTATTATTATTATTATTATTATTATTATTATTATTTCAAAATAATGCTGTCTTGCATGAGCAAGACATAGCAGGATTGGGGTACCTAAGTCTTGACAACAAAGAAACATCAGCAAACATAATTGGGCAATTGAGTAACAAATTGCCTGGCAAGAATCCTGCAAAACGTGCTGTATCGGTATTTGCCGCAACATGCCAAAATTCAAGCTTCGTCGCACACATTGTCACAGAGAATTTTCGTATTTCATTGCTGCTGTGTAAGCTCAGTTTAGATATTGCTTTTATTGAGCTTTAAAATTTGATGAAGCATTTCTCTAATTAGACACGATTTTCAATATATTTAAGAAATAGGGGTGCTTTAAAATGGGACTGCATCCAAATTTGTCATGTAAACAACCTCCTTCAAAACTGATATAAAAAGGTTAAATAACAATCTTTATTTTTATATAGAGACTTCTGATACCCACTTCATTAACGGCTAAGTACAACCGCCTCGGGGAAGGACTTATGTGCAATAACACCACGTTCGCTACGCTCATAGCCTTTTTTATGAAAAATCAGTCTGATTTAAAGCACGCCGTTTATTGCGCTAAGCGAAATAACTAATTTCTTGAAGCTTTAAAAAGTGTCTTTGCCTACATCAGTCAAATAATTCTATGTCAGCATCCCATCTTTTTATCAACATGCATACTCGTCATACATGCACTGTCGCGTCTGTTAGATGCATATGTTGGCTAAGACGTAAAATTGATGGACTTGGACGGTGCATATGCTTTTTATGAGACTGAAATTGTGAAACAAAACTCAAAGCGTACGCTAAAGTGGCACCTAGGGTTTTCCCACATCCTTGGCTATTTGAGGCGTCAAGATTATAGCATTACTGGTTCATGGACGAAAAAAAATGTTTTCATTTTCGACCCCTCGACTCGCATCTGGGTAGCGTGCACATTCTCACTTTGTTTGGCCCACAGGTATAAAAAGCTAATTGGAACTTTGTAAACAATTACAGTCCACAAAATATTTTCCCAATGTTTATTACTGTGCTACCCTGATTCGAGTGAATTTATCGCAAGGCAGTACTCACACGCGCCTTATCAGACCTTGCGTAAGTTTTTCTCTAGAGGTGCTCACCACGTTGTTCTTTTGATGGGCTCTTGATGGGAGCCTCGTTGATTGATCCCATTTGCCAGCATAAAAGTTATGGAAAAGTAAATGACCTAATCTCGTGTTTTTTTTTCGCATTTTGTGAAAGCATGTGCACTTTTGTTTGCAGTCTCTACTCTTTCTAAATGCCGTGTGGTGAGCCAGACAAATGAGCATGGCATTAGAGCACTCAGAGCGTGCAAAATCAAGCACACGCATATTCTCGATTAGGCGCAAAGTGTCCAACACAGACGAGGATTTGCAAAACAGTATTGTTTTGCGAAACTTAGTAGACCACGTGCCAGTAATCTGGATTTCTATGATATCGCTCTTGGTCTTTAGGTCTAAGCTTCATCCTTGAAACCTCAAACTGGGACTACAATTTTAACCATCTTAATTATTTATGAAAAAGAATGCAGTAAGATGGCTTGCGAGGGATTATTCCGGCATTCTTTGTGGTCTTTATCGGCCCCCTGATAGCACTAGTGACTTGTTCGATATTTCCCTGCCTTCCTGTATTCTTCTCTCTCTCTCTGTTCGATATTTCGCATTTTATGCATGACCATAACCTCGACAGTTCTAACTTAATTGTTCTTGGTGATTTGAGGTTCCCGGCATTCAGTGGCCTTACCTTACATATTCCGCCAGTAGTGCCTCTATTTGTAGAGACTGAATTAGGTTTTGTTTGCCCCACAACCTGATACAATTGGTTGATAAGAATGCGTGGCAGAACTCCATACTTGACTTAGGGTTTATCAGTGACAGTCTTGCTCATTTAGGTTTTAAGTATGATATCCTGGAAGGAATCTCGAATCATAACGCAGTTCTCGTGCACAGTAACTGTCATATCCCACGTGAATGCTTTAGCTATTCCGCATTTCATGATTTTAACAAGGCTAACGACACTTCTATCAATGATACTCTGGCAGATAACTTTGGCCATTTTTTGTCACTCAGTAGCGAATGTCATCTTGACAGTCTTGTTGGTTGTTTTGAGTCGTTAGCGAAATCTTACATCAATAATTACGTTCCATTAAAAGCAAAAGAGATAAATAATAAACTTAATTGGATTAACCGGAATATGTTGCACCTGTCACGTCGTGCTGGTTGACTACGTAAATCAAAGCATTCTAGTCCTGCGCTTCGCGTTCCTTTAGAAAAAAACAAAGGAGGAACTTCGCGGGTGGCATCCAGCTTAAAAGAGTGTCTCAGTATAAATACTTAGGTGTCATTCTAACAGAAAATTTTTCTTGGTCTTAACACATCGAATATGTAAACGGAAAAGCCCTAAAAAATTAGGTTATTTGCGCCGCACTTAAGCTAAGACCCCCGAGATATAAAACTGCTATTATATAAAACGGTAATTCGCCTTGTTCTAGAATATGCATGTGTCGTCTGCTTCCCCTACAAACAATGTGAAATAAGCTCGCTCAATAAGGTTCAGCGAAAATCCATCCCTTTCATTTGCCAAAATTACAGCCGATGTTTCTCACCAACACAGGCTCAACAATCTTTGACCGTTGAGCCATTACTTTCACGTTATCAGATTGAAGCCTTAAAACTTTTATATGCAAATAATAACTCCACATCTGGTCTTTCTGATTGTAACTATATCACATTTACTAACGCAAGTTGTACCCGTAGTTCCAACGCCTTGAACATAACACCTATGTATACCCGTACTAATACATTCAAATACAGTTTTCTTTTTCCACGTACAATAGAGCTTTGAAATTCTCTACATGGTAACATTCGTTCACTATCACTAAAATATTGTATATATAGCTATCACTGGTAAGCCTTTCGCTAATATGCAGAGCGCTTCTTTTTGATCATTTATCTTTTTGCGTATATCTGTGTTGTTAAAGTGCAATGTATAGTAATGTTTAATGTTCCCACTTCTGATATTTTTTTATTTATTGATACTGTCAGCACCCGCCAAGACAGAGTTGCGGTTACATTGCTGTCATCAAGCTAATAGTTGATGTCTAAGCAATTCAATACAAAGCAATCAGGATGGGAAGGCACAACATATAAACAAATATGAAGCAATAAACAACATGAGTTACAATGAATAAGTTATAGCACTATTTGGGTCAACGAAAAAGTAACGCGCCGAAACAACTGCAACCGACAAACAGCTAACAATAAAACGTATTCTCAACCGTTTACTAATGATTGGTAACAGCTCTTACAAAAGATTGTAAATCAGTACATTCTACTATATCATGTGGCAAGTTGTTCCGATTGTCTATGCTTCGAACCAGGAACGAATGGTTCAAGGATTCTGTTCTATAATTAAGTGGTTTAATATATTTTGGATGCTTTATTCTGTGGTTAGCAGGTCTCTCTAATGTGATGTGTTTTTCGAAGTTTACTTTAAAGTCTGCGCTTAATACGTGAAAAAAGAATGTCAGCCTGTTAAGCTGCATCTTTTGCTTGAAAGTCATGAGGCCAGCTCTATATTTAAGTTCAGTGACGGACTGGGTTCCAACGTATGTGTTAAAAATAAACCTCAAGGCCCTGTTTTGTACGCGCTCAGATTTTAGTGCGTTTTGTTCAGTGTACGGCTCCCAAACATGGCTTGCATAAGTCAGTACAGGAAGTACAGTCATTTTGTACGCCATTGTTTTTGCCTCTGGGGTGGCGTCGTGAAGTTTTCATCGTAATGACCAAAGTGTGCACATCGCCTTATTACAGATTTTGTAGATGTTGTAGAATGTAGCCCTATATTGGGCTGCAGTAAATGTAAATAAAATAAATAAAGATAAAAAATTTAAAACTGTGGCGTCTTTATGACGGCGACGAAGAGGACTTTCGAAAAAAAATGTGCAGATGACCGATGAACTAATTCAGAATCGATATCAGCCTCCACAATGCAACCAAGGTTATCTAGTCTCCCGTGAGTGGTTTTCAAGTGCAGATGTTCGCACGGAACCCGAAAGCAACCACTTTATCCGAGTGACATTGCCCTTCCAAACCGGCTCGAAACTGGGTCGCGTATGTTTTAAACCTACTTCCCCGTTTGACCTCAACAAAGCATTAATATTTACCACCGTGAAAAAAAATAGTAGCTAGTCCAGGACCGGATGGACACAGAGTCCTGCTGCTTCTGTAGACACCTGGGTCGCTTAAATGTACTTGCTTTTAACTTAAGCTCATACTAGGGCACTCTTGAAGTGACCCTCGCCACGATTGGAGATGAGATGGCGAAGAAAAAAACGCATCTGGGACCCAAGAATTGCAGTTGGATGCCCATTTTGCCTTTGGCAACGAGCCTTGGCAACCTCATCGGTAACGCAGGAAACTACGTAGCAACTATGTTTGCCAAAATAGTAGCTGCTATGTTTACTCTTCATATGGTATAAATCGCCATACAGAAAAAGCTGGACAAGTCTGTGCTTAGTTATAGGGCGAACGCACGAAGACCAAAGACGGACACGAGGACAACTGCCAGCGTCGTCCTGATCATCCCTCTTTGTACCACTGGCGCTTGGCGTGTCATAGTGACATAAAGGAACATATGTAACCTCAGCAGCAAATATATCCATGATAAAAAAAAAAATGATGTCTGACCATGTGTTAAGAGAGGCTAATAGGAGGACACAAAGGCTCATCTGGGACTGCGTAGAGAAGAATGCGCAGGAGACGGGTAGTTGATTTGATGCGTGCTCACACGCGACGTGCTTAAATGCTCACCGCTAAGCCATCGGCATGTTGTTCTCACCAGCCAACTTTTAAAAAACGCAGTGGCTTCCGCACCTTAAGGCTGTTTCAGATGCTGCTATTAGAGCGACAGAAATCGGTGCAGTCGCACGCGTCACGATGCAATCTTTAGAGGGCCAATTTCACATGACTGCGATTTCAACGAAGCGGCTGGCTCGACGCGCAGGGTTTATTGTTGCTAAGTTTTATAGCACGCGCTAAATAAATATTTAATGAAATGAAGAGCCTCTTTTTTATAACATTATTGACCTGTGTTTATTGAGTTTTGTAATATAAGAACGTTCTGAATTTTATATTTGTTTTGGAGTGCGGAATAGCGGTTCCAGCAGTGCCAGGAGACGTGGCGGACGTTCACAGCGGTTCGCAGCTGGTTGTTCAGCGCTGTGTGTTGTCTCATGTGCCTTCTATGTCCGTGTCATTGTGCTTGCGCTACAACAAATTGCAAGTTGACCTATGAACAAGTACATGTTCATATATGCTACGCTGACCGCATATGCAGTATTCGGAATTCGGCTGCAGCGAAGTCGTCGTGTCCGCGCAACGAGGTCTCAGCGCTACCCGTGCTCAGCGTCAGCTTCTGGAGAAATGATGTGTGTACATTGCTCGTGACTACGCATAAGCGCTGCCTGCTCCAGCGAAATTCTTGCACTTAACGCACAAGCAAGCACCAATCATAAAGCACACGTCGTGTTATTGTTGACCGTGGAATGTAATTTGTGTTGTGAAATTCAATCTTTTAAATGACTTACATTCTAGCACACATTGTGTTGTACACGTATACACGCTACATGTTGATTGTGTTAGAGCCTTCGACAAGGTAAAGCAGAAACGCTTGATCTTTGAAATGAAAGCATTGGTCATTGATTCTTCTGTGATCCCCAGGACAGCAGCGTTTCTCTGAAGCCATTTTGAATACATTCTAAGCAGAAGCAGCGCATCCTCAAATGTTCCAGTGCATATAGGAGTTCTTCGGGCAATAATGCTTATTGTTTAGCCTATATATGAATGATCTCCCCCATGATTCATCTACTGTGCAGCAGTTTATCGATCATTGTGTGATATATACAAAGTTCATGGTGCAACCGCATATCATGTAGCACACATTGCCTTTTCAATTATTGTATGATTTACCTGTAATTTGCCGATTGACGGTACTTTGCAGCACAAAGTGGACAAATTAAGTTCATGTGCACTATACGGCTAATAAGTATGGATACTACGACCAGTAATCACACAACTGCTTTGCTACCAGGAAAAGCTCTGCAGGGCTACTGTTTCAATACTGTGCTTTTTATAAATATTTGGGTGTTCATCTTATTTGTTTGTCATGAGATACTTAGCAGCCAGCCAGCTCTACGTTGGGTTCCCTTCATCATCCTTTGTGCTCCTCTTAAAAGCGATCGTAAAGGATTTGCGTAGAAAATTTTAATTAGATCAGAGCTTGAATATGCAATCATAATAGAAATTCCCATCCAATTACTCTAACAAATCACTTGGGATTGTTACAAAACAAAGCAGTCTGTCTTATTCTTAAATGAAAATTAATTTAAATTCTTGGGTTTTACGTGCCATAACCACGATCTGATTATGAGGCACGCCATAGTGAGGGACTGCGGATTAATTTTGACCAGCGGGAGTACTTTGATGTGCACTCAATGAACAGTACATGGGTTTGCCCATGTACTTCGCAGTTTGCCCCCCCCCCCCCCCCTCCCATTAAGATGTGGCCGCGGCCGCCGATTACATCCTGCAACTTCGTGCAACGCAACGCCATAGCGACTAAGCCTCCACGACGGATGCCTTTTTATAATTTCCTTTTACACCGGGCGAGTCAGTGTCTGCTGTAAAGGAGGCTCTGCCTATACAGTTTCGCTGATAGATGCTCTCTTCCTTCTTTCATAAGTTGTGTTAGACAATGCCCTCTCAAGTTTCTGCGGCTTACCGCCTACTCATCTGCCAGAAGAGACAACTCTTGAAATATCTTTTCTTTCTGCTGTGTGCATGATGTAGCATGTGCATTCATGTCTTTTTACGTTTATACATCTGTAGGACCAGCTACCTGATAGAGTACTTAGTATGCCTGATCATGCTTATTTGTGCAGCGCTGCTGACCAATACATATTGACGCAATGAATGTTTTCCACATTCGAATTATGAGAAAGATGCTTGTTTTACAATTGTACCCTCTGCTGTCTGTTGATGTTAGCATTGCTTGTAAGATGTTTGGATATATATGCGCCCCTGATGCAATACTCTTCGAAAGTTTAAGTGATAAATAAAAGATGATGTGCCAAATCTAAGTGCAACAGTTATTTTTACCTATGACTCCCATGTAAATGCGTTTGCCATGGCTGGCAATTCAACCCGGCCCTCACCTTGTGTTAGGAGCAGAATGCCACAGCCACAGTCACAGATGAATGAATTTAAGAACAATTTTGTTCTCGACTGATTTGTGTTCTTTTCTTGCCTGTATCTAGGTAGAAATTGCAGTAAATGAGTGTGCCATTGTAAGAAAGCTGTTTGTGGCCCTTATTGAATAAACTGCATATTGTGTACTTAAATATAGAAATTTCTTTTAAAATATCATAGTGAAATGTTCTTCTAAGTACCTTGCTAGTTCATTACTTCTAAAGGTATTGATGACAGAGGATATCGTTATATGCATTTAAACACTAATAAATGTGATCAAACTTATTACAAACTTATTAGGAACACGTGAGGCATGAATGTTTCGTCACACTTGATTAGCTGTGGCCGCGCAAGAACCGTTTATACTCAAAGGATGCAAATATTCACAGGAAGGGATGCAACTGGATGACTTCACTGCACACTCTTAATCTGCTTTCCTTTAAAGTGCCATCTTCTGCAGTTTCATCTACATAAGAACAGGCTGTTTGCCTACTTTTCGCATTGTTGCACGAGTTTTCCATGGCCTTGCGGGAGGGTGCGTTGTCACTGTGACACTATAGCAAGCCAATAATCTTGTGTAACCGTATAGTTCATTACCATTCAAAGAAAATGAGGGTTAATACAGGTACAGTAAGGATACAAAGTCCGCCACATATTCAAGGTTTATTGGTTTCTGTGCAGAAAAAAAAATATTCGCCATCAGTGAAGACATACAATTTTTAATGTGCATGAAACATTCGAAAACAAATTGACAATGCTGTTTATTCAAGCCACAGAGTATAATATTCGATTGTAAAACATTAATTACGATAGCCTGCATGTTCGGCATGTGAAATGTAATACGCCGGTAATGGAAGGTAACTTTTCAAGATGCATCGGGAAACTTGCGACAGGAAGATAATGAAACTAAATGGTTGCGCGTTCATCGCAACGTTGAAATTTCGGGTACTTAGATGTCTTGTCATTTCCCTTTGCCGAAGTTGCAGTTATTTAAACTGCTCCCTACGTGCGATCTTTGTATGCGACTCAACAATTAAGAAAATTGTGACGACCCCGAAAAGCCATTTCGTCTCGTTGGGCTCGAACACCTTGTAGTATTGGCAACCCGCAAAGGTGTGTCCATAGCATACGAAGCAAACGTGAAAATGCCCTTTATTTGCTGCGTAGTGTGTCAACGAACGCATAGAAATAGAAGAGAATCTGCGGTACAAGGTTTTGTTCTCCCTACGCGTATACGTACTGTAGGCAAGCCGGTGATCCGGTAACGAAAAGCGTTTATTCATGGGAGGGAGCGATATAAGTACACTTGGAAAGGGGTGACGTAGGCGTCACATGTTAACAGTCTGGGCGCTATCAGAATGACAGTGATATGGCCACATCTCCCCTTTAATGATGATAAGGTCTAGAAGTTTCATCTGGCAACGGGTATCGACAGGGTTCCCGACGCAATCTTGTGCTCCTGCGTAACTGCTGTTGTCCAGACTGGAGGTCGTCTTCTGAAGGCCCCTGCGAGGTTGATTCTGGCTCCGGTTGAGGTGCTGCCTCCCGCAGGTGTTCTCTTGTGCGACGGATTTCATGGCCGTCTTCGGTCTTCACAATCGTAGATCTTGGCGTTGCGGCTGGCCTTAGAACAATAGCTGGAGCCCAGGTTCTCTGGAGAGTGTCGTACGTCGTTACACGTTGTCCCGGAGTCAGCGGGGAAAGGTTCCTGGCGCTGCGGTCGTAGTGGATCTTTTGCCGGCGCCGGATCGTCTGGAGACGGTCGTGGACCTCCTTGCTGGGTATGGCCTCTGGCTCCAGGTGAATTGTTGGTACCGGCAGGAGGGTCCGGGTCTGCCGCCCCATGAGCCTCTGCACAGGAGACTTCAGAACTGGGTCCCTGGGGGTATTACGCCACTCAAGCAGAGCAATTTCAAAATCTGGTGTGCGAAAAGAGCACTTTTTGAGCAGCTTTTTGGCCTCCTGAACAGCTCTTTCCGCCATGCCATTAGAACGCGGGTGATATGGACTTGACGTGACATGCACAACGTCTAGTTTTCTCAAAAAATCTGAGCTACTGAAGGGGGGCCCATTGTCACTATACAGCTTCTGTGGCAGCCCATGCACCAAAAAAACTTGTGCACACCAAGTCTTGAGCGCATTAGACGTGGTGTGGCGAAGTTCTCGGACTTCGAAGAAAAAGGAATAGAAGTCAACCATGACGGCGAACTCCCGACCGCCATAGTGAAACAGATCCACGCCTACGGACTCCCATGGCAGGGTCGGAACATCATGGCTCAAAAGGGGCATTTTCTGGTTTCGTGGCTGGTGCATTTGGCATACCTTGCAGGTCTTGCAAAACTGATTAATATCTGCGGACATATTTGGCCAAAACATTACACTGCTGGCCCTCGCTTTCATCTTATCTGCTCCAGCATGCGCTGCGTGGAGGAGCTGCATGATCTCTGCCCGTTTCGATTTCGGTATAATTACCTTGTTGCTTCGGAAGACTAGCCCATCTTGTGCGTGAACTTCTTCCCTGCAGTATGGCCTTCCCGGCTCTGGGACACCATGCTTGTGCTCCGGCCACGCCGTCTCTGCGTATTCACGGATGATGATCAGTGCCGGATCCTCGTTTGTCGCATCCCGCAAGGTTTTCAAGCGGTGTTCCGACGCTGAAACATAGTCAAGCACATTCACTTGAAACTGCTCGGCTTCTTCTTGCAGTGCCATCTTATTAGGAAACCGCGGTAACGCGTCCGCTAGGAATAGCTCTTTATCCGGTTTGTATTGCAAAGTTATTGCGTAACGCTGCAAGCGGAGGCGCATTCGCTGCAAACGAAGCGGGCACTGATGCAGGGGCTTGGTGAAGATCGGTATCAAAGGCCGGTGATCCGTTTCGACGATCACGTCTGCTTGGCCGAAAATATAATCATGGAACTTCGTGCACCCATGTACTATCGCAAGCGTTTCTTTTTCAATCTGCGCATAACGCTGTTGTGCCTCTGTTAGAGATCTGGACGAGAAGGCTACGGGATGGCCGTCTTGCATCAAAACAGCCCCTACGCCCGACTGGCTAGCATCGACAGAAAGCGTGACTGCCTTCTTCGGGTCGAAGTAGGAAAGAATCGGCGCTGTTATCAGTGCCTGGCACAGTGCTTCAAAACTGGCCTGTTGTTTTTCTGTCCAGACCCATGCGTTATCTTTTCTCAGTAGTTCTCTTAGCGGTTCCGTCAAGACAGACATGTTGGGAATGAAACGCTGTACATAGTTCATTGTGCCGAGAAAAATTTGCAGTTGCTTACTGGTCTTAGGCTCGGGTATTTCCAGAATGTCCTGAACACGCTCCGGGTCGATGCGCAGGCCTTGCGTAGTGAGGATGTGTCCCAAGTAGTGAACCTCCGCCTGCAGGAAGGTGCATTTTTTGAGGTTGAGTCGCAGATTGTGCTCACGGCAGCGGGTCAGTACGAGTGTCAGGTTGCAGTCATGCTCATCCTTTGTCTTGCCCCAGACTAGTATATCATCCATTACAACTGCGACACCGGGTAGACCGTCTAACAAGCGATGCATTGCAGCTTGAAAAATTTCTGGGGCTGACGATATTCCAAAGGGCATTCGCAGGAAGCGATAGCGCCCGTATGGCGTACTCATAGTGCAGATTTTTGAACTTTCTTCCGTTAGCTTAATCTGCCAAAATCCCTATGCTGCATCAAGCGTAGAAAAAAATCTTGCCCCGGACAGCCGCGGAACTATGTCTTCTAAAGTGGGCATGGGGTAATTTTCTCGAAGCAACTGTTTGTTCAGGGCGGTTGGATCGAGGCAAATACGCACTTTTTCTTTTTTCACCACGGTCACCATGTGGCTAGACCATTCGGTTGGTTCATTTACCTTTGTAATGACGCCCTGCTGCTCCATGCGCTGCAGTTCTGCCAGAACTTTGTCTTGCAGGGCGATGGGGACCCTCCTAGCAGGCACGACGGTTCCCGCGCTGCCGGGTTTCAGCTTCATCGAGTACTCCACGCCTTTCAGTTGTCCTAGCCCGCTGAAAACATCTGCGAAAGGTTGGGCTGGGCGATATAGTTCTTCACTGGAGACTTTCTGTATGCGGTATATAAACCCCAGGCGTTCTGCGACTGCCCCGCTGAGCGTGACTGGAAGATCGTGCTCGACGACGAAAAATTGTTCTTCGCATTTTTTGTTGTTAGCGTAAAGCAGAAGCTTGACTTTTGCTTGTGCCGTAGTCCTGTGACCAAAGAACGCTGTTAGAGTCACCTTGCAGGCTTCCTTTGGCTTAGCAGGTAACCTTTCCAGCTCGTTTTTGGAGATAACGCAACAGTTCGCTCCTGTGTCCAGTTTGCACGTGACAGGTTGGCCTTCGATGTAAACTGTTGCTGTCCATTTATCAACTTCAAGCGAGTTTATCGCTAGCCCCTCAAGAAAAAAATCGTCTGTCTCGGCCCGTACCTCCCGTAGCTCTTTTCCTGGACGGCTGGCGTTATGCGTGGCGCCGACTGATTTGCAAACCTGGGCAAAATGGTTCTGTGCACCGCACTTCGTGCAATTCTTTCCTCTCGCTGGACAATTTCCACCAAGATGCATCTGGTAGCCACACCTACTGCACAGCTTCTTTTCCCTCGCAACCGAGTTCACTATCGTAGTTTGCGCTCCGCCTGTTGCTGCGCTTATCTCTTGGAAGTGCTGCTTCCCTTGCTCTTCAATGCGGCAAATTTCTACCGTTTTTTGGTAAGAAGGGTTTTCCGCTAATAGTTTCTGCTGCAAACGCTTGTCTTGGACGCCTAGAACGATACGGCTGCGTAGCATACGGTCTTCTAGAAGTCCGAATTCACAGTTCTTGGCTAAAATTTTCAGTTCGATCAACCAGTCATTAAATGGTTCGCCTTCTTTCTGGTCCCTTGAACCAAAGCGGAATTCGTGGAGGGTTAAGTTGTTTGCTGGCTTGTAGTAGTCCTCGAATTTCTTGATCAAAACTTTGACGTCATTTCTGTCCTCGTCCGCGTCAAACTTGAAAGTGCTGAATGCTTTCCTGCCTTCTTCGCCTATGCTCACGAGAAATGTTGCTGCCTGCACATCGGTTGGCTGCTTAGTCAATTGAGTAGCAGTGGCAAACAGTTCGAACTCACTCTTCCATGTTCTCCAACCAAGCCAGGCGTCGTCTGACGTATCCAGGGGTTTCGGCGCCGGTAGTAGAGTCGATGGAACTGGCAGCGTCGTAGGCGGGGGTGGTGTCGTCGACATCTCAACTGGGCTCCGCTGCCACCATGTAGGCAAGCCGGTGATCCGGTAACGAAAAGCGTTTATTCATGGGAGGGAGCGATATAAGTACACTTGGAAAGGGGTGACGTAGGCGTCACATGTTAACAGTCTGGGCGCTATCAGAATGACAGTGATATGGCCACACGTACCGGATTCGGCAATCCACATCTCCGCGCATTGCACTTGTGAGTGAGACGCAATTTTCCAGAACAACCCGCGAAATTGCTGTGGGCGCAATTTCGACTAAAGATCGCTGCGATCGGTGCGACGTGCGACCAACCGATTGGTCGCAGTCGAGAAAGGGGTAGGGGGGTAGGAAGTGTTGGCACTGCGACTGTGATTTCCGTCGCATGCAAATCGCGCTTGCGGGTCGATCAAAGTCGCATCATGTGAACGAGGCTTTCGGCGTTACAGGCAATAGTTCTGAGGTGATGCCTCTGGGGATAGTTTATTTGTTTCACTGATTTAGGTCAGTGCAATGGCAAGCTTTTGGTCGCCTCAGGAAGAGCAGTGGCGTACAAGGTGCTTTAGTTCCTTCTCAGCCGCAAACAATGTTGTTCTCAAGACTCGGAAGCACCGAAGAAGTTAAAAAGGATTGTGTGTTGACCTTGCGACAGCCGGCACAACGCCGGCCGTGCACTAAGCTTCCACGGTAAATGGCTGCGCTAATAAATATGACGTTTTATATTTTGAATGACAATTTTCTCTCAGATGATTGATGTCTTGCCAGCTATGTTAGGTGGGTGTTCTTATTTATGGTTGCATATTTCAGTCAACTAATTTTGTCGTCTTTCATCATCATCTTTGTGTCCATTGCAGAAGGAAGATCTCTCCTGGCGATAGCCAATTAGCCCTGTCTTGTTCAGTAAACCCTATGAGATAGTGTTTTATACGTACTTGGTACAGAGGTACCTAATGATAATGTAGGGCGATGCAGAGACTTCATGTCCTATATCAAACCATTACAGCTTCACTCTCATCAGCAAAAAATGTATTTCTTGTGTGGTAAATGTAATTTGATATATATAAATTGGATGGCGTACCACCAATAGCTCCTTGTTTTGTTTCCATTGGCGTGGGCTCCCCTTGGAAGTCGATGAGGTGGATTTGACAAAATTCGCCACTACCTAAGGGAAGATGAGACCTCCGGTGGCCTCCGTCAACACTGTCCTTCCTTTCGCCTTACCTCCAAGTGGCAGCCTATCAGCATACACACCAAATTGGGGGAAGGGGGGTAAACAGGTTGTTATCGCTAAAACAGGAAAGCAAGCTGCACTTGAAATACTTGTAACTTGAGTGCTACACCCTGCGAGCAAAGAAATGTCGCGTGATTAATCACCCCTGTAGTTCATATCGTGAGTTTCTATAAGATCATGACTGTTTATTCATGTTTTCAAATTTCGCCGTATACTATGTCATTTAAACTTAGAAAAAAAAACAATCCGAGGACACCTTAGTACTTCTTATGAGTTGCGAATGCGAAAGCATCAATGTCTTATAGAACGCCGCTTGACCCTTGGCCTTCTAGATAGTACGTGGCCTGTGCACTTCGATCGGTTATGTCATGCTACCTGGAATCTTTTCTGACGTCATCGCTTTCGTCACGCCGGGTTTTCCGACGGAAATTTCTGTCCAAGTAGCATGGTGTCATAAAGCACAGTGCACATGTCAGCTATCAAGGCAGCGTTGGATTAGTCCAGTGGGTAAGATGCTCGGCTTCCGCGCGTCTTGTCGTCGGTTTGGAACTCACTACCGTGATAGTACTTCCTTTCGAATTTGCTTTCCTTTTTATACGTTAATTTCTTTACAGCGATTACCGACGCGAAGTTGAACGCAGGCGAGAGCTTGCGCGGATAACACAGGCGTCCGATAGCGAGGATAACCATGACATCGCGGCGATGCTCTCTCCCCTCACGCAATATCTGGCTCACCGGCGCGGCAGCAGGCGGCCCCTTTCGCCCGCACTGCTCCGTCGATGCGGTCATGTGACTTGGCGTCGTAACAGCAACCAATGGGAATCGAGGTGCTGTTTCGGGGCAACAGACGCCGGCTTTATAACTCAATTGGCCATTCGACGCTTTCGCATCAGTATGGGGTTCGTGCGCAAATCCGCTTGTATACGAGCTTCATAAGTTTTTTTTTTTGTTGTTTTGTTTACTATGACACAGAGTATAATTGTTGCTTTGGAGTATAAAATACTTGTGTATATTGAACAACCAATTAAATATTGCTGCACGTGTTCATTGTAATACGTGAATGAATGGGATCTGACGAGATCAATTAGGCACGTTTTTAAGCTTGTTGCGAAAAGCTGTCTTTCTTTTTATAGTGTGGTTGGTATATATACTTTGGAGTTTCCTGCGCCTTGTAGCCGACGATGATGGGTGTGACAGGTTCCTAATAATATGTTACCGTAATTGTGTTCTCGGCGGATGAGCTTGAAGTCATGGGTTCGATTGCCGGTTGCGGCGGCCGCATTTATATGGGGAAAAATGCGAGGACTTTGATGCACTTAGATTTTGTGGTAAAGAATCCCTAGTGATGAAAATTAATCCGATAATCCGAAGCCCCCCCCCCCCCCCCCTTTACTGTGTGCCCCCTAATGAGATCGTTGATTTGGCACGTACAACTCGAGAATTTATTTTATTTTAGGCCTCACAGTGCACACACGAATATGATGCAATTATTACTCTCTTGCACTGTCACGATTGAGTTTGCGCTGACCCGGTAGGCAAGTGATAAGAGGCGGCTTTAATTCTGTGAAGTCTCTTAGTGAAACACGGTTGCTGTGGAGGAGACCACAACAAACATAGCTTCAAGGTAACCTGCTGCTTCCTTATTTCTGCGTCCTGAGGAGCCTTCTTCGTCGGCCTGAATTCCAACGCTGTGCGTGCAAGACTCTCAACGGCATCGTGCAGACTGCTTGTTCACTAAAATTTGCACTGACAAGTGTTTCAGGTCTTATTCATTATATGATTCATTACATCATTCATTGTCTTCCCTTTGACGGCCTGGGAAAAATATTATTACTTCTTCATCACTTACAAACTCAATTTCATGAAGTCCAAATTTCTGGCGATCATGCTGTCTTGTGCTGGAGTAGTTTTTTTTTTCTGCAGTAGATAATCTATTGCGCATGCTCACAGATCGCGGCTGTCTTGAGGCTGCGGTGCGCAGGCTCTCAAAAATGCATTACTCGTCGCCTTGTTGTTTTTAGCAGTTGGTCAGTGGCTTTGGTCTAGGGATCACCGCGACACCAAACCAGCGTAAACAGGTTAGACAAATCGCTGCCACCAGCAAGAAATATTTTCCTTTATTGCTAGTTATTGAACGGCTAAGAAGTTTTAATTTCCAATGATGTGATTAATCATGTTGACTTCCGCATTCTTTGATTCCTAATTACCTTTCTTTGATTCCAAATGACCTTCACTGAATAAGAGATTCTGTTTCTTGTGTTATGCAATAATATTGATGAACAGCCCACAAAGGCTGAAGAAAGTGTTTCATTGTTATTAGAAAGAACGATGGGTTAGGGAACACTCCAGTACAATATAATAGACAACATGCGATTTGGCCACCCTTAATAGGCGTGGGCGTTTTATTTCTTTTTTATTTTCAAATACTGTTGGCCGTCTTGGCCGTAACAAGGTGGGTACAGCAAGTTGTCACATAGCGCAAAAAGTGTAAACACCTTACAAACGTAAATAGGACATGAAGCAATGAATGTTGGAAATACAGTGCAAAACAAATAAGCAAATACAAAAACAATATTTTCACTAAGAAAAACATGTTTGTAACATTGTGACAGTGATATCGGAAGCAGCATAAAAGAAAGACTACTGTATGTCTTTCTAGAACAGTGTGACAACGTTTGCACGACACCACTAAGATTCAACTTCATAAAAAGGTTTTTAACGCGTTCCTCAAATATTTTCATGCTACTCGACTGCAAAACAGACGCCGGCAAACTGTTCCATTCCTTAATCGTTCGCGGAAAATGAATAAGTGTACATGTCCAGATATGCTTCTTGAATTGATAACATGCAATGATTGCTTCACCTGACGTTTCTAGCCTGCCTGGGAGCAAGATAGGGTGTGGTTTCAATATTGAAGTGGCCTTTTGATAACAAAAAAAGAAATTTAAGTCTAGCCAACTTCCGCCGTTGAGCCAGTGGAGGCAAATCAAGCAACCGAAGCATAATACCGGGAAAGAAGGAACCTTACAGATTTTCTCTGTATCTTCTCAATGTGGTTTAATAATTCTGATTGAAACGAATCCCAAATGACACTGGCATACTCTAACGTCAGTCTAATGTAAGTTAAATATGCAAATAGTTTGACGGGTGTGGTTGCGAGCTTTAATTTTCGGCGAAGGAACCATAAGTGTTTTTCTGCAGCTACACAAGTTCTGTCTACGTGTGATTTCCAACTTAAGTCTTTCGAAATTGTTAAAGCTAGGTATTTTATCGTTTCAGCTTCAGTTAGAATAGTTGAGTTCATCTCATAATTACACTCACTAACATGCTTTGTTTTGTTTGTAACTCTGAGCATGACTGATTTAGATTCGTTAATTTTCATTTTACTTTTTACCGGTTTTTTACCGGTTTTTACCGGTTTTACCGGTTACCAGTTAATACCGGTCGCACTTTTTATATATAAAACTGTGTTGTAACGATACGTTCTTAGTGCATAATTTCTTACATCACATATACATGATTTGTTTTGTTGGGAAGAACACGTTTTCATACCGAAACTGCATGCAGTTCTCGTGCTACGTAGAGAGAGGAGCACTGTAATGAATGCTAGAGAGGTTTGCCTGCCAGTACGCCTAGCTTGTTACTCCAGATGGGACTGATGAAAAATGGAACGATACACACTGTGCGTGTCACAGGCAGACAACACGCATTATAAACTGCCATACACAAACTAATCGTAATATCCCGTTGAGGCCCGTGTCTCTCAAAATACTTAAATGTGCCTTCGCTGCGTTGGACGCACGCAGGGCGCTGCTCCATTTCCGTACGCGGTACACAAGGCGCAGTGTCAATCTGATCCCTTATGTTTCAAATGGAAAGTATTTATATAACTGACGTTTAGCCACATACGGTGTAGACAAGCCCGATTGCGCCTGTCAAGGCCATACCAGCATGTGGAAATCGCGCATTGGGTCATAACTGGGAATAGCTTGGTACTGAGTTGGCCCAACAGCCGATTGCATGAACCGCACAAATCAAGCCGCAAGAGCTGATCCGTCACTCTCTAGAAAGGTAACGGGAGTTGCTCCGTATCATTACTGTAAACTGAACCAGCAGCGCAGTCTTCTTGGACGCTGCCTGCTACTCCCCAGTAAGGCGGCACTGCAGAGCAACGCTTTCCTCCATCCCACAAGCTTCGGTGTGCAACAGCAGATGCCTGATATGCTGATAATTAGCGCGTGGCGAATCTGTAAAGATGATCGTGATTCTTCAAAGGTGAACCAGGAGCTCACTGGCTGCTTCGAAACGTAACTGAAAGCAGCACGCAGTGCAGCCACCTCCGTGACAGTGTTATAGAGGTCCTGTGGCTCAGCTTCATGTAAATGGCGACACCTTTTGATGAAACTCCCGCCGCTATGGCGGAATAATCATTTGTTACAGAGCTGTCGGTGAGGATGTGACGACGTTGTTCGTAGCGGCATGGCATATCTTGTAGGGTAATGTATTCCGATGCAGGCATGGGGGTCCTTCTTTTGCTTTTTAATATTGGCACGGTCTTAGTGGTAGACCCGGAAGCGAACTTGCAAACAGGCGCTAAAGACGCAAAAGGGTCTTGGTAGTGAGAGGGTAGCAGATCGACTATATTAGAGCAATATGCGCTAGCAAGGGGACGTTTAAGAATTCTGGCGACATATCCAACTCGAGCACGATTTAACTTCTGGGTTTGTAGAATTGGTAGCGAGAGGCGCCTGTTTCTTTTAGTGTGCTAATTGTATTCCTCTAGAGGGCAAGGCATAATTTTAATGCCGTAGAGCGTTTTATGCAAAGCTATGTCGATTTCTCTGTAACACGTTTGCATCATTTTTGTACACGCAGTGTTCGACGCATCCGGAAAGTACCCCACGGGCCTGTTCCAAGGGTCTCACGTCGACTTGGGCGCCTTTGATGAGTGCTTAGAGACCATGGTCCTCGACGGTTCTGGCCATGTGACTTCACGAGGCCAGTACTGTAATCTGCAGTTTTACGTAAAGAATTCCACCGCATGGCAGAAGAAGATGGAGCCAATCTTGCAGGTCATGGATCCAAGTGTGAGTGCATGTAAAAGTATGTTTCAAACAGGTGTGCTCCTGTGACGCCCTAATGAAGCGCGAATTCTAAAAAGGAAAATAGGAAGGTACATTTTCTTCGGCAGAATTCCAAATGTGTAACAGTGGCCGAATCCATAACGAATCCATCTACACTTCCAGGTTTCACGATGACCACACAAGTAAGATTAAAGTAATTATTCGTAAGAGGTGTTATCACTGGCTATTCCCGTTCGCGTTTCCTTCCGACTGATTCTTTACCGCAAACCGTACATCTCTCCGTATATGCAGACGACATTTGCATATGGGCTTCAGGCGTGACACGTGTACAAGTCCACGCGCGACTTCAGAAAGCCTCAACGGCTGTGTCACTGGATCTTTCTGCTGAGAAATGTGCAGTCGTTGCTTTTACTCGCAAATCGATGGCCCCGTATGCATTGCGGATTAATGACCAAATCATACGATATAGACGAACGCACCGATTTCTTGGCGTCATCATTGATAGAGACTTGTCTTGGAGCCCTCACATCTCGTACATGACTAAGCGCTTGGCCGCCATTGTGGACCTTCTTGCGTTTTTCGGCGGGAAGTCCTGGGGTGCAACAGTACCGTCAATGTTGCAACTATATCAAGCACTGTTTTTGGGCTTCCTGCGGTACAGCTTACCTGTAATAGGAAATACTTGTACTACGAATATTCGCAAACTCCAGAGCGTACAAGCCCAAGCACTCAGGACTTGTCTCGGTCTTCCCAAAACAACGTCATCGATTGCGACAGTGGCCATAGCCAGAGACGCTCCTTTGACAGTCTACATTGATACAGATGTCCTGAGAGCGCACATCCGACACCTGACTAGGATTCCCTCACACCATCTTGCTTGCTTGCCAGCAAAAAGGCCACTTTCAACTTTTGCAAAAACTATTGTAAGACATCAGTCGTACTTACCATCAGAATTTACGCCCGCTTCACAATTGTCAGATCCATTGTGGTGTCTGCACCGGCCGCAAGTGCAACTGACAATTCCAGGAATCAGATAGAAAGCTGGAGCGCCATTGCAAGCTTTGAAACATGCAACTTTGGAGCACATTAACAACGTGCACAGATTCCGGCAACATGTATACACAGATGGCTCAGTAAAACTCAACAGCTCTGCGGCTGCAGTCATCATCCCGGCGCAATCTGAGGAAATCAAATTAAGAACTTCATGTGTGACCACATCGACGGGTTCAGAACCCGCGGCGCTCCGTGCTGCACTTGATTTCACTAAGCAGAAACCACCGCAACAATGGGCAGTCTTCAGTGACTCCAAGGCAGCTCTTCAGTGCATACGAAGCCCAATGCGCCACGGACCCAATGAACAACTGGCCTCAGAAATTCGGCACATATATCATCAAAGCTATGACAAGGGACACAACATAATCTTTCAGTGGCTTCCAGGACACTGTAACATCAGCGGGAATGACCACGCCGACGAAGCCGCCCGATCTGCACATGAAAGTGGTCAACGAGTCTTCATTCCGCTTTCGCGAGCAGACGCTGCGGCTGCGCTGCGATTGATGTCCCGTGAGTGTACTTTGCCCCTGTGGGACTCCAATGTTTTCACCATGTGTCGGTTGCGTTCGTTGTCTCCGGACATACAGATGCACCTCCCGCCTGGATTACCACGACGTGAACAGACCATGCTTTACCGTCTGTGGCTAGGCGTTGCCTTTACAAACGCCTATGCTTTCCTCATAGGAATGGCCAACAGCCCCACGTGCGACACATGTAACATCGACGAGACGCTCGCACACATTATCTGTGTCTGCCCGCGATACAGTGCTGAGAGACAAGTGATGTGCAGAGTACAGGACTAGTTGGACAATCGTCCACTTTCATAACTGAAAGCTTTAGGCCAATGCTCTGAAAGAACATCCGCGTTGAAGGCCTTGCTCGCGCTATTAAGGTTCTTGCGGTCTACGGGGCTTCACGACAGACTCTAAGAATGCCGCCCCTACCGCTCTGTAGTGTACGCGCTTTGTTCGTGCTTGTCTCCCTTTCTTTCTATCTCCCCCTTCCACTCTGTTTCTCTTTTTATCCCTCTTAACCCTTCCCCCTGCGCAGGGTAGCCAACCGGAACTACCTCTGGTTAACCTCCCTGCCTTTCTCTGCATTATTTTCTCTCTCTCTCTCTCTTCCGACTTGATAGTGCATGCACATATTGTGTTTCTACTTGAATATATCAAGGTGACTCTCATTCTCGTGAATGTTATTTTGCATGTTTCCCCAATGCGCTATATTGTATTGACAGCGAAGACCACTGGGGATCTGTAAGGAAGAAACAGCGCGGTTTAAAAAGTGATGCTCGTTATGGCCAAATTTATCAAGTATACTGTTTAGCTAAGAGCATGCAAACATCTCAATTTTTAATAACAACACGACCAGTAATTATTTTTGGTAGTTTTGTTTGCGTTTCGTTGAACCGTATTCTAGAGGAAGCATTGTGCCCTGACACGGAGAGATTTCAGAGAGCTGCATACGGAACTCACAACTTCTGATATTTACGCACTGACATATTATTGTTAACAGTTATGAGGCTTGCACACTGTTCCAAGCCTGCTGGCATGCACTAATAGGGTCGGGATTATGCAACGATTATTCTATATTCCAATCGTATACCGCGGCGCGCTGCGCCAGTGGTTCAAGCGACGCCCCGTCTATTACTTTATCCCTCTAATCGGCTGCGCGCGAACTGCACATGATAAGTAATCAATATAATCGAGCAGACGGTACCTTTACGGTACACCAGTCCATAGCATATCGTGGTTTGTCGGCATCTCTGTGCACTAGGGCACGCGGCGGTTACTGATAATACAGTAGAAACCGTAATATAGGTCGTAACAAAATATAGGTCGGCCTCCCAAACATTAATTCTGAAAAGAATTAAAAAAAGCTAGTATAAATTAGTAAAAGATAACCGGTATATATGACGGGGTTCGACTTTTTGCGGCAGTTTTTTGAAAGGAAGGTTCGCCCTATATTCATGTTTTTACGTATAATAAAGCTGAGACGGCAGCCAATCGCAAACCACCTCGCTGTCAGAAATCGATGGCACACTTGAGTTCGTAAGAATATATATAGCATGGCTGCTTTCTGCGTGATGGATGCAATATGGTTCTGCAAAAACATCACCTGCCTGAAACTAGTGTGTCATCTCGTCGCCTAATAGTTTTACTACAGGTCTTGATTCTTCAACATTATCCTGTTTTGGCTAAATTAGGAAAAGGCTTCCGTTCTCCTCTTACCTCCTGGTACGAGAAAGTGCTGGTGGGGCAGCATGTGGTTCTTGAACCCGTCACATGAATATAAGCGTAGGCTGCATTAAAAAATTTACTTCAGCATATATGTTTTGCCTTATACATGCAGTCCCATTGACCACACACTGTGTTTTGCATGCCTTTCCATAACTCTCCCTCTCTATCCCTCTTCCCTTCTCTCTCTCTCTCTCTCAGATATTATACTACAAAAATTATTTCTTCCTGGAAGAGCTTCCAATAGTTCGCCTGGGAATCTGCGTTTTAGACGACTGCAGTCAAGACGATCTACAAGCTTTAGTAGACTCAGGTACGTCTGACACATTGTTGGTTTTCATTTTAGTTCAAGTTAGCCTATCTTACACTGTTACGCCACTGTTTCGTGCAATCCTATAAATGTAACTATATGCCCCATGTCTAATAAATACGTATGAACATATGGGATATTTCATATAATAACCCGTGGGTTCCCATAGATCATATGGGACACCCTATGAAAAAATGACCCATTTTCCTCACAACCACCACCTCCAGTAAGTGTACCCTTGGTGTTTCCATATAAACACTTATAAAAACACAAAAAATAAAGAGAAAAAAGTGAACATTAACGGGAGTTTATCGGTTGTTTTGTCGGTTAGTATTTTTTTTATATAGTGCGGTCAAGATTGAACTTTTGGTAGTTACAGGTAGGACGGTTCTTTATAGGCACGGTCGTGTGCACACAGGTGATACCAACGTAATTTATGGGGCCCTTCGCCTCCTGAGATCAAATATATTTTATGGACACAGCATACATTTCAAGTAACAATGAATGAAGTTTTAAATATTAATAAGTATACCGCTTGCATGATTAGCAGAAAGGAGTGGCGACTAAAGGATAATAATGCATTGCTAACCATTTCCTTCTCTTCTTTTTTTCTACAGTAAAGCCTTCCGTGCTTCATATTGAAGTGTCCAACTGCCTCACAATAGAGTCTGAACCGTGGAGCACAACACAAAAGTCCGTTGTGTGAGTTTGATTTTGCATTCGATCCAGATAGCCAACTCGAGGTATATGCAGTAGGCGCTAAAAATGAGCAGGACACGAGGTATGAGAAAAGTGGAATATTTCCCTAGCCTGTGAACGCAGCCTAGGTTTCATCATTTCTACCTGTACCAGCGTTATGCGATTAAGAGACTTGGATGGGCTAGTTGGTTATTGACTTGATGGAACATGGTTATAACGGCGCGTTTTGACAGGACACACAAGCTCAGTTGAAGTTCGACGACTGTCCTCTGTGTGTTCTTTCTGTGTGCTGTCCTGAAAATTCGTCGTTATAACCATGTTCCATCAAGCGTTATGCGACCAACGCAGTGTTCGGAGCCGTATTTATAAAAGAGGTTCTTACGCTTAAGATGTTCGTAAGAGCAAATGTTATCCAAGCTCGATGTGGGAATTATTATTAGGGAACACGGTTGGTTCGGTCAGTCGCAAAGAGCACTTGCGAACCAAAAACCTAATGAATACGGGCCGTACTGGTTTATCGGCTTCAAGCTGTGACTGCTGAAATTCGGCCTTCTCGCGGAATCCGTACTTCTGACTTTTGACACCAACTGCATATGTCTTAGTGGTATGCATAAGTGCCTTCTTTTCCGCATACAGAATTTTATTGACTTCGGAAGGGGAAAAATTTATCGCAACAATAGTGCACCAACTATTATTTCAGCATCCATGGCAGAATAATTACTGTGCTGCGTTCGAACAAAAGAACCAATTTTTGGTTTCCTTGGCGTTCTGGGTCTCTTCAAAGTGCACTCGCCTCATCTGTTTGAGTAGTTAACACACTGCATTGAGCTTGATGCATCGTGAAATTTCAACCACAAGTTTGCAGAAACAACGAGGAAGGGCGGCGGCATAACCTATTAATTTCAGTAGCACACGCACCTTCAGAAAGATGGTATAAACCAAATCCTTGCGGTCTCCGTTAAGATGAATATTAGCTCTTCGGGTTTTGCGGCCCAAAATCACGATATGATTATGAGGCACGCCGTAGTGAGGGAGTCCGGATTAATTTCCATCCCCTGGGGTTCATTAACGCGAACCCAATGCACGGCTCGCGGGCGTTTTTGCATTTCGCCCCCGTCGAAATGCGGCCGCCACGGCTGGGATTCGATGCCGCGCCCTCAGGCTTCGCAGCGCAACGCCAAAGCCACTGCGCCACAGCAGCAGGTTGCGGCCCTCGGTTCCAGAAATGAAGAAAAATAAGAAATCCTAGTAAAGATACAACTCCCAGTTGCGGTAACATGATATTATCGAGACAGAAAAAAGGGGAAGGGCAGATAGGTTAAACAGAGGGGAAGATCCGGTTTGCTACCCTACGCTGTGGAGACAGGGTAGGAGGATGTAAAGTAACAGGTAAGTAGAGATGGAGAAAGAAAGTGAGCACAGATATACACAATCACAGTTGGTCATTGCCACCGCATACAACCGCGGTAACAGATGTCACTACTGTATAAGGGTCATAATCGCTGTCTTTAAAAGCTCTGGGACTTCATTTCTTTATATTAGAAAAGCAAATCGTGAAATATAATGGTAAGGCCAGGTAAAGTAGCAGCAAGCGAGGACATCACATACCTTTGATGATACAAAGAGTCTGCGAACTGCACTTTTACTTTTGATGACGAGTGCTCTGGCGTTTTCTTTTTTTCTTTGTACAAGATGTTTAGAACTCGGTCTTGAAGTCTATAGTGGTACATTTCTTGGCGTTTCAGTGTAATATCAGAGTAGGAATCCCAAGATTACCACAGTATTTGACAAGCCTTGCTTCGGTCGTAAGAGTTGGTACTAACATGAATCAAATCACTAAGTGCCCACAAGGAGGCTTAAAACAGTGCGATTACAGCTGATGAGCGTCATGGTTTAAGTGACACACGCTGCCTATAAAAATTTAGCCATCTTATTGCTTGAGTGTGCATCACAGCGCTAAAAGGAGAATTGTTACTGAACCAATAAAAAAGAAAGAGAAAACTGTTTTAATGCTTCTGTTCTATAAAACTAGTACAAAGGTAACAACGTCTGTAGCTGCCACGCCTCAGGCTTAGCAGCGCAACGCCAAAGCCACTGCGCCACCGCAGCAAATTCTCAGAACGTGGGGCCGAATTCACAAGCTATCTCCTTCGTAAACGGCCTTTTCGACTGTGCGGCCGCACAATCAAGATTTGCCGGAACTTGATCTTGCGAACAATCCTGGCGTAAGAGCTCCTTGTGAATACATACGGGCCTTGGTTTTCTTCGCCTGCTGCACCACCTTACGGCCTGCCGTGACCTTCACGTGATGCTGTGAGCAGTTACGTAGCAGACAGTCTGCGGCCTATAGGCGAACCTAACGGCGACGGGGAGAATAAAGTATCTCTTTCATGCTATCTTCGCCTTGTACTCCCGCCTGCGCTTGTCTAGCTTGTTCGGCCACTGATTGTACGAGCGAGCGTGTTTCAGCATAAGTAGACTCATATAATGCTCCTGCAATAGATTAAGCGACTCTGTTCTGAGAACTTCAGTTTTGGACTGAGTTACACACGCGCTCTAAAAACATTTTTCTTCGTTTTCTTCTTTAAGAGTGCAAAATCCCCAGTCTCTAAACTAAGCGAAGCTACCGGCAAACTTCAGTTTGTGCAGTATTTTATGAAAAACTTTCCTTTCTTCAGATAGAAGGGTACTCACGACGTTGTAACTTTGTACGTTGTCTCAGATTTTTTCCTGATTCCTGGTACGGTGAGGTGTACTGCGGGTCGAGCCAAACACCACGGAGGAATCGATGGCTTAGTTGCGGGGGTGAAGCCTGATGGGAGGCAGGTATAATACTTCGAAATCGTAGTACAAAATGCTGCCTGCGGCCTTTCTGACGGTAGTGCTGCCAGATGGTGGGAACAGGCACGGGCAACGTGCCTAATGTGCACTCTCAACACCTCTACCGCGATGTGTGTTTGTATAGGTTGGTCCCGAGCAATCGCAATAGTCGCTGCTGTCGATGTGCATTTTGGCAAACCAAGACAAACCCTGAGAGCCCGAGCTTGAATAGCCTGTAGAGCACGAAGATTTGTCTGGCCGGTGTTGGTCAGTAAGGGCAAACTGTATCCCAAGAAGCCGAGAAAAAGAGCCCTGTACAATTCCAACATTGCATGCACTGACATTCCCCAAGTTTTTCCTCCAAGAAACTTGAAAAGTTGGGAGATTGCTGTCAGACGCTGAGCTGTCATCACCTGCTCTTAAACAACTAACTCTGCTCCTTTTGCACGAGAGGTACGCTGAACACGTACATATTTATACTGATGGATCGGCAACTCTCCAGTGTTCCTCTGGAGCCGTGGTCTTCCCAGCGAAAGCCACCACCATAAGTTTCAAGACATGTCACCCAACGACACCGATGGCCGCGGAACTTGCAGCCCTTCGCGCTGCGCTTCGTCTCGTCAGCCAAGAACAACCTCGAAGATGGTCAATATTCAGTGACTCGAAGGCTGCACTGCAATCTCTGCTATCGGCCCTGCGGCGCGGACCACACGAACTGGTATTTGAGATTCGAGAACTCATTCATACCTTAACTTAGAAAGGACACCACGTGACATTTCAGTGGCTTCCAAGTCACTGCGGAGTCATAGGGAACGAACACGCTGATAACGCTGCTCGGTCGGCTCTTCAAGGGGACGAAGAGGAGCCGATACCGTTATCAAGGACAGATGCCGCTCGAAAACTTCGAATGATCAGCCGTGACATCACGTTCTCCTTGTGGAACGCTGGAAGTTTTCACGACTACCGACTCCACAATCTTGACTCCTCTCTACGCCTTTGTATTCCACCTGGACTCTGCCGTCGCGAAGCTACCCTGCTTTGTCGACTATGGCTAGGGGTGGCTTTCACCAAGTCTTTCGCTTACCGAATTGGATGGGCCGACGACGCCTCGTGTGAGGACTGTGGTGACGAAGAGACTTTTCAATACCTTCTTTGTGACTGTCCTCGATATAATTTACAGAGACAATCACTCGCAACCGCGATAGCGCGCTTTGACCAAGGACCTCTCACAGAGGAACTTATTTTAAAATACCGCCATCATAAGCCTTCGCAGCAGAGGGCGACGAGTGCACTGTTGCGGTTCTTGAGGGCGACAGCATCGGACAGGCGGCTGTAGCCTGAACAGATGTGGACAGTGCTTCAGGTGTCACTGTGCTGTGCGATGACAGTATTCGGTGACAGTGACCGATTGTGATTGTGCGTCTATGCTCCTTCCTTTCCTTATCTCTACTTTGTTACACACTTTACCTCCCCCTCCCCTCTCTCCCCAGCGTAGGGTAGCCAACCGGATCTTTTTCTCTGGTTAACCTCCCTGCCTTTCCCCTTTCCTCTCTCTCTCTCTCTCTCTCTCTCTCTTTGTACGTTGTCTGGAACGTGAATTTCAGCCTCGCCCGCGAACCACATTTTTATACACGCGTCTATACAGTTGCCGTAATTCAAAAGAAACAATTGAGAAGCATAGACATTTTTCAGCTCTCACTTATTCAATATCGTTGCGTGAATGATGCGCTTAGCATGTAGCAGCTACTTGATTTCACTCATATCGCTTGTACCGCTCTATTAGCCGTGAATCATTCTCTCCAAATGACGTTTTTCTCCTTAGCAAGTATCTGAATGCACACCTCGGCTTCATGCAGCTACGTTCAAGTGATGAATTTATTTGTTTATTAGTTTTACAATGGCAGCATTGACGAGTATACGCATTCGGTTTTAAATAACGCGCATGTGCCCAAACTTTATCTGTTCTTTGGAATGCAGGATACTTTTAGGATTCCTAGTCATCACCGTTGTTGGAAGCACATCAGTCGACCTCTTCATACAGTCGAGACGGAAACTTTCTGGGAAGCACAGTGAGTGAAAAACTTTCTCTTGTGCATTTGAAAAATATATGGCTGCTTTCAATGTAACCTAATCCAGGTGCTTGATATTCCTCTTTTCTGAAGACTATACAGATATATTTCAAAAATCACGTCTTTCAGGTAGCGGACTTCCAACCCTTGAGCAGGATTACTTCAAAAGTGAGAAGTTATTTGCCCGAGAAGTACGAGATTTCAGATACTTCATTGGTAGGACTAATTACCACTGATTAACAACAGCAGTGTACATGTCATAATTGCAAAGTCGAAGCAGGACAACTAATCTTCTTTCAAAAAAAGAACCTGTAACTAAGTACTCGTTATGAGATATACATCGACCGAAATAATCATTGAAGCCAACTGACAATGAAGTCAGGAAAGTGTGCAGAAAATTGATCTTTCATTTTAAATTGAAATGCAAAATAAATTGCTGATGAGGTTCACGTTTTGCGAAAACCTTCATATTCTTAACATTAAAACTATGAAGATTATCAAAGTTGAATGCATTTTTGGATGCAGTTAATTGCATCATCACGTTCTCATTTATTTTTATTATCGTTTCATGTCCTTGCAAATCTGTTCCACAAATTTACGGCACTCATATCATGCGGATGCCGACTGTGTATAGTTGCTATAATTTTATTAAGTTAATTTAATGACAATTATACCATCAAAGATTCGCAAAGGATGCTCTAGCAAGGATCTGTCATTCTCCACGGTACCTCTGAGATTGGCAGAATCTGCCACGGCGGCAGTTCTACAGTACTTAAATGCGTTCCAGTTCAGAGAATGAAATTCTCGCTGCAAAAGCGCACTATGTGGTGTTGCCGTAGAGATACACGTGAGGCACGACAAAGCTCTCCGTAGCTGCTTTGCTCGAGAGTTTAGCGGTTTGCATAACTGAATGTCAACTACCAATGTGCAAGTGGACCTGGTTTCAGACTACACGTCTGCTAGCTGTAAGGTTTTAATTTATATTGTATTTTGAAAAACAGACCGAGTAGTGTTGCCTTGAAATAAATTTCAGCGGATCGCACTGGCTTTCGATACATTTCTAGCGGCTTCAACCAGGCCTGCTCGACCTCGTTCCGAATCCGCACATGATAAGCGAAATAGAGGGTTCTCATGCTTAAGCCACTCCATTACCCCTTCGCAATTTCACCTTTTAGTAGGAGTGATACAAACGAAGCTAGCCTGGGCGACACGAATGGTAATTCGTCCATCTGTTCATTGTGTACGCTCTCTTTCCTTGTTGAAGTATGTGTCGCCAGTAGTCCATCAATTCAGCCTCTCGTATGACAGCACAATGCACGATACGTTTTTGAATGTAGCGGAATGATACCATAGCGGAAAGACGGGTAAATTTCAAATAGGAATAGTACAATGACGGGCAAGAGCATATCCTGCTATTTTCATTTCGGTCGCTAGCACATGAACCAGCCTTTATGGGGCCAACGCATTCGCTGCTTTAATGTTTGGGAGAAGGCCAGTAATTTCAAAGCATTGTCGAAGCCCCCCTGTTACGCAGTAGACAGACTTAGGTTAATGATACACTGTACAAATGTTTACACCCTTAAGGGAGTTTTCTTATCGCACTGCTAAGACCTTTACCAGGGCATTACAAAAATTTATAGAGGACGACAACGGCGCTTTAACTAGACAAGCGATGACAACAAGCGTAGTTGAAAACTATGTAATAATTCTGACAGCCTTTGGCGCAAAAAAATATCCGACAAGAGAATTTCACAGGCAGAGATATGAAGCTCTCCTTCGAATATTTCTGCGCGCCCAAGGCTGTCTGAATGATTACACAGTTTTGAACTACGACTTTTGTCCTCGCACGTCTAGTTAGAGCGCCGTTGTCGTCTTCTTTTTGTAAGGCCCTAATGGTAAGGGTGTTAGCAGTGCGATGAAAACACTCTTAAGGGTGCAAAAATGTTTACAGTGTAGTGTGTTGGTGACACAGTGTTGATGATAGTGCTAGGATGTGTATTAGGGCTCCAGTTGTTGGCTTCTACAAAAGTCGACACCGAATAAAAATTGTGGTTCAGACTGTAAAAGCTTCACTTATCTCGTAATTCCCATCATCTAACGCTGCCGGGATAGGCCCGCTTAATCATACGCAATAGGACGCGTATGACTGGACGTGGGCTGCTGCAGGTTACCGGTTCTTCCGCTAAAAACGCGGTATTTATGAATCTCAGGTGCGCTCATCGAACTTGCCACAGCCTTCTCCGCGGTGGCAAACACACGAGTGCTGTTCAAGGTT
The DNA here is from genome assembly GCF_023375885.2 of Dermacentor andersoni. Classification (NCBI taxonomy): domain Eukaryota; kingdom Metazoa; phylum Arthropoda; class Arachnida; order Ixodida; family Ixodidae; genus Dermacentor; species Dermacentor andersoni. Next base: position 204,490,560 of record NC_092814.1, read on the forward strand.
GCCGACAAGGCGAACGCCGACCACTACCCGCTGCAGTTCCTGCACGGCCTGCGGTTCTTCAGCCTCGCCTACATCGTGATGGGCCACTCCTACCAGACCATGTCAGATACGTGGTGTGAGCAAGTTATAGAAGATTGTCTTTCTCGGCTGCGCGTGCATGTTTTTACTTGCCGTTGCTGCTATGTGAATAGAAACACGTGGCAAAGGAATTCTAAAAGTGGCTTAAACCTCAAGGCAGATATAAGGAAACGACGCTAGAACGTAAAGAGAACGAACAAAAGCAAAAGCTGTCGCGTACGGGCAAAAATGGAATGACAGAGCGCTATACGACAAAAAGCCAAAGCCATATTAATTGTACGTGCAGTAGCGTGTACAGTTTTGAGGCTGAGGGAACATGTGAAAACGCCGTATTGGAAGATGCGTGCCCGGAATATTCTTTTTCTACCGGAGACAGGAGTATGTGGGTTCTATGCCGTTCTCCAGTCTCTAGCTGTCTCGACTTTTTCTGGAAAAGGCGAATATAAGAAGTATCTTTCAGCTCAAAAAATATCAAAGCACGAGATAGGCCTTGCATACTTCCCATCTAATAATTTGCGCAGTCTACAATTTGCATTTCATTTCAAATTACAAAAAGGAACAAAGACTAAATATTAATAATGTAGCTACATTCGCTTCGTTAACTCCCATTAACATGGCTTATAACACCAGGCACCTTTACGCGCGACAACTTCAAACAGTGGTTGTAAATTGTAAAAAGCTGTCAAAATTTTCAAAGTGCATGCAGAGAGATAGTGTTGATTTCAAAAACACACCTCTCTCCTAACCTTTATATTGTCGGATTACGGCTTGCACTTGTGGGATTGATATGAATCCTAAATAATTCACCAGCGCTGGTTTACCCAAAACGCACACCTTTTCTCAAGGCGGCCCATTATAGTCGAGATTACTGCGCGTAAACAATTCATATGGTATGTATGTTCATTTTCTACTGCATCTAATATGTCCAAAGCACAGACTGAATATTTCATTTCCTTTTGACAAAAAGGTCTTGTTGTTTATGACAGAGTTGTTTGCCCTGTTCTTTCTTTACATATAAGGGGGGAGGGCGAAGCTCGTTCCAGCTTTTACACTCGGCCACCTCATCCGCTTGGGGAAAACAAAGCTTCTCTGTATTTGACACATACCATAAAATACAAATAACTCATATGAACTACTTGTATGCAGGTGCATTCGGTTGTGGAATAATTGCTCGGAGGCTGCAGCAGACTTAGTTAATCATATGCCGAAGTCATTTGGCATGCGATGCAAATGTCGCTGGTCAACTGACGCCAGTTATTGCTTTTACAACACAGCATGTTTTTTTTAGTTTTAGTGAGATATATCCCACGCTCTCGTTTGGACAATCTCTGCAGGCTCCCCAGTCATCAGTACACTTCGTCATCAACTGTTCTGCTGTTATGTATGGTACTTCCTATAACAACAAGCCATAGTTACGAGTCATTTATGCAGATGAGTACACATTTTATTGTAATTCATTTCGTTGTACACGCAGCCACAAGTCACATAACGGGATTTGAGCTCTAAATCTCGACCTGCTGCCAATGCGAGAAGGATCCTCTAAATGTCACAGCCAAGCCATATGTAACGATGTCAAATTAATCGTGGGCTGTCTAAATGTTAACGCATTCTAAATGCCGACAACTGAAACTCTTGAGCACCAAATCGCGCTTCTATGAATTTCTTTTGCTCATGCGTGATTGAAGGACTCTATCAGTGTACTTGCAAATGAGCGCAAAAAGCAAAGTAAGCGACAAGATACGTTAATCGGTTACTATATTATAACAGTCTGTTACCTTTTCTTTCGCTTGCACCACCTCCGCGGCCCAGTTCAATTTTTGGCCCGCAATATTGAAGCATGCTTTCTTTCTTATCCTTTCAGCACGCCTGCAAAACATGTTCGCCGTCGTGAAATATTGGCCAAACATGATGATAGCGGCGGGATTCAGCAGTGTCGATACTTTCTTTTTTCTTAGGTAAGCTACTGCTTATAGCTTTTTTTTTTTCAGAAAACGCGAATGTTGACTCTGGCCTTGGAGCAGCCACTTAATTATACAACAAAGTGAGCTGCGTGGAGTAGGTGTATGAGCTTCCTGCACGTAGCGGCCATAGTACGAAAATGAACTTTGCTCTGAACAATCATGTAATTGTGCCGTACACAATAAGCACAGACAAAATATTTTTTGAGGAATTTTGGATAACAAGGGAACCGTAGGAATAAATGTTTCTTCAATTATTCGAGAATTAAAAATGGGAGGCGTTATAACCAGTGTCACGGAATCTATAGATTTCTATGGATATCTACTAATTATTAGTGGTACGTGTAGATAAAGATTTTCAGGTAACTTTTGAAATTCAATCTTTTTGTGTCCTTGAATAAGTCATGTCGCTAGACAATTTATGAGTAGCAGTGCACTGATCGCAGTGGGGGAGTGGCTTTCTTCTTTACCCGTTCTATATCTACTTAACACGAATAACGTGAATGATGCTGCTTACTTGTGGCAAGCTTCTCACTGAGCGACTGCTTCTTATGTGAGCAACACGCTGCTCTCGTACACGCTATGGCTTTTGATTGCCAAGTGACAACTGCAACAACAATAGCGAGTGTTCTAGAGGTTCTAGGGACGAGCCCGATAACAGCTACTAGACCCATTGAATTTCTGCATAAAGCAGTCGTATGCCTTCAGTTCCTTTTCCACAGCAGGCGAAAAATCGTAATTGAGCCAATGATGGATGGTCATTCCTACATATTGCGCATCAAAAGACCAGTAGCGGCGAACAATTCCACCTGAGTCTACGTTTGCTCCCTTTGCTAATAATTTGTTTAGGCTCAATAACGCAGCTTTATGGATAGAATGTGTTCTCATTGTTAGTAAGAAGCCATTTTAGGTTTAACCTAGTCTCTTTACGTTTTTGCTTACTCCTTGAAGCCAAAAACAGTCTCGTTCGGAGGTTTTCGGTCTAGTCCACGAGTCAAATATGACGCATTTTGAATGCAGAGGTCAAATAATTCTATACACATGTGTTTGATAGATTCCACGGGTCTTGCGGTATGACTGTTCGCACTTAATTTAACTCGTGGGAACACCAGACCGAGGTGAGGAGGGTTAAGGCAATTTTGTGGCTAGCATGCAGAAACAAGAGGAAACTCACTTTCAAACGATATAGCTATAGTTATGGAGCGATGACAAAACTACGCACTCACAAAGCGCATAACCCCTCATTCTTCCGCATCATTTTTTAATAATGTAGAATACCCATTTCGGTGGCAGATATTAAATAAGGTGATTGCTCAAGCGTGTTTCTGTTAATTGCCTCTGACCACTATACTGCGACTGACATCCTGCTAAAGAGTTAATTCGTTTGGAACAGAATGATTAATTAATTCATTTACGCTAAAGAGCAGGGAATGTTGTGTTCAGTGTACCTATATCAGACACAACTAAACTAATATTTAAATCATGTTTCAGCGGGTTCTTCCTTTGCCTCACTATCGTAAAACAAGAATCGAACGGGCCTCATGTCTTCATAATTGGAGTGCTTCGAAGGATTATCAGGTAAGCATATCTGAGCCATTTTCGAATCATGGAGGAATCAGGAACTATAAGTACCAGTATGATGTCAAGGATTAATTTTTAGAGAAGTGACAGATGAACATGAATTTCGTAGGCAGTTTGTCTTGTGCAACAAATGGTCTCCACAAACTGGTATATATTAGGAAAAGCACTGTCACGTCAAGAAAAAAATTTACCGACGATTACGATACTCCCTTATGCGAAATTTGAGCGCAGCTTTTTACGTGTCATTTCGCGATATATTGGCTGGCGCTGACAATCTGTCTCGTATGGCAGGTTGCAATCTGAGCGAAGTGTGGCGCATCTGCCTCGCTAATCGAGAGATCGCGAGAGGCAGCTCGTTGGTGATGCATTTGCGCGATTCACAGCAGCCGCCGCAGACAGACCTGCGCTCAGGCAGCGCTTTCTTTCCACACAGACGACGCGTGCTACTCTGGCGGCATCTCGTATCAATCGTCACCGCAAAGTCCGTCTTGCGCGGCACTACGCTTTTCTTCTCACGCTTTCGCCAAACCCTCCTTCTCCGCTTTCCACCTCATGGTTCCACTGCGCCCTCCTGCTCGGCTTTCCTCCTCGCGCTCTCTTCACTATCGCAGTTTTTCATCTGCCGCTGCGCTCCACGTTTGCTCTCGATCCTTCGCTGTGCTCGTTCGCTCGGTTACGAGGGACGCCAACGCTCGCCACAGGAACGGCCACCTAAGAGCTGCACTTTATTAAAAAGGCTCCTTGCATACAATTTGGCCTATTTCTTATTAGAAATATATTCTTTAATGGTGGCCGCCTAGTGATGTCCCTTGCCATACGTGCCTGGCATGCTACTCGAGATTAACTCGATGTTCCATACACTGACAGACAAAATCACAGACACGCACACATACACAAGTACACACGCACACATGCGGGCGCGGGCGCACATACATACATACATACATACATACATACATACATACAACACGCCACACAGCCTACACAACCTTACAGAATAGCAATTAAAGTACTTAGTAAAATAGCTAATGTTTTGATAATGATTAGGATATTTGATTGGCGTCTCCTTCGAAAGAAGGCTGCGATAAATAGTCACATGGATTGATTGAGCTATTCAAGTAATCTATATCAATTTATAAGTTTAGCGTTTTGTCTTTATCTGCTTAACCCTTTCTCTCTTCCTTAAAACATCTGTACATTACCTTGTACAGTTAACTAGGCCTGTAATAGATGCGGTCCTATGAATTTCTTCCATACTTTATTTCAACAAATACTCTAAACGGCTCTTGCTTATCTTTGATGCTCACCAGTTAATCCTTCCATCCCCTTTAAATCCCAGCGCTTCTGTAAGGTGGACGCTTCCTACGGGTCTCGCTGGGTGAATAATTTCGCATCCCATTTCGTTGAGCGCGAAGCAAGTGACGCACTCTTGTAGATAGAGTAAAATTATGGCATCGTTAATTCAGGTAAAGCTACTGGCACTGACCAAATATCAATGTTTCCCTACTTCAATATAAGAATTTGTTTCAATGTTGCCTGTGGCAAATTGGTCTGTCCCAGAAGCGATGCATGTCAAACTGATAGTAACAATATATCAGATAAACATGCACATCAGCGCTGAAGTGACGTGGCAAGCATTAAACTTAGCCTCTTTATAAAAGAATGTTTTTTTCTCATTCCACTCACAACTACATGTTCAAGGCACACAAAGTGGTAGTATTTTAGAATTACATTAGAAAAACTGAACTGCGCTGCCATATAGAAAATGAGTCGTTCCCAATGAATACATTCGTATTTTTTATATTCTTTTGTCATTACAGGATGTGCGTTCCACTCTTCTTTACCATCATGTGCTTCTACGTGGTTCCACTTTTTGCCACTGGGCCAGACACCAAATCGTTCTTTTTAAAGCTTTACGATGACGTAGATGAAAACTGGTGGCGCCTCCTTCTTCAGATCCGAAATTTTTTTGAGCTGACCCCAAAGGTAAGCGATGCATGTACCACTGACTAAACTTTGTTCCGCATGGTTGCGCTTACTCTATAGCCAGCGCTGAAGCATGCCTTCCTGAAGTTCCCGCTTTTGCATGTGAGCGGTCTCTTCTTTGGGGGGTGCAACAATCTCCGCTTAGTTGCTGCGATGCACACGCCCGACAGGGTAGGTGGTATCTGCAGATTTCTTTTTTCCTTTAGTAAGTGGACAGCTTCGAGGCGCTTCAAAGGCTTCGGTTGGTTTTACACTTTGCTAAGAAGAAAAAGAAAGGAGACTGCAATTCAGGCTCTATGACAACGCTAAGCAGCGACAGTCCTAAACACTATCACCGTGCGGTTTCTTGTTCCGCTTCGCTCCGGGCCATGTCACTGTTCTCTCTGTCGATAGACACAAGCAAAACACGCTTACACGCCACTGCTGATCGGGACTGCACCTTCAAGCGATGCGCTCTTCTTAACTAGTTCTAAAATTTCTTTGTTTTCATCCAATTTACGGCCTCTATATATCTCAGTACTAGTAGAATACACTGACATTTCAGCGATACTGGTAAGCTCCCTTTCATGTCGCGACAGTGTCTGCCATATGCGCTCCGAAATTTATTCATCTAGAGATTTTCTTTTCGTGATATAGGTCTTGCGTGACAACTGGCCTATATAAACGTGCTCCTTCACAGCTTGGCCAGAGGAGGCTGACTACCAAACGTGAATTCTCCTTGCGTTGTTATGCTATCAAGCATGACTTACATTTTGTTTTTGCATATCAGCCTTCAAACTTAGCCTCTGACGTTGCTTGTTTCTGTTTCTCCATAATATGTTCGAAGCCGCGTCGAGAGATGCTGAAGAAATTGATGTCGCCGACAAAGTGGATGTTCCGAAGACATTCCCCGTTAATCGATGCGCATAACCCTTCGTAACCCAGTATTTTAAATACGTGCCTATTCGAATGTATGGCGAGTTTTTTTTTTCACAATTCTTAGCCTTGAAGTCGTCCCCCGCCTTATATTCGAGGCGGATAGATTCAGTTACTATTTCAGCGTGGCGGCAGCAGCACCACATTTCTGGCGATCCAGATTTTAAACGGCAGTGCAACTAATAAGCCTTGACATGTGAGGCCGAAGAGGCAGTACGATGTTGTTGCGCGTATAATTCGTGGTAAATTCGAAACGTTTAACAGTAAAGGCGAGGTGCAGATTACATGCGAATTTCGCCTTCAGGTGCGACTTCACGGCAGCGCGCATTTCACCTTATGGTGTGGCTTCACGGTAGTGCAAATATCGCTTTATTATATTGCTTCATGGCATAGCCACGCGCACTACTGTAAAGCCACACCAAAATGCGAAATTGGCGTTGTTGTGGAAGTCATTCCTCAAAGCGAAATTCGCACATAACTCGCAGCGAATATTGCAATTCTTCCAAAGGCTTCCGATTATTCAATATTTCGGACAGTTCCAACCGAGTCTGAATATTCTGTCAGCTTCTGTATATCGCGTTATGTTAGTGTGCGTACTCCAGTTGTTTTTCTCGGGCCCCTAAATGCACCCTTGCTTTATTATCGGGACCGCGTAATAACCAAATAAATATGGTACCTCTTCCAAGCCATGCGTTAGATATCACCTTCCTGAATGCTTTATGGTGCTTGCTGATGGGCATAAACTGTGTTCTGGTGCTTTAGAATGCGTTAGTGCTGTTTAGTTTATTTAGTTGTCTGTTTGGGGCTGTAGTTCTGTGCGGTACATGGGCCAATCCCTGAGTTGAATTGAATTCTGGACTTTTACTTGCCAAAACCACCATCTGATTAGGAGGCACGCCATAGTGCGGGATTCCGGATGAACTTTGACCACCAGGGGATGCACGGAACACGACCTTTTTTGCATTCCACCCCCATCAAAACATGGCCACCGCGGCCAGGATTTGATCCTGCGACCTCATGCTTAGCAGCGAAACACCATCGCCGCTAAGCCTACCCAGCGGGTTGCTCCAGAGTCAGTGCAATTGATGTTATATAGCGACTCGCAACCGAATAAATAAGCCAACAGACAATGAAGTCAAGGAAAACATAAGCTAAATTATTCTGTTTCTAATTGGAAATGTTGAAATAACAATGAAAATTAGGGTAGTGAATGGGGGAGGAAAGCAGCTTGCCATCGCTGGCAGTGGGACCCACTATTTTCACATGACACGAGCAATGCTTTATATGGCACACATCGCATAAATTGTGTCTGCGTGCCGCCCCTGTATGATTTGTGCCTGTGTTTATGTTCTGGACCCCAGTTGTCCTCAAGTTACTTTTCTGTTGCTTTCTTTTCTCTGTTGCCCATTCTCTAGTTGACAAGGATGAATAACGCATTCATTCATTCATTCATTCACATACATAATGAGCTACGGTGGCGGCAGTCCATTCGCTCTTCTTCTTAGGTTTTGTAAGTATATAGGAAACCTAGCACTCGGAGTGTTATCAAGAGCCATTGACGGCCATGGCGGCTGCTGTGGAACATCCAGTCACCCGCAGGTACCATGTTTAACATGAACTCATAGGAACAGGAAACTGGCCCATAAAGCCTTGTATAAATCCTTTAAGTCTGCCATTGTAGACAACTTCACTTTGCGATGATGACTCGCACTACGATCCTCCCATGAAGTCGCCCAATTGGTTCCGCCAATAGACCAGTCGAATCACTCGTGAAAGTCTGTTACGAATCATAGCGTCTCCTTCTAGTGTGTATATATATATATATATATATATATATATATATATATATATATATATATAGATATATATATATATATATAATCTCCTTCAATCACCAATGGTGATTAACTGTCGATACAAGTGCGAAACATTCATAAGTTTATGCTAGGGTGCTTAAGACTCCACCGAAAGCAAGTCAAGATACTAGAATGACTCTGTGCATTATATGGTGAGCCATAATAATTACAGAGTAACTAAATATTTGAATTCTGTAAAGTCAGCCATGCTATGTTTCTTCATAAAAAGGATTGAATCACTCGCTCGAATTACGTGCACAAGTTATTTATTGGCGACAAGCATTTCAAAAAGAAAAAAAATATTTCGAGGTTGCTACCGACATGCCCCACGTCAAACATCACGTAAAACACGATTGTGCGTAGCGATACATGTCACTTAGAAGTAAAATGGAAGTATTTAAGGTTAGCAGAATGTTCAATGTACCTTAAGCTTAATGTTTGTGCTCTATTCTTTGCTACCACTGCACAGAAATGGCAAAAATTGGTCGCGTCCACAAATGTGGACGCCGTGGCTGAAAGGGTTATGGTTGTCGTTTGTGACAACACTGTTAACAATCAAACCAGTTTTGTCGTAACTTTTAGAAATTGGTTTGCCTGAAGAGATTACAGTTCTCCGCGTTGAGGCAGCTATTATTCTAGAAATAAACGCACTCACCGTCAAACATACGTGCGGTCCAATCACTGCTGGGCGTTCGATAAAATGCGTAGTTGACTAAGCTATCCGATTGTTTATATTAACGATATACCTTTGTTTCTTCCGTCCCTCCCGAACGGTTTGCACATCAAGGACACATGTAAATGTTTTGATTTGCAATTGCAGACCATACTTGGACATACGTGGTACCTGTCAGCTGACTTCCAGCTCTTCCTCATCTCACTTCTGGTACTTCTACTTTTTAGAAGGTAAGTTTGTGTCGAGAAGGCAAGAGAACGAACGTAGCTATAACAGCCTTCTACTCATTCGTCAAACTAGCTACATAGGGCGCAGATGCTCATCTTGTCAGTTAAATAAGTATGAGACTTTTAAGAACATTCAAGTTATGAACGTCGGGAAGACATAGGTATTCTAACGAACAAAATAATGTTGTTTCTTCTTTTTTTTTCAAGATTGCCGTGGTGTTTCTTGAGAAGCCTTTCACAAAACACGAAGTTTTAAAAACATCTTGACCTCGTTTTCTTTATGTGCCTGTTTTTGTAAGAGGCACTCCAAAAAGAAATACAATAAATAAAAAGAAATAAATAATTGCCCCCCGAATGTTATTGTTTCGTTTGGGAATACGATTTTTTAAAAAGGTACACAACAAACGTATTATTCACTAACAAAATTTCAGGGATATTGGCCCTATGGGAATTTGATGTAGGATCTCCTAAATTAAAAAAAGAAGGAATGCAGCTGGTTGCTTAGAAAGTCAACACAGGCTGCCTGCGTCCTGGTACGGTTTGTCCTGATCAGTCAATAAAGAAAAAAACTGCCCGATGAGGCTGGAATTTTCTCACCATCTAATCTCTGCTTTACAATACACGATGATAATCAATTTACTGAAGGAGCCAGGAACTTAAGCACAAGTGACACGACACGAGCGCTTACAATCTCTGTAGTAGGATACACGTTCGCCTTGTATTGCCAGATAATCTTAGTTGATAGAGACAAGTAACTTCTAATCGTCATTCTTGGTACTAGCATGAAAAATCAGTGTAGAGTAGACGCCCGTCATCTGTCTGTTTTGAAAGACACCCTTGGATAAATATTATTGGTGAAAATGCACTCAGGCATGTCAACTTGACGTACACGAGCAATATAATGAACAATGCATTTTACAAGTCACTCATAATTGCATTATCTGCAAGAGACTCCTAAATTGACTGCTGGATTTCGATGTCCAGTTATATTTTCATTCCATGCTGCGCGGCAACCCAAGCAATTAAAAAAAAATTAGCTTGTCGCGTATTCTATTTATTGTCCAAATTCGACATCACAGAACACACTAATAAGGCGTAAGCTTTCTAGTTTAATTAAGGCCTAAGTGCGCCATCTTTCTTTGTTTCTAGCTACGATTCTAGGATAGCGCGCTCTTCAATAGCTAAACTTCCCATACTGTCGCCGTTAATAAACAAGAGTACGGCAGTGTATTGCCTTAATAACATATTGTTGTTGTTGTAGGAGTTGTTACTATTTGTTCAATGAAATGCTAAAAATTACGCATTACTTTTGATTCTTTTTAATCCCCATTTCGACCTTGGAACAGTGAGCTTAGGGTGATTTCATTTTCTTGAAACAGAAGGCTAGAGAGCAGCTCAAATGTTTCAGCAGCTGATGAACAACATTTAACGAGGTGCCATATTGTTTAAACATGCAGAGAAAACGCACAGTTCACGCTAATGAGAAATTGTCACACGCACTGTGCGTGGGTGTCATTGCCTTGCAATTACTCCGCAACCCTAAAATGCTTTGCGCATATCACCTGCGCAGCCGGAAAACACTGGCAGTGGGAGCCTTTGTCCTGCTGTCTTTTATGGGCTGCGCCTACGCTACGTGGACCATATCAGGATCCGATTTGACTCCTTTCGTCGTGTTTCCTGCCGAGACACCACAGTGAGTACGATGAAAGAGTTCCCACATAAACCGAATATGGTCGCCAGTATATGAATCCTTCAGTGTAGCGAAGTTTACGTCGCTTAACCTTGTGAGGAGCGCATTTTCCGATTCCAGAAGGCTGAAATTCTGGCCTCCATGCTCACAGTGTAAAATAAGACCTACGGGGAACGAAATTAGGGCTGTGGTTCGAAGGATCAACATTGTCAAGGTTCGACGAGCCCCCCCCCCCCCCCCCCCCCCCCGGTGCTCTTGAAGAAAGGAAAATAAAGTACTTGCAATGTGGCAACATTTAAGCGACCACTTATCGCGAACGGCGGCACGGGCGCACAGGCTAGCGTTGCTTTTTCTTCGGAGGCTTCCGCGCTGCCACAGCTGACACCACGCACGGCAGAGCACATCAGCACAGTGAAGAGGTTCTTGCCTTCGCTCGAAACAAGCCATGTTTTGAGGCAACAACAACAACAAAACCCATAAGTGTTGCCTGAACGGGAAACCAACGAAGTGCGCGCGAATTGCGTAGATCCCTTTAGTTCTCGCTGAGAACGATATCTACATGATTGCGACTTGCAGGTCGCGCTCGCCCGGGCTTGCCGGTGTGGGCATCGGTCACCTTCAGTCACTTTTTGGTCTCCAGTCGCAAATCGCCACGCGACCTCCTCAAGTCGCCGATGTGAGCGAGCCTCAAATATTAGCTGAAGCCAAGCGTGCCGTCCTCGAAGCGTTGTTCTGCGGTCCCTTTTTTGTAGCTGCTAACGCCATTGACACTGAAATTCTGCTTGTTAGACAGGCTCACTGATTGTGATTGTTTCCGCTGTGCAGTGCCCGTGTTTGTAGTTCCATTTTGACTTCCGAACACATAAAGAAATGCTTACAAAATTTATTCAAATTACGTCATTGCAGGTGAATTATTTGCCCAGGCGGACATTATCTGCAAGGAAAATCAAAGCAAATAATTCACTAAATAAACTTATTACAATAATTACATCCTTTATATGTGTTATGGCACATGTTTATATTGTAAAATTGAAAGAAATCACCGTAAAAGTCTACTTACGTGTTTGACCTTTCAAAGTGACCATGCAGACAGAGATAACTAGCGTGATATTATTTGTTCAAGTAATCTGATCACACACACAGCGCCACTAAGCATGGCTGGTGGTGCGATCTCCCCCCCCCCCCCCTGTGACGTAAGAGGGAGGGGTAAAACAAGGCTTCTCCATGCCGCGTTTTTGTTTCAATTTACATTGCCATTTCAATATGTATAGAAACCCATAACTAGACTTTTATGGCGGTTCCCTTCAGCTCTCGAATATAAACATGTGCCGCAAAGTTTGTAATAAGAAGCTGTTGGTTCTTTCAATTACTTAAAGGAATGCTTTGCTTCTAAAAGCGAAGCTTTTCTTTGAGAACCTCGTCGGGTTTCGCGACCGTGGGTGCTGCGGCCTGGCTGCTCCCTCGCCGAATAGGACAACCAATCACAGCGAAGCACGCCCACCACGCGCGCCACTGGGTTCCTTGCAGCACCACCAGATGGCGCTCGCCTCCGCGCATTCACGGCAGCGGCTGCTTTGGCGGTGCGCTGAAAAAAAAAAGAACCAGAAAGCTCGCTTTCGCGCATCCGCGGCCTCACGGTTAGAAGGAAGTAGACGCTTCTTGGGGATAGAAGGGATTATAATTGTGCGACGTGCACATGCGCGTGCTGCCTCTGAAACCATGATGCGTTCAAGGCGTACGTCGTACTCGCTAGTTGTCAGCAACTACGCTTAAATAAAGCTCGGTATAATTCGTGTGTATGTATGTGTGCGTGTGTGCGTGTACTCGTGTTTCGACTTTTCAGGCACTCACATATAGCTTCGCTGTATATTGATACTGACTCGTTGGATCTGCTGCACTTCCTCGAAACAAAAGTTTTGAATTTTGAAAGTTTTCAAATTTGAACAAAAATTTCAATAATTTGGGATAGCCGGCGGTACTTAAGGCCAAACCTCCCATTTTTCACATTTAATGCGGAAGAAAGAAAATGAGCTGCGGCGGGCTCCGTCAGCATATGCAATATCTACTGAACCGAAGGTACACGTCTTCGATGAGGTAGGTAAATTCCTTTCATAGTATTTTCTCTCATCTGATAGATCTTACGCACACGCACGCACGCACGCACGCATGGAACCGACCAAACTTATCGTGACACCATCTACATTACATTTGCTTACTTTTGGGGACACGTAGTGTGAAATGCGCCGACAGCAACTGAACGTGTTCTTCGTCTCTGAAGGGGACATGTGAGCATTTCGAACTTCTGCCCTGGTATGAAAGTAAGCTTCATGTCGAATAATCGATGCATTGCCTAGCTATAGCAAACGACAAGAGCCAAATATGTTTTTAAGGTGCCAAAGGGCGTGCGATGTGCGGCAGGAGGCCTAAAAAAGGGGTCCGATGACTGCGTACCCACTTAAGCCCCATCGATAATAGAAAGCTTTAGTTTAGAGGACGCAAAAAGCTTGCGTACTGCCACTTAGAAAATCAGCGTTGATTATTTCTTCACATTTTTTAAAATATTTGTTGGCTTTCTTTAGGACGCAGAAAAGCTTATTACATTACAAGTAGGAAGGTACAACCTACTGAATTAGATGTTTCCTGTAATGCTTTACAACTATTTCATTAGTAGTTTTGCAAATGCTCTGTTTTCGTTTTTTTTTTTTCTCTAAAGCTATAATTAGCGAAGTGAATTTGTCTCGACTAATAATGCAATAAGCAGAATACAAAAGAAGGAAGTAGCGTGCCTTCCCTCGTACAACGGCCAATAACATGCCTTGGTCGCGTCCTTCTATAAATGCCGGCATATTTTTAGACCTTGGCTAAATTTAGCTGGGACATCCCACACAAGTTGTTTATCGAAGTGATACATGAGGTGTTCCGTATCTGCTTTATGCCTGGTCTAGCTTAGGCTAGGTAGAGCTTCTATGCGCCGAACACCATTAACGACGCTATCGTCAAGAATTTTGTAACGTGTTTTTGGGTGGTGATCTATTGCAGAATCGTGATGCGAACCGTCAACCAATACTACATACGGCCTTTCTACCACGCTGTGTGCTACTTCAGCGGCTGTATCGCGTTCCTCGTCATCGACGACGTCAAGGAACGAAAGATGTCAAAAGTAAGTTACGAGCTTTCAATGAGGCGGTTAGTGACGAACTCATACCGAGCCTATGCCTATGTAACCCTTCCATTTGACTATAAACGTACAGATTAGTGGAAAGGACGCTAAGCGTGACAGTAAATTACTTTAGACTGATAAGGTGTTACACAAAAAAAGTATAGGTAAGGTATTCTTCCGGACATAAACTCTGTTAATAGAGATACTTAGCAAAGTTGACCGTTTGAACTTCGCGCATGAACCAGTAACGCCTATGACATCAGCCTAGGACATTACAGCGACCTAGCAGATTATCCTTTATTTCGGTAATTTCGTGAAAGAGAAATTCCCAAAAGTTGTTTTTTCTTGGGGGTGTGTGTTAGGGATTGATCTTGGAAAACAGCTGCTGGAAAATGAGTCGCACGTGATCTTGAAACCCTTCGTTTTGTACGAAGTACAAGAAGAGCGCTGATGTCCGTGAATCCAGCTGTGTAAGTATGGATGTAGGCTTGGGTTTGGGGAATGTACTCAGTAGGAAGACTCTATTGCTGGTTCTTCAAGAAGTATGATTTAGCAATCGATGTTCATGCTTCGCTTGAACGCTTGTCTCTTGAAGTTGTATAGTGAGATGAAAGTATGTTTGATTTCACGATTGTATCACATTACTTTATCTAAATAGTAATTCTGTTTTGATGTATGCTCGCTTGAGAGAATGCGCTCGACGGAGATCGCATTCCAATGGGCGCGGAATTCAAAAACGATCATGTACCGTCAGTAGGTGCGCCCAGGTAGTTATAATTGATCTGTAGTCCCTCACTTCGGCATGGCTCCTAATCCAATCGTGGTTTTGTGCACGTAAAACCCTGAATTCTTATTTAAAGGGGCCCTGAACCACTTTTTATCGAAGTGGAGAAAGACATTTGATGTGAAGATAGGCTATTTCAGAACCACTTTGCCGCAAAAAGTACATCAATGCGTTCAGCAGAAGCGGAGTTATCGGCAATCAAACACGGCCTCAGCTGTGCTCCTCTTCCTCCTCCAATGCCTTGCACTGTGAAGGCTACGGCGGAGACGTCACCGTGGCGCGCAGTTCAAGTTTCCGATTTGGTGGCCATGCCGCGCTAAACGTAAGCCAAACGCGGCTGTCCTCAGAGAGCCGCAGTGCGCTTAACCACTGGCGGCACCTCGCGGCGGCCGCGGTGTCGCCGAGCGCAGCCACCAATAGCAGCCGCGTATTGCAGTGTGCTTTATGACGAAATAAAGCACACAGAAAAGAGCGAGGATCATGGGGTTTTTGAAAGAAGAGCGTTTGAGAGAAAGGTGACTTCGCGCTCCGCTTGCGAGCTCAACGCACCGCGTACGACAGCAAAACTTGGCCGATATGTTCACAACAGCGCATGCTACCCGCGGACTATGTTATTTCACCAAGGTCGTGGGGTGGTTCAGGGCTCCTTTAAAGAATGTCTTTTGACATTGTTTGATGTGAATAAATTGGGCAAATAATATTACTAGATCGTGACTCTTGAAGCTTCAAGTGGATACAGTGGTTTGCCGTGATGAGTCACGGTCAGATATTGTTCAGTGGTCAACCCTAGGTAAAATTGATTGAAAGTTTAAATATATTGTTTTTTCTTGCTCATGGTTTGCCTATTCTTATTTTGTGGTATGAGAGGTTCTTCACAGGCACCAGCTTGGTGCAAATGGCAAAAGGTATACGTAAATTCCGTAATTCTTCATAAAGCACAACCTTGGGATTTCAGATTTTTTTATTATCTCCATGCACTGTCTTTTACACCTATGCCCATCCAGTATATTACTCACCTGCTAGAAGGGCATACCGCAGCTCAGTCTGTGGATACCTCGAAATTTATTTCTGTTTACTCTTTCGAGTTTCCTGCTATATTGTTTTTCCCTACACGTGGGACAGTCACGGGTGTCTGCATACTCGTGCACAGCTGCTGCAGCACTCGTGTTGTCCGCGTCTTTTCGTCGTACCTTTCTCCAGCGCTGCCTTCCTCGAAATGTCAGTCCAACTAGGCCCAATCTGGACCTTGGTAGTTGCCTTCTTAATAAGCAGAGTCATCAATACCATATTAATGAGCGTTAGTTGGTTCATTTTGATTGAAGCTAATGCAGCGCGGTTGAAAAACATACACAAAGGAAGGAGACACCACAGGACAAGCGCAGACTGCCCACAAAAATTTTATTTCAGAAAACCCCATATTTCTATAGTCTGCCCAGAACAACCATGCGTACCGATACAAGACCAATATTAAAATTTTCCCCTCTGGAAGGATATCCTTTTTTTTCTGACAATACAACAGAAGGCGTACTTACACACTTATTTCCGGCCTTTTTCTTATGTAGGACATTTCTATTATTTTTCTTTGATTTTCGCTAATCCTTTCTTAAAAAATCCGGTCTTCCCAAACAATAGAACTAGTGCATTCATACATTTTGCAATGGGCGGCTATGTGGCAACCATACCCATTCTTAACTTTATTTCTGTTTTGACAGGCTCGATCGTTCAAACACTTCCCCGTTTGACCTATATAAATTTTACCAAAGCCTAGCAATAAGGAATGAGTGGCTGTTCGGAAGAAGAAATGGCAGACAGTGCCAACTGAAAGACATGATGCACAGAAGAAAACATAAGACACCTGCCGTGTGACTGCCCATCGTACAAAGATGAGAAGCTTGCTCTTCGAACAGCTTGAGGCCACTTAAATGGCAAACCTTTTACAAAAGAAAAGATCCTGGGACCATGGCATCGTGCGTCTGTTTGCAAAAGTACAGAAACGCGGCTGCGCTTCTTGAGATGAACCAGCTTTTGTGATCGTTTGTGATGAACTGTACGATGAACACTTCATTCTGTGTGTACCAGTGCAAAGTTTGAACTTCTATCTTCCTCCCCATATTTCAGTCCCCTTCTTCCCTTCCTCTGAGCATGGTAGCTAATCGGGCTCTGCCTGGTTAACCTCCCTGTCTTTGCCTTATGACTTTTCTCACTCTTACCACAGCTTATCGGCATCCGGGAAAACGCGTTATAAGTGCATTCTGTGAATTCAAATTGATCATTGGTTGCTTCGATGAAACTTGGTTTGAAGTTTTGAATTATGTCACATGTACTTCAGTTTTTGCGTGACAGCTGCTCTTCGCTTGTGGTATGGTACGTACGGCATCAAAAGGAACGCATGCCATGTTTTTGTCGTGTCCAGGGCGTGCAGTTGGTGGGTTGGTGTCTGGCCATTTCGTGCTGCCTTTGCTGCATCTTCATGAAGCACGCCTGGTACGCGAACTCGAATCCCACTTCGGAAGCTGGAAAGCTATTCACGGCGTTTTTTGACCGTGTTCTGTGGTCGCTGTTTCTCTCCTGGATCACGCTGGCGTGCTCTACGGGCCGAGGAGGTGAGGCTACCTTGACTACATTTTTTTTAAAAATCTGGATACTGTCTTCAGAAGCCTAAATTTACTTTTTTTATGTTCTTGACCAAATTGCTCACAGATTCTCAGTGCTCGTCGGTAAAAATAAATTACCATAGCAGTGCCGAATGTCTACGATTAACGGCATGAGCGTAAGAGCCGCTGAGCATCACAACACATTGTATCACGTATAGGAGCAATCCAGAATATCGATTACAAGTTCTATCAGTCACGTTTACATTCAGAACATCATGTGCACAGATAAACTACGTCACTATAATAACATTGCTCGGAGTGAGTGTTCAATAAAAAATCAATTACATTTTAATGATATGATCCTCACATTAAAGAATATTGTGCTTGATCGAATTTATCGCACATTTAAAGCTTTCAAGATATTCGCAACCTTTAACTGTTCATAACTAAAGTGCTTCTTGCAGGGATTCCTTTAACAACTCTCACTAGAGTTATGGGGTAGCACTTTCATTATTATTGAGTTAAACACATTGTCTGCAACAATATTTGTGGTGTATTGTATTTGTTCAGTTTATATGGCGTACGGGTAGGCCAGGTCTAGCACCGTCCCCGATGGGTATGTTATTTGTCTTCCGCTTTGTTCGCTTACCATAACCCTCCATACTCCCTTTGGATAGCTTCGTATTATCACTGATAGTATGCCGTCGCTCTTTTTATCCTGCAGGAGTCCTAAGCAAGTTCCTGTCCTACAACGCTTTCGTGCCGCTGAGCAAACTGTCGTTCGGCGTCTACCTTATCCACTTCCCTTTCATCCAACTTATGCTGCACGCGTCCAGAGAGCGCATATTCTGGTCACACTTCAACCAGGTAAACATTTATCAAGGGCGTCGTAGACTATGAAGTCCGGAGGTAAATATGTGGAAGATCACTGGTAAATCTATAGGACAAAATTTCTTATACAAATAAAGTTCGGAAACCTCGCAGTTAAACATGAACTGCGGGAACAAACACGCCCTGTTGTGGGCACGCTGTAAACGCCTTACTCTGTTTGACATATAGTTATTCCGACGGCAACCGTCCGTATACATGTGACCGCATAACATTGTTCCTGTTTATTTATCACTGCCTTCAATGCTCCCTGCAACGTTATTTTTTTTCATTTCGACACTATTAGAGAACACGTTCAATTTCTTAAGGAATTCAAGCTGCGATTTGGCTGGAATTATATTACAGGGTGGAAACACCTGGCTGTCGATGGCATTGCAGTGTCTGCGATGAAGTCAAGAGAATTGCCATAGCCAGGCAACTAGATATCAAAGACAGTCACGAAACAAGCTAGTATAGTAGATATTTATGCAGCAGTGCAGAATGGCACGTGAAGGGGTACTGTGGCAGCAGCCACGTCTCACGCTCTAGCTTTGGAAGTTTACACCACATGAAAAATAAGTTCTGGTCATCCCCAACAAGGATGAATTTTTCTTCAACTGAGAATATTTCTTATAGAGAAACCAGTAAAGGTTTCCATTGGAAACTTCGTTCTACAGTCGGGAGATGACAATTTCCCCTATCATGAGCAATAAAAATACATATATAATATCCCAAAGGCAAAGCTAAATCACGACATGTAGTTTTGTGGACACTTTGAAAGTAGCAGTATGTTTAACGCGTACGTGTATACGTGTACTGTACATATGCCGTATTCAGCGAACAGCTGCGGTCCGATATGTACAATCCCAGCATATTGCGGAATATAGAATTGTTAGGCGAGGTAAATAATAATGATCATAGGTTAGTTAGGTCTAGGATTGCTCTCAATTTGAATGTAGAAAGAACAAAATTATTCAAGAAGAAACAGCCCAACCTAGACGCAGTAAAGGTAAATATAGACGAATTGAGGCTCGCGCTCGCAAACAAATATGCAGCTTTAGAACAGGAAGATGAAGATAACATGGAGGTAATGCATGAAACCGTAACTAGGCTGATTTAAGAAGCAGCAATTGAAGTGGGAGGTAAGACACCAAGGCAACCAGTAGGTAAGTTCTCCGAAATAACAAAAGACCTAATAAAGAAACGACAAAGAATGAAACTGTCTAACTCAAGCGGCCAGAAAGAGTTCGTTAAACTGTCGAACCTGACATACAAGAAGAAAGTAAGCGATATTCGAAATTGTAATGTTGGAAAGATTGAGGAAGCAGCAAAACATGACCCTATCATGAAATCAGTAAGAAGAAAACTTGGCATAGGACAGAGCAAGGTGTGTGCAATGAACTATAAGCAAGGTAATGTTTCAGAATCAGAATCAGTTTATTCAAGACAAAAATGGGGATAATTACATGAGAAGTATATACAGAAGGAATATACAGAATGTCATCAGCAATTTCGATGATATAGCAAAAGCAGCAGAGAAATTTTATACTGACCTGGGCAGTACCCAGAGCAGGCACGATACCTCCATTCGAAGTAGTAGTGAACAGGATACAGAGGTTCCTTCTATAACTAGCGATGAAGTTAGAAGGGCCTTGCAAGACACGTCCCGGGGAAAAGCGGCAAGAGAAGATGAAATAAAAGTCGATTTGTACAAAGATAGAGGAGATATTGTGGTTGAAAAGCTTGGTGCCCTTTATACGCAATGCTTCACAACGTCGTGTTTACCGTAGAGCTGAAAGAATGCCAACATTAAATTGATCCGTAAGAAGGGAGATAACAATTGAAGAATCATCACCCAATTAGCTTGCTTGCAGTATTCTATAAATTATTCACCGAGATAATTTCCAATTGAATAAAAGCAACTCTTGACTTCAAGCAAAGAAGATAAGCTTACTTCAGGAAAGGGTAGCCTACAATGGATGACGTCCATGTCATGCCATCAGTCAGGCAATCGAGCAATCTGCGGATTACTATCAACGTCTCTAATGGCTTTCATAGATTATGAAATTTATTTGGTTAAGTAGAGGTACCAGCAGTCATGGTGGCATTGCGCAATCGAGGTGCAGAGCAAGCATGCGTGAATATCTTCGCAAATATCTACCGGCTGCACTGGTTCTCCACAAGAAAAGCAAAAAAGTATCAAGGGTAGGCATAGAGACAGAATGTCTCCAATCCTATTCACTGCATGCTTAGATGTATTCAAGCTATCAGACTAGGAAGGCTTAGGAGCGAGGATCAACGGCGAATATCTCAACAACCTTCAGTTTGCAGATGACCTTTTTCTGTTCAGCAACACAGGGGATGAATTGTAACAGACGATTGAGGACTTTAACCGAGAAAGTGTAAGAGGAGAGTTGGATATTAATATGGGCAAAAGACAAAGGCAATGTTGAATAGCCTAGTAAGGGAAGAAAAATTCATGATGGACAGTCAGCCTCTAGAGTCAGTGAAGGAGCACTTTTAACTAGGTCAATTACCCACAGGGGACCGTGATCATGAGAAGTAAACTTACTGAAGAATGAAATAGAGCTGTAGTGGTTACCGCAGGCATTACCAAATGCTGACTGAGAGCTTACCGTTGCGTTAAAAAGAAATGTACGATCACAGCGTTCTACCGGCACTGACATATGGGGAAGAAACTTGGAAGCAAACAAAGAAGCTCGAGATTAAGTTAAGGATCACGCAAAACGCGATAGAACGAGAAATGTTAGGCGTAACGTTAAGAGACAGGGAGAGAGTGGTGTAGATCAGAGAGCAAACGGGAATAGCCGATATTCTAATTCACATCATGGGGGGGGGGGGGGGGGGGGGAATCTAGCTTCGCAGGCCATGCAATATGCGTAGGGCAGATAACCGGTGGGTGCATAGTTAGATAATGGGTTCCAAAGGAAGGGAAGTGCACTCAAGGACGACAGAAAATTAGGTGGGGGGATGAAATTAGGAAATTGCCGGCGCAAGGTTGGAATTATCCAGCGCAAGACAGGGGTAATTGGAGATGGCTGGCAGAGGCCTTTGTCCTGCAGTAGACATAAAAATATGATGATGATGATGATGATGATGATGATGATGATGATGATATACGAAAGGTACGTAACAGTTGCCACAGTCACATTTCCGCAACAAATCATCACTCCACTTACGTTGAGCATTAGTAGCCCCAGCCTGCCCCTCCGCGCGCTTGAGGATGAAGCAAAAGAATAATGACATCGAGACGCTAGCATTGATGTTTCCTTTTGTTAGCAGTGCCTGCGATAGTGTCGGTTTTTATTTGGTGCAATCTGTACCTTTAAAGGAGCACGTCTCAATGTTCTGTCGCTTATGCATCATCAGACATTTGATACTATCGTTTGACAGTTAAGTATACGGCATATGCGAAGCATGCCTGTCGAGGGTATTTATGCATGCATGATATTATCAATTTTCTTTATGTGCCTAATTTATAAGGTGAAGCCGTGTATTCTGAACTTACGCAGAGACAGTGAACGTTTACTTATTGGGTCCATTCTGCGAGCCTGCCAACTGTGTATTTCTATTGGGTGCGTGCATGTGTATATAAAATAAACAAACACAGATTGCGGAGGAATTCAAGACGAGTGTACTGAACTCTAAAATATAAGCCTGCTAATATCATTTCAATTAGGTTTCTGCCACAAACACGCCTCACATTCCGACAATGAATGAATGCATTTAGCTGGCTTTTGAAGACGTCTTTGTTTAACAGAAATCGGCATTCGAACTATGCAGGTGGTATGCTGTGGTGGCGTTGAAATAATCCCTTACGATGCTGTTCATTTATTCATCTCATACACGCACTGAAGGAGTGAACAAAAGCAAAGTCTTTTCACCGTGACTGCAGAGCTTTTCATAACACTTTTACTGCAGACTGTTTACACATCAAATGTTCTACCGCCACTTGTAATGTGACCACGCGCTACCTGATGGCCATCCTATGTGGCGACAGCTGCAAAGAAATCACGCCATTTTTGTTGCTCTAGCCACAATGTAAATGCATGGCCATTCGAACACGATGACTTGACAAATTCTTTAGTTAGTTAATTCAAGTTTATGGCGCAAAAGCGACTAAGGCCATGCTGCGCCAGTCACAGGACAGTTCAAGATCCAATGTTACGGCAGCAATGGCTGCGTTACCTTAAAGTCGATGTAAATACCCAGTTTCATCTAAAAACTTGAACAAGTTAGTGAATGGCACTAGCGGCTCATCGCCCAATATTAAGGCAGGGTGTAAAGGTATGTGCAAGTGATACAAATTGTTGAAATGTCTCCGCCTGTGTGCCTCAGTATGTGGACATGACATAATGATGTGGTTTACTGTAAGTTATTCATGGAATGGTCTCGCAAGTTGGTGGGTTTTCTTTTCGAAATAGAAAATTGCCTGTGAAATGCGTGTGTCCAATTCGAAGTCGACATAACATCACCTCATACAACCGTTCTTGGTGTCTGCATGATTTCCACTCGCCAAGTAGGGTTTAGTCACATGTAACTTGTTATTTATGCAGGAGTTCCATTCTTGTTGCCATTTTGATACTAGGGCCTTACGAATCACTCGGATACTGTCTTTGTATGGAAGTGTTATGCGAGTTAGGATTTTTCGCACTGCCATGAATGTGCTTCTATCTGCTACTTCATTCTCTGGTATGCCAACATGGCTTGGGACCCAGCAGAATCGTATGGCTTCTCCGTATTTCTTATTAAATACCATGTTTAAGATATCGCCAAGCTGGGGTTCAGTTCTCAGGACACCTAATGAATCGGTATAAATAATAGCATTCTTCTGCTTGTCGGCAGTAATTTTCTTAACTGCCATCCATATTGCGTAAACTTATGCGGTAAAGACTGAAGAAAAATTATTTATCCGAATGCTCCGTCACTGTAAAATACCGCGTAGTTTTTATATTTTTCCTGAACAGCTCGGAACTCTTCTATTATGTGTTCTTGTGGAATGTCTTCTTTCTTTAGACGTGTTAGTGTCCAGTCACATAGCTGTCTAACGGTATTCTTCGTGTCGTAAGATAAGTGGCCGAATCATGTTCGGTTTATTTGTGTAGTGTACCGAAAAATATTTAATGATAACGCTCTCTGCTGCCTCAAACTCACAACGACGCTGTTCTTTTCTCTTTTTTTCACTCCTAGATCACACTGTTTTTTGCGGTGCTCGTTTGGAGCTTCTTTCTGGCGTACCTGGCCTACTTGGTATGCGAAGGCCCCACAGCCCTCCTGGACAAGCTTGCCTTCCAGAGGTTCACTAGAAGAGGACGTCCTTCGGGAAACCAAGCTCAAGAGCCGTGTCTGGACTGTAGCGCTGAACTGCCGGAGAAGAAAGCGGAAAATGGCCGGGTCATCTCACAGCTCACCAGTGGCAAAATGAATGGCTATACACTCCCCGATCCGTGGAACGGCGCCGTGCGTGGTCTGTCGTGGCGGTCGCAGTGGGTGCCTCAAAGGCTTTGATTGCTATCTGCTGTAGGACACTGCTTCATTTCATTTACTCCTGATGAATCAACTGCCTGCAGTGTTGGGGCGTCCTCGTCGGAAGCGGCAGGTTCGACTCGCTGCCGCCGCGGTCGCCTCCTCGTTTCGATACAGAGGTGAAGTGCCACATGAAACAAAATAAGAAAAAGCCATTGCACCGCGTCTCTTCGTGCACGTGATGTGCGAAAACGGGTGGTTATACTAAATGCGGTGCACAGTACCCGCGCAGCAATCCTTGAGTTGCAGCGTTCCGACGCTGCAGCGCTGCCTGTGCTATCGGTATCATCGTCAGCACCATCACCCACATGAGAACAGAAACTTCGTCTTCATACTCTCGTCAACCAAGTGATACCTCCAAGTTTCTCTGCTGTTTGCTTTTCGTGCGACTAAAAACGGGTCTCAACTGCGTTTTTATGATGTTATGTGGACACAATTGTGCACGAACTAGTGGTTGGTAGGCAGCCGTAAACCGCTGTGCATCTCTATGGAGCGGTAAACAATGTGCGGTGGTTTGCTGTTGTACTGTGCACATAGATGGCGCTGCGTCTGCCAAATATATATGTATAATACATGTGAGTGTGCGTCGGTGTAGTGAGCATAGTAATGTCATTTCAAGCTTGTATATGAACGCCGAACATCGTCCTTGTGTTACTGCATTCGCAGGTTTGGGTCAGGCTGTACTGAGTGCAAGTATTTATTAGTCTGTAGCACAAATTACGATGTAGTCTTTCTCCACAACAATACGAGCACCATGTGTAGCTTTGTGAAGCCTCTCATACCACACATTAAGTTCTGCAAAGATCTGTCGTACCCTGGTCCCTCCCCGTGTTTTCAATGGGGGTGGTCAAGTTACCCGGGAATAAAGTCAACAAATATTGCTGCCAGTTCGCCTTGCATTTATGCCGGTTATTGCGATCACAACCAAAGAGAAGGTGAAACGATGTACTTTGCCATTTGTCAACTCTCTTGTGCACTTTCTGTAGTTGCCGTTTCCATACGGTGTGGCAAAATAAGCATCTTTAATAAATTTGCATTTCTTTCGTTACAAAAGCGACAAATCTAGAAAGCACAATGATTATTTTGCTCTTTTTTGGGGGAAGTAAGGTCGACTATTTTTTAAAGTACCACTTCTGAAAAACTAAAATTCGATTTAAAATTGAGTACTCTGAGGACCTCAATGAGGGAACTTGCAGAACGAAAACTATCAAGGAGAACTACAACAAAACGAAGCAAGCTAGCATTCATATCAATAATGGGAAAAATAAAATGCGCCAAGTGATGAATACCAACGCAAAATAGAACGTAAACTGAAAAAAAAAGATCATTTAGCGCAATATAGGAGCACCCTCTCAAGTAGAACATCGATTGTAAAACGCAAAAAAAAGCGCATATGGTTAAATGGTACACATGCGCATTTCGTTATATATGATACAAAAACAAAGTATTATTGCAGGAATACAGATAACAGCCATACAAAATCATGAATAGTAACACACTTTTGATAAAGTGATAAGGCTGTCTGAAATGGCAAGTTTCAGTTATTACGTAATAAATCACGTAGGCATAGCCACACTGCCATCGATAAGCATCCAGGCATCGTGTTCAACTCAAAACTGTCACGAGGAGATGATACAGAGTTTATAATTACAAAACATACAAAAACTTTGCCTTTATTTGGATGTGCCGGTGCTGCGCCATTTATTTATCTTTAAATCGGGCTAGTATAACTTCGTCTCTACTGCCTTGATTATTGTCGATGGGTAATGCAATGGTCAGCAAAGAGGCTTAATGATCAAACCAAGTTGTATGTTACGTATATTATATAAAGAAATAGATGAGGACAGCGTACAAATTCTGACATTTTGAAAAACGAAAAACAAACTTTACTAATTTCAAACATTTAAGCATAACGTGGGGAGTGATTCTGGTAGTCTTTCTGTGCCCAGTTTCTGTATATTAGCGAAACACTGTAATTTTTTCCCTAGAAAATACCTAAACAAAGAATGACGCGTTTAAGATCGCGTACATTGCTCTAGCCTCCTGTCAATAGGCTACAATTCGCTTCGCTTAAAAGGTGTGCTCCAAGTCGCAGTCCGACGACTTGTGCCTATAGCCTCAGCTCACCGGCCAGCGACCTGCTACTCCCAGTCCGTGTGCCGTGGTCCTCTGCCTAAGGTGTCGGGAAAGCGGCAGCCAAAGCAGAGAGTGTCTGTCGGTGCGTTTCCCAAACGACGTGGCAGCCGCGATGGCAATTTTGCTTGCCACGATTACAGAGGCAATTTTGCCCTTGCACTGTTCCCCCTGCCTATACATGATCGCCCATCATGCGATTTCCCATTGGGCGATGGTCGCGGGCTAAGGTAAATTCTCTTATCGCAAATGATCCCCGGGGCGCAACTATGGGCTGTCCAGAGGGCCCACGATGCAGCGGTCGGGCATGGCCTGGCTGTCCCAACGCGGGAGCGGCCCGCATCGCACTGAGTCGCGTACCTCAGGACCTTCATTAAAGTTTAGCATCCATCCATCCATCCATCCCCTCAGGGAGGAAGTGTAACAGCATCGCCACGTTGTGTTTAGGCGAGGGTAATTTCGGTGTTGTTTTTAAGGTAGCCCGCGTCTTTAAAAACGCCATTCCTGCTATCACTCAGGGCCGATACAAGCAGGAGCAGTAAAATAGTTTATATTTCGCTAGAAAGACCAAGTAGTGGTTTTACGAAGAGCTAACAACGGGAAATGAGAATACGTGGAGCCCTTTTCACGTTTATATTGCTCTTCACGGCACGGAGGAAAGCAAAGGCGTTTGACTCACTTGCGATAATGAGTGCTTCGGACGAATTGATCCGACAATGCCTACTTGAAACGGTGCCAAGCAACGGGTCACACCCCGCGCTAATACCCCCCCCGGATGTTGCATTGTGCGTCATCAACTATATACGCGAACTGTGAATGTTTCCGCAGACAATTATTCAATCAGCTAGCTATTACAACCACTGCTGAACTATGGAAAAGAGACTAAGCTATGCGCATAAAAGGCTCTCATTTTCCATTCTTCCAAGAAGAGTGAAACAAGACTTCAACGTAGCTGATATTTCCTGCTTACAAAGTAGGGACTTCCACAACGGACACTAATAGACGGCGTGTGCTTGGGACGCAGGATACGATAGCAGCTTTCGCGAGGGATGTCTTTACGTTTTCATCCCGTCAAATCGGACATATCGCATAATACTATACCTTCTTCGTAATTACACACGTCAAACATTGCGTACGGGTAAGGGACGACATGCGTGTTAATATAGCGACTTATGTCCGCTATATACGTAATAGCATCCTCATTGTATCCACAAAGCCTAAATCAACTCTAGAAAAAAAAAAAACATTGGCAGTTTCGCAAGAAGTCGATGCATTGAAAGCAATTAAAAGCGCTGGCGTTGCACTCCAGCACTTCGCGTGGTTTTCTAAAAATACGCGCAGGCGGTAAACTCGTGGCGCGGCGCAGCACACGAATATCCTGCTGCTGCGCAGTGAAAGCAGTGCAAAAAGCTTCCTGGCCGGTACCAGGCGTGGCACAGAGCTGGCGCTATGAACACCGGCAGTGGTGTTACTGGTGTCGCACCTGGATGGCGCATGAAATGACGCGCATGGAAAACTGCCGGCGTTTGTCGACGTCCAGGAAAATAAAGATATATATTATACCAGTTCCGTCCAGCTAGACCAGTAGATGCACTACATGCACTATACGGCGTGGTATGCGCACAGCTTCCCAGCAGCAACGCTACACTCTTAGTACGGTAACGTTTATTAAAGGGGCATATTCTCACAAATTCGTGTACTTATAAATAGAAATAACATAGTAACCTTTACTCATGTAACTTTTAGTAAAGGGGCGTATTTGTTCACCTATAGACCAGAAATAAAATTGTTTTAATACAGGGGCATATTCTCAAGATTTCGAGCACCTATGAATTAAAACGTATATAGTAACGTTGTGTATAGGTACACGTAGTCTTTTTGTATCGTAACATTTCGTATACGGATACAGTCTTGCAACTCTTCACGCGCGCGTCATTCTGCCCATGAATTTAGCACAACTGACTCTTCGGGTATCCGTCAAACTTCACCGCAATGCACTAGCCTAATTCATTCAGCAGCACTTGATATAAATTCTATTTCAAAAGAACGTCCGAATTTCAACAACCTTCAGTTAGCTACGTCAGGAGGATACTCTCCTGAATATATGGGCATATAAGGCACATAGTCGTAACTACGACAAAGTGCCGTAAACGCGTATATGTTATCAGGAAAAAAAGTATGCTGTAGCTAACGGAAAGTGTTTGAACTTCGCCTAACCTTCTGAAATACTATTTTTTGAAAGCGTTGCTCAATGAGTTACGTTAATGCACTGCAGGGAAGTTCAATGGATGGCCGAAGGAGCCATGTACAAAATTCATGGGCTTGCGCAGAAAGACGCTCTTATGAAGACGTGCAAGACTCTATGCCTATACGAAAGATTACAAAAAAAGTTGATAAAGATCGCCTGAGGGGCTACGTCCAAGATTCTTGGACATGACTCGGTCCAAAATTAATAAATATGCAGGTTTTAAGACAAAATGATATTTCATTGCTGCGAAAACATCATAGCGGCGACAGAAATCGGAACCTGCGCGATAGACAATACAATTATTTAGGAGGAAAATTTTACTAATTAACTTTCTTCATTTCTTTAGAGGTCATGTCATAGCATATTGAAGGCACCCTGTACTGAAAGCATACCGATTTCCAATAAATTGTGCCTGAAACGATGTTCCGGAAGTTGTAAGTCAGCATCTGCAATGAAGTGCGTTGCTGTTTTAGTTATTGTTTCTGCACGCTCTGCAGCAACATTCTGTACATAGACATCTCAACTGGAACAGCAATACATTTTATGGCATCTTTGGTGTATGTGTTCATGAGAACATTCTGCGGCCACAATGCTTCCAGCAACCGGATACGGAGTGCTGATTGAACAGCTCTGCCGTTAACCACAATTCGTTATTTACACGTAATCAGTCAAGTATTGGTAATGTTCATACTAACGATTATTGGGGAAATTCTGTTGCGATTGCTATAAACTTGTTCCCGAGAAATCAACATTCCAATTCAAATTTATAGTTTTAGTATTCAAAGACAGTCCAGATCTGAGCGTATAGATCACCTTTGCCGCCTTGCTATTTTTTCAGCGCATGCCATTTACACAAGGCAGCTTGCAGCAATTAGTATAGGAGGCACGATGCATCATAAAAGTTGTACCTTTTTAAATAAGTGGGCACATATACTCCGTAATTTGAGGATTAAACGTGCAAAACAGAGAATAATTGGTTAAATACGTGTGCTGCTTTTGCAGAGGTCAATGAACTCTATAAAGGTTGGACCCACAACATATTTCTTTGCTGTGATCCATGCTAAAAGAAAGCTTTCTGCAAACAGTATGATGCCGTCATCGCATTATAGTGAGATTTATAATCATATTTTCCACACGTGGAAAGCACATCGGCAAAGGTGGCACATTTCAGAACTACTACGCATTCCTGCACGCAACATTGCCTGTACCAAACTAAATTCATTGAGGTATGAGGCAGCATATTCCACATTACGGAAAATGTGTGTAGCAGCTGTGAGAAAAAAAGCTGACACAAAACGTTTAATGAAAATGTCATGATTACTTTATTTCCATATACAAAACAAGCTAATTAATCATTTTCACTTCACCACAAAAAATACATCTTCCCTTGCTCTCTTTTTTTTCTTCACGGCCATGAAGCAATAATAAAAGAACCTTCGAGCACAGCGCTGCCTGGCAGCACACATTTATGTCTACAGCAGCACCAGGAATGATGCAAATAGACATAAATATTCAAGGTCCGTGTACAATGGTTTTAGACTATAATAAGGAAGACGATCTCAGCCCTGTTGAGAGGACAATCGTGTATCTTTGCTGTCAGTATGTCAGCTGGCAATTCTCCGATCTCCTTGCTGGGCAGTGGAGCCTACAAGGACGGAATAGTAATCTCATAACCTTATAGTTAATTGTTTAAGTCGCACTGCAAACAGCTATCAACATGTAATGAGAGAAGCATAAATAACCCACAAACAGATAAAATATTACCAGAGAACATATAATTAAACACACAAGATTTTTTGAGTATGCGCTATGAGGAAAATTTTGGTAACAATAAAAATTCAAGATAAATTAATTAAAAGTTAATAATCAATTCAAACTAATTAATGCAAATTAATTCCCAAGTCAGTTCGCACTCAACTCCAGTACAAAAAAGAACATCGCAAGAATGTGACAGTTTAACAGTAAGAACGCGATATCAAGTGATTACAAACTGAATTACTGCAGTTATTGTTCTTTTATTAAGGATAGCTTACAATTAATTTGTAAGCATATCACCATATAAGCACAAAACACCAGTTCCGTGCATGAAGTATAATGCTGTGCGCACGCACAAAAGTGCAACATATACTCGAGCTTTAAGAATAACAACACGGTGACTGACAGAGATACAAAAAAAAAAAAAAAAAAACTGGTTTTGACGCGAGCAAGTAGTTCGCTTCAAGAAATCTTAGTAGCGTAAGCATGCAGCATGAATTGACGGTGAAATATACGACACACACACACGCCAGCAGATAAATATTTGAACAAGAAGCACTGCTTACCTAGGTGACATTTATTGCTGTCTTCGGCATTGGTTACAGCAGTCACAACATAAGCGATCTTCATCCCTCTTACGTAAGCGAAGAACATTTAAAACTGTCCAACAGCAATGCGGCTCCTTGCAGCGGCAACGCAGCGTGCCAAACATACTGCTGCTGCACGGCGGAATGGTTTCTTTCCAGAGGCTCTCGCACCTTTAGCAGTCTATTTAGTAACTGCACCACGCGGCACGAGTGACTCCACACGCTTGGTCAGCGGACGCCAACAAATCGAAGTGCGTCAAAACGTCGTTAAAGCAACAAAGCGCGACACGACCGTTACAAAAAGACCCCATCGGCGATACTCTTCCCGGCATGCTTCTTAAGAGCTGCACAACGCGGAGGAGATATGACTCCGCTCATGTTTTGTTGAAGCTGAAGAGCGTTTGATTATGGCATCCATATATAGAGCGCAACAAAAATAATACTCAACCTACAGCTCAGTCAAAGTGTCACATAACCTTATATCAAGATTCTTATATTCCATAGCTTAAAGATATTGCTGTTCCATTTGTATTCGCATATTTTCTCTCTGCTCATTTGGCCCGCCGCAATTGTAGCCTCATACCATGAGCGCCCGTTCACCTCTCTACGAGACCTTACTGGAGCGGCTGTTCCTCCTGTGATGAGAATGTAGCGGCGTCTTTCTCGCGTGTTAGTGAGCGGGCAGAAGTGGTGCGTGTCTGTCGTTATTTAAGGAGCACGACATATTTGTTACAGTATTCCAGCGCTGGCCCGCGTGCGCCCTAGAGTGTGCGTCCTGCTGTCAAAGGGTGTCGTGTTTCAGGAGAAGATATAAGAAACGCGACTAACGCATAAGTATTGATACACAAGAAAAAAAAAGAGATTGAGTGTAAATGTATATTTAATCACCTTAATGCATGCGCGTTTAGTTTAGAGCAGGTAGGTTTGATACCACAGCATAAAATGCCTGAAGTGGTAGCGGGGGGCTTTTCGCTAAGCTGAACAGCATTTATAATTTATGCCACAGCATCGTTTGCCACAATATTCTCCGATGAATGTTGAAAGTTTCTGTGGCTTGCTTTTACATTATAATGGAACGTATGCAGTATATATCATTGACTACTGAATTGCTGTTGGTTGACTTGGACCACCTGGGGAATTTGTACCACCTGGGGTTCTTTAACGTGCACTTGAGTCTAAGTACACGGGTGTTTTCGCATTTCGCCTCCATTGAAATGCGGCCGTCATGGCGTGGATTCCATCCCACGACTGGATCTAATAATACGTGCTCCATGATTTCCCTAGCTTTACCGCAGCAAGCACATGCTCCTTCTTCCTTGTTGTATCACGTTTTATAAGTGCGTGTTCTAAGGCATCCTGATCTCGCTTCGAAAAGTAATGACCATCCCTTTGACCTATCATGAATGGTTTTTTCCTTATTTCGTTTTTTCCTCTTAAATAGTTACTCATAGCAGGTTTCTTTGCCATTGACACCACCCATGAGATTATATCAGCCTCCCTGACTTTCCGCTTGACGTTCTTTTTGCCGTGTTGCCCACCATACCGGTCGCGTATTTGTTGGTAACTTCCTAGTTCTTTTGCTCGACCGTGAATCAATGTTCTTCCTGCACAAATATCTGAACACTTTCCTGGCCTATTTACTTTCTTCCACATTCCTCACTCATTCTAATAATAAGTTTTACTCTGAGCTTCCCTCACTTCAAAACTTGCCCAGCCGATATCACCCTGCACAGCCTGATTTGTAGTCTTCCCGTGAGAACCTCCCAGCCTTTCTATGCATCCTTTTCTCTATTTCTCTCTCTTCCCGTGAGCGCCCGATGCGAGTTGCCCCACTGAACTTTGGTTGCCATCGAGTCCTGATTGTATTCCTGACTTAAAGAAACAACCGCATTCCCAAATGCAAGTCTTGGAACCATTATATATTTCCATAAACCCCGGAGCACCTCGTAGCTTTTGTATCCCCATAGAGCTCTGTGTTTCATTATGGCCACACTTCTCTTATCCTTTGCGACTATTGTCTTTTTCCTGTGTTTGCATATATCTATTGCGTTCGTTTATCCATATACTAAGGTATTTGTATTCTTCTACCCGAGGTATTTCCTGGCCCTATATTGACACTGTCTTTTCCCTGTTTTCACTGAACGCCACAACACCTGAT
This sequence comes from Dermacentor andersoni, assembly GCF_023375885.2. Taxonomy (NCBI): domain Eukaryota; kingdom Metazoa; phylum Arthropoda; class Arachnida; order Ixodida; family Ixodidae; genus Dermacentor; species Dermacentor andersoni. The sequence continues at coordinate 204,523,357 of NC_092814.1, forward strand.
TTTTAACACTCTATTTCAAACCTAAATCATTGCTTTCCTGTCCACATGTATAAGCAGACGTTGCATATCCCTTTTCTCGCAAGCTAGCGACACAATATCGTCCACATAAAACAAACCTAAACCCAGGCACGAGCGCCATCTCTTGGTGGTGCAAGGAACCCAGCAGCGGAGACATCGCGCACGTCCTCCGCTGTGACTGGTTGACCTAGACGGCCAGAAAGTAGTCACGCAGCACCCAATGCTACGAAAACCTGTAGAGGTTTGCAAAGAAAGGCTTCGCTTTTAAAAAACCCGCACATCTTCGATTTGAACTGGCGACCTCCATATGGAGGTGCAACCTCTCGACCACTCCGCCGGCACAACCACAGGGAATAATACCGCACCTTATGAGTGCAGTAGCACCTCTAGCTGCTCTAATACGCTGACGCCATGCTCTTTACTGCTTACTTTGATACATAAACATCAAGGTGAAACAATTTACGCGAAGCTAGCAGTAAGTCGTGAAAGGCAGGAAGGAGAGAAAAGGACAAAGTTGTGTCTTTCCACTTCACGACCCGGGCTCGCCACCTACACAATAAATGCTACGATATCGGTAGTATATTTCTGCGCATGCAAGAGCGAATATTTATTCCAGCCGGTACTGCATGACAGAAAGAATGTCTTAGCGCGAATTATATTGCGTCGGTCACGACGCTACACCAGAAAGAACATGTGCCTGAAGAATTACGATTGACTGAAGATGGGCAGTTCATCTATAATATAACCATGCTAAAACAATTCAAACCAAATAAAAAGCGAAATGAGTTGTAGGAAACAAAAGAAAAAGCTGTCTTTCCACTTCCTCAACTATGGTATAAAGGTTTTAATTGTCAACAATGAGCGATGATGTTAAATAAGGTGAAACATCATATTTTATTTATTTATTTTATTTATTTAGCAATACTGCAGGCCTTAGAAGGCCCAGGCAGGAGGGGAAATGTACATACAAAAAGAGAAAACACAATAGATTGACGAAGGATTAAAAAAAAGCTCCGGAAAAAATGTAATAGAAAGTACAAATGCATAATGAGTAAAGCACCTAAATAATGCATAGAGAGTGGCAGATACAAATTGAAACACTGTTTCACAAGCACAATTTCAAAGCACTGGAAATTTAATAGAAAAAAAGAGGAGCGCATGTTTCAAAATTATTACAACGCGTAAATCAATAAATATTGCACAGCGATACAAATTGAACAACAAGCACTAATATCAGATAGTAATAGACGCTATTGAGTCAGTGCTAATAAGTTTGTTATAAGGTAAGCTGTTCCATTCCGTTACTGTTCGAGGGAAAAAGGAAGGCATAAAGACATTGGTTCTACCATTATAAGGCGTTAATGAGGCAGCTTGGCGATGTCTTGTTCGGCGGGCAGTAAGGAGTGTTATGTAATGTTCGGGAGAAATAGATAGTTTATTATTACTCAGAAGAGAAATTTAAGCCTGTGAGTCTTTCTTCTTACTTATTGCAAGGACTGTATATTGTGTTCAGCCATTAACTGCCTTGGGGAATCACTTGAGCGATATTTAGAGAAGATGAACCTTACTGCTTTACCTTGTATCATTTCTAGCGCATCGATGTTAGTTTTAGTATAAGGATCCCATACAATAGCTGCATACTCAAGTTTAGGACGGACGAGAGGTGTAGGCGATAAGACGGGTTTCAGAAGGAGCATGTTTTAATTTATGCTTGAGGTAGCCAAGCTTCTTAAAAGCTGAGTCACAAAGATGAGAGATGTGCGAGTTCCAACTAAGGTTACTGGCTATTGTAACATCGAGGTACTCATATTCATTCACCTCCGTAAGAGGTTTGGATGCTAGGCTATAGGTAAACGATAATTTATTAATTTTTCTAATGATCTTCATAAATACTGTTTTATCAATATTAAGCTGCATATCCCAGCGCACACACCAAGCTAGTATGTCTTGAAGGTTAGAGTTTAGAATAAGTTGATCTTGTTGGCAGGTGATCTCATTAAAGAGGAGACAGTCATTAGCAAATTGTTTTATTTGTACGGGTTGATTAACAGTGTCTACAATGTCATTAATATATATGTTAAATAATAATGGTCCAAGAACACAACCCTGGGGAACACAAGAAGTGACAGGAAGGTTGCTGGAAGAACAATTATCAACTACTACGAATTGCGTACGGTTAGAAAGATAAGCGCGAATCCAATTTACGAGATGTGAAGGAATGTTGAGATGTTCAAGTTTTTCTATTAGTTTTGAGTGCGATACAAGATCAGATGTTTTCCTGAAGTCCAAAAATATGATGTCAGTTTGTCCTGATTTGTCGATAGTGCTAGCGAGACTGTGAATTACAGTGGTTAATTGGGTTACTATGGAGAGGCCCTTTCGAAAACCATGCTGCATAGGAGATAGAATTGCTCTATTATCGAGAAATTTATTAATTTCAGAAGCAATAATGTGTTCTAAAAGTTTGCAGCAAGATGAGGTTATTATTAATTAGTATTTTATGGCGCAAGGGCTACAACGGCCAAAGAGCGCCAGCAACGATGTTTAGTAGTGCAGTAGAATGTTATAAACATGTCAGCGGGTATAGTGGGTTGCAATGCCTGTGATGTACTGCGGTGGCTGTAAATGCCTAGGAATTGAAAACATAAGGCTTGCATTTCTTGGGAGAATTTAGGATGATCATGTAGGATTTCAGGTAACAAGATGAGGTTAGTGAAATGGGACGGTAGTTTGCCATTAGCGATGGACCACCTGTTTTTAGTATCGGAACAATACGAGCAGAAAGCCAGTCGTTAGGAAGCACCACCGATGAAATGGGTGCACGAAAGATGATTACGAGAAAGCGAGATAGCATTTCGGCGTACCTGTGAAGAAACATGTTTGGTAGGTTATCAGGCCCAGGAGATGATTTTGTTTTAATATTCAGAAGCATAGAAAAGACGCCAGACAAAGAAATAAAACTAAAATCATCATTGTGTGCTACGCAATTCACACGAGGGGAAATGGGCGAGTTCGAAAAGACACTGTTAAAGTAAGCATTGAAGTGAACAGCGATATCTTGTTTAGCAGCGACAGGATTGCCCTCATGCATAATATGGTCAACTGATTAACTTTTTTTACTAAGAAAACCCCAAAACTTGGAAGGAGCAGTTCTAATGAAGTTAGGAAGGGTTAACTGGTAATAGCGAAGTTTAGCAACACTGGCAGCCTCATTTAATTTTGCTTGGTAGGGTTCTACTATGTCACGAGAAATACCCTGTCGTCTTAGTCGCTTGACCTTTCTCTTTATGTGCACTACGTCACACGTCATCCAGGGAGTAGCTCTAGATGTTTTCTTGGTTTAGTTGGAATAAAGTTGTCAATACAGCGCGTACAAATATTCTTAAATTCATCCCAAAGTTGAATGGTGTCATGTCCCCCAAAACCGCTAAGACGAAAGTCAAGATAATCCAGTATGCTCTCATCCCTGGCGCGTGCAAAATCTTTTACAGTAATAGTTTTACAATGAGTAGATCTGAGAGGATCAAGGTAGCAAGAAAAAGCCACAAGTTCATGATCAGAAATGCCACGTTCAACAGAGAACGAATAATTATCTAAAGTCCGGCTAATAAACACAAGGAGAAGTATTGAGGCAGAAGTAGTGCTAATTCGTGTTGGCTCAGTAACCACTTGCTGCAAGTTGTGCATCAAGATGATGTTACGCAACTGCTTTAGTAAAAGGTGAATGAATTAAAGGCAATCAGGCGAAAGAAGCATGTTTATAAGCATGGTTTTGCTTGACTAAAATGCTGTACAACAATCTAAATAAAGCTTTCCGCATACATGTGGAATTGAATTCAAACTCTAAATGTAGATCTTGTACAAGGAAATAGCATATAGTCTACGTTAATGAAAGAAATGTTAGCACATGGGGTTCAATTTGTAATCAAATATTAGGCTCAAGCTTTTGAAGTGGATACATTTAAACATATAAATTAATAACACATATATTACAAAGTGTGATACATCAATTACAATATTTTTCACATGGTTTCGGAATTAACTAAGTTGTTTGTAGTTTTCTACGAGGTCAATTATTTCCGGGTAAATTTTATGTTCTTAAGAACACCGCATTAGCCGAAAGGGCGAATACCAGAAGGCATAGTACTGCTGACAAGAGCGTTTCCCTGAAGCTCATCGCCAGCGTGAGCGTTGAGATCCTGGCAAGTGGTATTCCGGCAGGCGGGTGCGTCCTCATTGCGAAACGTTCAAGACCGAGTCTTCTCAACCGAGCGGCCAACGCCAGCGTTGTAGCATTCTCTTGTGAGAACTGCTCCAAGGGTAGACGTTTACCATGCGCTGGTTGATCAGCGGGGTTTCTCGCGAGGTCGTGACGGCGATGCATTTTCCAGGAGAGTCACGAGAAATTCCTCAAAAAGTTTGGTTGAAAAGAGATCGTTCGTGATATTCAATCAGCCGAAGCCAACCAACACGGGAGTATGGTGCTTCCTGCCAACCTATTTAACGAACCAAGGTGTGACTAATTTTTTCATGTTGTTATCTTTTTGCGCTCTTTTACCAGTAGCGCGGAGTTAACGTCAGTTTTGGATAATCTGATTGGACGCATTTCACATCATGGGTTTCCTTGGTGTACTGATCTGGGAAAGACCGACGGTTTATTAGTTGTGCATTACAAGTCTTCTATGACAAACATATATTCGTGCTGCCACATGAACTATGTACCCGAGTGCTCCGATAATTGTGTAGAGGTGTGCTCCGACAGTCCGTATTTTTGCAGCTATGAGCTTCCTATACGGAGTGATAATTGTTAAGTTTTCTAGAATTTTTTTGTATATATTGCCGATAACATGATTCTAATTCTTATGCTGGATTATACAGAGAGGCGGATAACGATTCTACAAGAAATCAAAACTTATATTCAGCTAATTAAAGAAATTCCATAATTGACTGCATACTGTATCTATAGTAACCGACTTCCAAAACGCTGATGACAATAGCATACTAACATACCTTGATCACGAGTTCCGGCCTTTTCCCAAATGGGTTCCAGTGCCTCTGTTGACGTAAGTTCCCTTTGGCTCATGTTCAAATCTATCGTCCTCTACTGCGTCACGAACTACGTGCCTACTAAAACCAAGCGGCCGCCAAAAAAGAATCCCTGGATAACCCGAGAAGTAATTCAGGCAAAGCGCCATCTGAAAAGATTGCGTAGAACAATAAAAATTAAAGGAGGAAGCGAATCCAGGGTGACGAAACAGCCTAATGCCATCGCGGAATTCAAGCTTACAGCCAAACGTGCAAAAGAATATTATTTTATTGTAACGTTAGCGAGCTTTTTTACTAATAATCCCGGAAGGTTCTGGAGGCACCTTCGCACCAACGATAAAGAAGCGTCCTACTTAGGCCCAGAGGAAGAAACTGCGAAAGCCAACGCATATAACATTTTCTTTAAATAAGTGTCTGCTACAGACAATAACATTATTCTCCCCATTCTAACCAGACAGGTTGTAAGCATTGGCAAATTAGACATTACAGACGCTGGCATACTTAATTTTCTGTTTAATCTTGACCCTAAAAAAGGCCGCGGTCCTGACGACGTATCTAACGACTTACTAAAAGGTATGCGGAATGGTGCAGTAGATACCTCGGCATAATGTTTTGTAAATCACTCACGACTTCACAACTACCGAATGACTGGAAAATTGCAAAGATAATACATATACAGTCGCGGACAGAATAAAATGGACCACGGGATCTCCGAAAACGTTCAATTCCCGAGCAGCCTGTAGCAGTAACCAGTAAAACTGCCCACGACAACGTTGTTAGCATATTCTAGTCGAGGTCCAAAATGCAAGTACCAGATTGCGCTGTGAGGTTGCGGAGATATTCAGCTTTTTCTTAGATTTCATGGTGCGTAGTATTCTGTCCGCGACTGTACATAAATGATGTGACTAAGTAGAAATTTCCAATTTTAGACCCATTTCATTAACTAGCACATCCTGTGCGCTTTTAGAGCACATAATCTTAAAGCACATAATGGTTTTTCTAGAGAGCATTAGCTTCTTGTCCCCCTACCAACATGGCTTTCGTAGTGGTTTATCAACAGTAACCCAACTAACAGAACCAGTCCACGATCTTGCATTTACTGCCAATCACCGCGGCCAGACTGACATGATTTTACTTGACTTATCTAAGGCATTTGATTGTATATGCCATAACATATTATTTGCTAAAGCTGAAAGTGTTGTGAAAAGGCTCCTTTCAGCCTTGTTGGGGTCTCGGTGCTGGCGCCCGTTATTGCGAATGGGTCGCAAGCCCCAAGGGTAGCGTTGGCCTGGCGGCCTGGGGCACTGGAAGCATCCGAAGGTCCCGGCAAAGCAAGAGTAGACTGGTAACAGAACAACTTGTTTATTCTAACATAGCAAAAGAGCGGCCGGTCAGGTCGACCGAAGTGGAGAGACGGGAGAGCACGTAACTCAACAGAAGAAATCGGAGCCTCTCCCCGGGCGTCCGGGGGCAGCTGCTCTTATACTCTCGGCGTCGCGGGCCAGAAGGAAGGTCACGGGATGAGCCCACGACACGGCGGAGCATGAGCCCACGACGGCGCGCACGGTCGAGCCGAGAGACATGTTGAGCCGAGTGTAGTGACGCATCGCCAACCCGCCGACGGACAGACCTGCTGGCTCCTCACTTGGGGAGCTCCGCTCCCCGGCTGCCGCGCTTTGACAAGCGTGGGCACACACACACACACGCACACACGAAGACACGTGGCACTGAAACACGCTTGGACACGCTTGGCGGGGAGGCGTTGCGGCGGCGTCGAACGGGCCAAAATGTCCGCCGCTTTGAACGAAGCCCCGGCGTCCGTTGCATCCGCGCCGGCATTACCGCGCGTTGTAGGCGAAACGTAACAGACCGCCCCGCCGGGGGAAGGAGATCCCGATGGTCAGGGGACTGCATCCGCTGTCCGGAGGGATGTCGCTCGATGATGCTCATAACCGAAGTCGGGCGTCCTTTGGCGTTTCTTGAGCGCCGCGCACAGAGAAGGCCTCGTTCTCACGTTCAGGTTCACACAGGACACTGCAAAGTGACTTCGGGAGAGTTGACATTTTTGTTCTCGTTTCCGGCAAGCGTTAGAACTACGCCGAAAGTCAACCGCTCAGTCAGTAAGCACGGCACAACCCTCACTAAGCCCTGCCAGGCTCTTTCCCCTTTTATACTGCTGCCTAGTTCCTTACAGTAGTTTAGCAGCACTCAGAACGCGTCCACAAATCGGAAAATTGCACTAGAAAGCACATCATCACTTTGAAACACTACACAAAAGCAATAGGTTAAAAATCCTGCCTCAGGAAGAAAAACATCAGTAACAAGCAATTTTGAGGCTGATTCCCACGTTAGGGGCTTCGACTTAAGCCATCGGCGTTACCGTTGAGACTCCCCTTTTTGTAACGCACCTCAAAGGAATATTGTTGCAAAGCGAGGCTCCAGCGCAGGAGGCGGCCATTTTTGGGAGAGATGGTCTGCAGCCATTGGAGAGGGCAGTGATCCGCCTCAATGATAAACCTCGAGCCAGCTAGGTAACATGACAATTTCTGAACGGCCCACACGATACACGCACACTCTTTCTCGGTGGCGCTATACGCCTGCTCACGACTCGTCAGCTTACGACTAGCATACAGGACGGGGTGTTCTACTTCTCCATTTTCCCGTTGGCACAGTACAACGCCCATGCCTCGCTCACTAGCATCACACTGAACAACGAACCCTTTTGTGTAGTCGGGCGATCGTAGCACAGGCTGGCTTGTTAGGGCGCTCTTTAGGGCGCCTAAAGCTCTTTCCTTTGTCTCATCCCAGACGACTGTTTGCGGCTCTGTCTTTCTTAGAGCATCCGTCAAGGGAGCCGCGATATCAGAGTACCTGGGGATGTACCTCTGATAGTAGCCGGCGACACCTAAGAACGACCGAATATCGGTCTTCGTGCGCGGTTGCGGGAAGTCTCGCACAGCGGCCACCTTTATTTCAGAGGGGCGGCGACGACCCCGACCAATCACGTGTCCGAGGTAGACAACCTCGGCCTGTGCTAACTGGCACTTGGGAGCCTTGACTGTCAAGCCCGCATCGCGCAGGCGGGTTAGCACTGCCCGCAAGTGCGCCATATGCTCAGGCCAGGATGCGGAGAATATCGCTACGTCGTCTAGATACGGTAAAGCGAATTCTTGCTGTCCCCGCAACACTTTATCCATGAGGCTTGAAAAGCAGTATGGCGCGTTCTTCAAACCAAAACTCAAAACTTTAGGACGGAATGTCCCCATTGGTGAAATGAACGCCGCATACCTACTAGCCTCTTCTGTAAGTGGAACCTGCCAATAACCCCTGACAAGATCTAGGGTGGAAATAAACTGAGCGCTACTCACTCTCTCAAGGCGCTCCTCAATGTTAGGGATCGGATAAATTTGATCCTTAGTGATGGAATTAAGCCTGCGGTAGTCGACGCAAGGACGAGGTTCCTTGCCCGGTACCTCAACTAAAATCAAAGGGGAGGTATAATCACTCTCACCCGCTTCAATAACACCGAGCTGTAGCATTTTCGTTACCTCAGCCTCCATAATATCGCTCTGGCGGGGTGACACCCGGTACGCCTTGGATCGTACTGGCTCTGGGGAGGTAAGTTCTATGTCATGAGTAAAGACAGAAGTCCTACCAGGCCTCTCAGAGAACAGACCTTGAAACTCTTGTAAGAGCTGGTGTAGTTCGGTTTTCTGCTCAGGCGACAGCGATGCTTTACTTATTAAGTCACTAATGACTTGATCGGTGTCTTTCCTGTTCGTCACTGAGCCTAGTCCCGGAAGCTCGACCGGAAGCTCTTCGGGAACGTTTACCATCATGCACACCACTGCTTCCCGTTGCTTATAGGGTTTGAGCAGATTACAGTGGTAAACTTGCTGTGCTTTCCGCTTTCCTGGCAGACTCACCACGTAGTTAACGTCCGACAGTTTTTGAACAATCCGTGCTGGGCCCTCCCACTGCACGTCGAGTTTGTTCTTTAGCGATGTGCGCAATATCATGACCTCATCGCCCACCTCAAAACGACGGGCCCTGGCTGTCCGATCATAATAAACCTTGGCCCTCTGCTGGGCCTCTGCCATTGCTTCACCTGACAACTCCTGTGCCATTCTTATGCGTTCGAGGAGCTTAAGCACGTACTCTACCACGACTGGGTCGTCGCCCCTGCCTTCCCATGATTCTCGAAGCATGCGAAGCGGAGATCGCAGCGAGCGACCGTACACCAGCTCAGCTGGCGAAAACCCCGTAGCCGCATGCGGCGCGGTCCTTAATGCAAACATCACTCCAGGCAGACACAGCTCCCAGTCAGTTTGATGTTCAAAACACAATGCTCTCAACACGCGCTTCATGACGGAGTGGAGCTTCTCAACGGAATTCGACTGGGGGTGGTGCACTGAGCTGTGTAACAGCCCTACCCCGCACCTTTCGAGAAAGGCTGTCGTCAAAGCGCTAGTAAACACTGTACCCTGATCTGACTGGATTTCTGCAGGAAAACCAACTCGCGCAAATATGGACAGTAGTGCATTGACTATCTCAACTGAGCTGAGTTCTTTAAGCGGCACTGCTTCAGGGAACTTTGTCGCTGGGCAGATCACAGTCAAAATGTGTCGGTACCCCGTGGCTGTTACCGGCAGAGGTCCCACTGTATCAATAACGAGCCGTCTAAAAGGCTCCGTAATGATAGGTACCAACTTCAACGGCGCCCTCGATTTGTCCCCTGGCTTGCCCACCCGCTGACAGGTGTCGCATGTCTTCACAAAGTGGTCTGCGTCCCGTAAACACCCTGGCCAATAGTACTCTTGCAAGAGACGGTCCTTAGTTTTCTTAACTCCTAGGTGTCCGGACCACGAACCCCCATGCGACAAGCGCAACAGATCCTGACGGTAGCACTGAGGCACGATCAGCTGATCGAACTCCACTCCCCTGCGGTCTAGATATTTCCGGTACAGGACCCCACCTCTTTCCACAAAGCGAGCATTTTTCTTGGCGATACCTTCCTTGACAATGCAGCGTATGTTTTCTAGGCTGCCATCCTTCTTTTGCTCGGCTATCAAAGTGGTCTGCGTCCCGAAAACACCCTGGCCAATAGTACTCTTGCAAGAGACGGTCCTTAGTTTTCTTAACTCCTAGGTGTCCGGACCACGAACCCCCATGCGACAAACGCAACAGATCCTGACGATAGCATTGAGGCACGATCAGCTGATCGAACTCCACTCCCCTGCGGTCTAGATACTTCCGGTACAGGACCCCACCTCTTTCCACAAAGCGAGCATTTTTCTTGGCGATACCTTCCTTGACAATGCAGCGCATGTTTTCTAGGCTGCCATCCTTCTTTTGCTCGGCTATCAAAGCCGACCGGCTGACTTTTAGCAACCTGTTTAGTCCGTCTGACGTAGGCGCGATGAGCAAATCTGGAGACAGCTCTTCTAACCTTCCCGTGTCGGGATTTTCCTCTCCAGTATCTGGTGCCTTTAACGCTACAGGCTCAATTTTATTCAGTTCGGGCGTGCTCTGAATACCAGCTTGCTGCGCCTCTGACCCTTTCTCATCGTTCAACAACGTCGGCCCCGCAACTACCGCCTTTGCAGCGAGCTCCCGAACCTTCGATCTGGTTAAGGCCTGAACGCTAGCCTCACCAAACAAAAGCCCCTTCTCGCGCAGGAGGTGATCGGACCTGTTCGAAAATAAGTACGGGTACTGGGGGGGCAGCATAGATGACACTGCGGCCTCCGTCTCAAGTGCTCCGAAAGGTCCTTCAATAAGCACTTTTGCTACCGGCAGACACACGCTATGAGCTTCCACTGCTTGCTTGATCCATGCGCACTCGCCCGTGAACATATCGGGTTCTACGTAAGAGGGGTGAACTACATCCATTGTAACTGCGGAATCGCGAAGCACTCGGCACTCTTTCCCGTTCACGAGGAGGTCTCGCATGTAAGGCTCGAGAAGCTTCATGTTCTCGTCAGTGCTGCATAAAGACAAAAACACGACTTTTGTGTTTGTTTCTGGACACTGCGCCGAAAAGTGACCCGGCTTCTGGCACGTATAACAAACGCGCGCTTGCCTCGTCTCGAACCGCTTTCTGCGTTCGGCTTCGGTTGCCGCCGTCTCCGTACGTTCGGTCGGACTGCTTTCACTTGCATCCGAACTACGTGTGTCCCCCTTTGCTCTCATGGGTGTGAACTTCGGCCTCTCAAACTTGGAGCCAAATTCACCCTTTTGACCGTCCTTAGCTCCGCGAGCCCGACGCGTCACAAACTCCTCGGCTAGCTCAGCGGCTCTAGCCACCGTACTAACGTCTGGCCTATCCAAGACCCAGTACCGCACGTTCTCAGGTAACCGACTATAAAACTGTTCTAGCCCGAAACACTGCAGAACTTTCTCGTGGTCACCAAACGCTTTCTCTTCTTTGAGCCACTCCTGCATGTTTGACATAAGCCTGTACGCAAACTCTGTATATGACTCACTTTTGCCTTTCTCATTTTCCCGAAACTTCCGACGGAACGCCTCCGCTGACAGCCGGTACTTTTTTAGCAGACTCGATTTCACTTTGTCGAAATCCTCTGCCTCCTCTCTATTCAAGCGAGCGACTACGTCGGCCGCCTCGCCGGGTAGCAAAGTGAGCAAGCGCTGTGGCCACGTTTCCCGAGAGAACCCCTGCTTCTCGCACGTTCGCTCAAAGTTAACCAGGAACAAACCAATGTCCTCTCCAAGCTTAAACGGCCGCATCAGGTCAGTCATTTTGAACAATACTCGTTCTCCTGCACCGTGTGCCTGACTTCCATTACGAGCGCGTTCCATCTCTACCTCGAGACGCTTCATTTCCAAAGCGTGTTCGCGCTCTTCTTTTTCTTTCTGTTCTTTTCGTTCACGCTCATCTTTCTCTTTCTGTTCTTTAAGTTCACGCTCCCTCTCCTCAATGGTCTCAAGGCATTCCGACAGCTCGTCATCCTCAGCTTCTAACTCAAGAATAGCCCTTAGCAGTTCTGGTTTTCTGAGTTTGTCTGAGACATCCAGACCCAACTCTCTTGCAAGCTCCAGCAATTTCGGTTTGCGCAACGACTTCAAATCCATGGCTGCTCTGAATGCTGCTTTCTCTACTGCCTACTATTGTCTTGCCGCAAACTAACCCGGCAGCAACGACAACCACAATTACCAGCTCTGTTTCTGACACTAACAAAAGCCTGGCAAAACTCAGAAGAAGAAAGTCCCGCACTCACCAAACCTCGCAGCCAAGAATTCAGCGCAGTCGTTCCGCTGCAGGCAACCAGTCATCACACAGGGCTCGTTGCACTGCTCCCGGATGGTCGTTGTGCTGCTCAGCATACATTCAACCGCATCTCTTCGCTGCTGGCCTCCGTTGTCGCGATCCCACCGCTGGCAACCAGCTGTTGGGGTCTCGGTGCTGGCGCCCGTTATTGCGAATGGGTCGCAAGCCCCAAGGGTAGCGTTGGCCTGGCGGCCTGGGGCACTGGAAGCATCCGAAGGTCCCGGCAAAGCAAGAGTAGACTGGTAACAGAACAACTTGTTTATTCTAACATAGCAAAAGAGCGGCCGGTCAGGTCGAACGAAGTGGAGAGACGGGAGAGCACGTAACTCAACAGAAGAAATCGGAGCCTCTCCCCGGGCGTCCGGGGGCAGCTGCTCTTATACTCTCGGCGTCGCGGGCCAGAAGGAAGGTCACGGGATGAGCCCACGACACGGCGGAGCATGAGCCCACGACGGCGCGCACGGTCGAGCCGAGAGACATGTTGAGCCGAGTGTAGTGACGCATCGCCAACCCGCCGACGGACAGACCTGCTGGCTCCTCACTTGGGGAGCTCCGCTCCCCGGCTGCCGCGCTTTGACAAGCGTGGGCACACACACACACACGCACACACGAAGACACGTGGCACTGAAACACGCTTGGACACGCTTGGCGGGGAGGCGTTGCGGCGGCGTCGAACGGGCCAAAATGTCCGCCGCTTTGAACGAAGCCCCGGCGTCCGTTGCATCCGCGCCGGCATTACCGCGCGTTGTAGGCGAAACGTAACAGCCTGGATAAACGAATTTCTAGCCAATCGTTCACAACTTGTAATCTACGAAAAAATGCTATATAACACTGTCGCCGTTACTTCCGGAGTTCTCCAAGGCTCAGTTCTTGGGCCATTACTCTTCCTAATCTATATTAATGACATCACAGCTAACATTGGTTGTAATATAAAACTTTTCACCGACGACTGCGTTATTTATAGCGAAATCACTAATTATAGCGACCATATAGCACTTAATGCCATTAACACTCTAGCTATTTGGTGCTCTAATTGGCAGATGTCAACGTAAAAAAGTCTGTGGCCATGACCGTAACAAGAAAAACAAGACCATCTAACTTTACATATGAGATTAACGGCATACCGCCATACCTAACTAAAGTTGAACAACATAAATACCTGGGAGTTACATTAACCTCCGACCTCAGGTGGGATAACATATTTCGAATATCACCACAGGAGCAATACGCGAATTATTCTTCCTCAAAAGAAGCCTTGCGCTCTCTACGACATCAACGACGCTAGTGGCCAACACAACGTTCGTTAGGCCACTTCTCGAATATGCAAACACAGTCCGGTTTCCTCATACAACGAGTAACCTAACAAAATTAGAGGCAGGACAAAGAAAAGCTATAAGGCTCATTCACAACAAATATAAACGCGCTGACTCACCGACTAATCTTCTAACGCAGTCTGGATTGCAAACGCTATCTACCAGAGCAAAACACGCTCGCTTGAAGTTCTTGTTTCAGCTTCTAAAAAATAACTATAAGATAGATGGGTCCAGGAAGCAGGTATTAAGCACTCCCCATACGTGGGCCGACCGCGAAGTTAGTGCAATGCCGGGCTGACCCGCGGCGGAGGGGAAGCAGGTCTGAAGCACTCGCCATACGTGGGCCGATCCAGAAGATTACTGCAATGCCGGGCTGACTCGCGCGGAGGTGAAGCAGGCGTTAAGCACTCCCTTACGTGGGCCGATCCCAAAGATAGTGCAATGGCGGGCCGACCGGCGGCGAAGGTGAACAGGCGTTAATCACCCCCCATACGTGGGCCAAACACGAAGATTGCGCCATACCGGGCCGTCTCGCGCGGAGGAGAAGCAGGTATTAACACTCCCTTACGTGGGCCGATCCCGAAGTTAGTGCAATGCCGGGCCGACCCGCGGTTGAGGTGAAGTAGGCGCGAAGCACTCCCCATACTTCGGACGAACACGAAGATAGTGCAATGCCGGGACAACTCACGCGAAGGTGAAGCAGGCGTTAAGCACTCCATTACGTTGACCTATCCCGAAGTTAGTGCGATGCAGGGCCGAGCTGCAGTTCGCCATCAAGGTGCCCACATACATAGCTGCGCTGGTCATCCTTCTTCACAGATTGGAAGGGCACTGAGATTTTCTTGCGGTTGCTGCGTCCAGCAAATCTTTTTCCATTGACGTCAGCAAACGCTAAACAAGCACACGGCTACTGTCGTCCTGCGCAGGTTGTTGTGAAGTGTTTTGTGCACAGAGCCTGCACTCATATTAACCTGTTCTACTAATTTTTCAAGGGTCATCCGACTGTCAGCGAGCACTAGGGCCTCCACATACCCAGGAATTCTGGGCAAACGTTTAGTTCCTTTTTTCTCCACCACGGGGCGTATCGACCTTAAAGATTTGAAATTCGCGCCGTGACCTATGCCATGACGCATAAATAAGGAAAACATAATAAAAAGAAGCACACCCTGAGACTGTTGCTTCACGTCGGTACGAGCACGCTTATGTATCAGCTTTATCATGAATACGACCTGCTACTTGCTCGACTGGCAATGAATCGATTATTTTACTAGACTCCTTGCCAGACAGCTCGTCGGCATTGTGGGTGAGATTTCTGGCCGAGATAACCGCTCCCGCAAATCTTACGTTGGGTTTCCTTCCTTCATTGTTTCTTTTTTCTTATTATATGTGAATCACTGCGGCCGCGAATTTCCGTATAGTCAGCGTTATGCTTCGTGGGTTTCCTATAGAACCAGTGTGATGCAATAACAGGAAGCTTTAGCTCGGGCCTTTCTTCGGTGCTGGTTGCTGAAATACATGTAAAACACATGTATGATTTTATGAGAGAACTGCTCAATCGCTCAAATGATCTGAATTAGAATTGTTGCATTCAAAAGAGAATGTTAGAACACTATGATCCCTGCAATAATTAGTTTGATTTAGGCCATGGCATTATTGACAAGAATTATCGGCAACCAATAAATCTGAAAAACGAAGTACGAAGTTTACAAATCCGTTAGTTCGCATCAAAAACTGATATCGCATCTCTAGAAATGCTTCAATCGGAGCATCTCAATCGGACAAATTTGATGTATGAATTTTTAACTTATGTGAAGTTGTTATAATGCTTGTGAAGATATTGCTAATGTCATATTCAGGAGTTAGTGGTCTATTTTAGGGTGGCATACGATATATCATTCTTGTTCGCTATAAATAAAATATTAGGTGCAGCTTACAGAATTTTGATATCGTTTTTAGTTGCTGAGATACAGAGTCGTATACTTCAAGTATTAATTCTAGAAATTTCGCATTTCTTTAAAATTTATGAAAATGGAAGCTAAATGATTATTTGCTTTCTGATATCTCATATTAAATTTTACTATTAATCTCCACATAACTCACGAATTGCGGTGGAGTCATTGTCAGAAGGAAGTATTGCTCATTTCCCATGTTGGAGCTAAAACTTATCTGTAAGTTCGGTTTAGAATATTATTTTTGCTGAGAGAAGAAGCACGACTGGAAGCGTACTTACATTGTGCCGGCCGCACTTCGATGGGTTCGAAATGCGAAGAAAGCCGTGTACTTAGATTTAGGTGTACGTTAAAGAAAGACTGGTGGTCGACATTTTCCGGATTCCCCCACTACGCCGTGCCTCATAATCAGATTGTTGTTTTGGCACGTGAAACCCCATAATTTATTTATTTTTATTTACAGAATGTACAGCAATTTACAGTAATTGACAAAGCCAAGCATACAGCAGGCTAGTAATTGAAGCGTTCACTTCTTCAGACCTAAGCTCGTGCTCAACTTCCTCAGGGTTGTGCAGAGCTGCGCAACATATTTCCCCTTGGCATTGAAGCGCCGCCCCACTGCTTTTTAGGCAGAAAAAGACTGGTAGCGTTTTAGGCGGCTGACCTGAACGACGTGATGGGAAGTCTGGAAGGAGCGAGTAGTAAGTGCGACCAGAGACATCTCGCAGTATACGTCGGTTACCTGACAGACGACGCGGTAAGGGCCGGAGTAGTGGGACATTAGTTTTTTCGAGAGGCCGCAGGGGCGGGTGAGAGCTCAAACAGGGAGAACATCCCCGCGAAAATCATCGGCGTTCCGGTGACGACTGTTACAAATGGTTTTCCTCTTGTTCTGAGAAGCACAAAGGCGACGGTGAGCAACTTGGCGTATTTCTTGGGCTCGAGCAATGACAGCACTTGTATACTAAGACACGGACTCTTGAATGGTAAGCAGTATTGTATTAAAAAGCAATATTAAATTTCGGTCGTCCAAGTAATAATATGGCGAGTAACCTGGCGTGATGAATTGCACGCGAATGTGACAAAAGAGAGCAGTAACCTAATCATGATGGTTATCACAAACACACATGTAGAGCTTCGCCGTTATTGTTCGTATAAGCCGCTCCGTAAGACCATTCGTATGAGGATGGTATGCGGTACTAAGTTTGTGTTTGTCTAAACAGGAGCGGAGCAAGTAGTCCACAAATAGAGAGGAAGGAGCGACTCCCCTTGGTAAGAAGTCGACGAGGAACGCCGTGGTGAACAATGATGTTCTGCGACAAGAAGTAAGCTACGTCTCTTGGAAGGGCTCTGGTGGACGCGACAGAGTTGTATGATCAGTTGCGACGACAATCCACTTGTTGCATCAGTCAGATCTCGGGAAAGGTACCAAGAAGTCTACACCAACCCGATAGAAGGGTTCGATAGGAACGCTAAGAGATAGCAGTAAACCGGCAGTGACCACAGACAGCTCCATCTGGCGTTGAGATAACTCGCAAGAAGCGACGTAGCGGCGGACAGATCGGTACGGGCCAGGCGGAAAGAAGCGTCGCCGGACGCGGTCGTGCGTGCTGACTCCCCGAGGTGACCAAAAGTTGGTAGATCGTGCTGCTTGGACAGAACAGTGGTGCGAAGATGCCGGGGAATGAGCAGCACCATCTAAGATCCCCTAGGGTACATGCTGTGCCAATATAGAGTACCATCCTGGAATAGGAACATGCCAAGTGAAGGATCACACGACCTAGATGTGAGCTTGTCCATGATACCACGAATGCTTGGTACCACGAACGTTTTACTGAACCCATATTGTTAATATTCCCACAATCGCAAGAATCAAAAGTGAGACCTGTTTTTTAGTTGTAAGTTGTCATGACAACGGAGTTGTAATTCACAGCACCTGCCTCTAAGAAATACGCAATGAAGTATGGCTGATGACGAAATAATTGCCAAGAATGGTATTCATGAGGCATTTATTACCATGAACTGCGGGCGCCTATACCACTGCAAAGGACGGATGTTGGGTGGTGACTGCAATCGTTTCCTCGCCACATGACACATCTACACTGGAATTCAACTGGTTTCACCAACGCCCTCTTGTATTCTCTAGACCATTAATTGGGACTTCTCCTGCCACCAGGTCTCTTCCCTTTTTTTGTCTTGATGTCCCTCGGCCCTTTCGCTACGTGCTAAGACTTGCTTCTCCCGGTGCTCGGTAAGGCATTTCCTTTATTAATAAATTAAATAAATGCATAAATGAATAGCACTAATTAATCAAGTATTTATTTATTTATTTATTTATTAGTAATTAAAAATTGCATCAAATTGCGCCTCTTCATCTCCGTAATTATCCACTTTCTCACGTGGACTCTGTCTATATTTGTAGCAAGCCAGCGGCAAACCCAGGCCTTAGTTTTGCACAGAGAAATCGCGAATTATGATCTTTAATAAAAATACGAATAATTACATGGTGTCGTTTCAACAGCACGTCATACCCATACTCAAACCATGTAAATACCTATGCGTACAGGGTGTACTACATAACTTTAGCTAAACATTAAACATATGTAAATGCAGCGTAGCTGGACTGAACGAAGGTAGTGTTGTTTGCCGTCGCTTGGAGATACTCGGATAATTTTTTCATTCCGTCTATTAGATAATTAGTCTTAATTATTCAACTTCTCAAATATTATAATTATATGGAAAGTGTCAATGAGGAAATCGTAGAGCAGCATGAAAAGCTCCCTATACAGCTTTCTGTTGCTCCGCTACATAAAAGTGTTTTTCCGCAGGTGAAAGAAGCCCACGAATACACCTAAAGTGCCTCGAACAGCCAGTCTGGCGGCAATGTTGCGTGCATTTGTGGGCTTCTTTCACGCTCGCAAAAACACTTTTATGTAGCACGTATAAAGCATCATTTCCAAGAGAAAGTGTTGTATCGCTTGGGACAGTATAGGCGAAATTGATATAGGCCTATAGTTTTTAATTACATCCTTTCTTCCTCCTCTGTGAAGTGGCTTGACTAAAGCAGTTTTTAGTCTTTCAGGGACAGAAGTGTCGTCCAGAAAACAATTAAGCATAAAAAGAAGAATGCCTGACAGCGTATGAAAGTTTGTTTGGGGCATGCATGCTGAAAGGCCATCAAGATCGGGTGGTTTGTTCTGTCTGAAGCTGAAAATGATCCTACGTAATTCAAGTTCCGACAACTTCGGCACGAAGACGGAGGCTGATTCAGATTTTTGGAGCTTGCAGTCCAGCGCATGCCCGTGAGCTGCTCCGTCAGACGAAAGCGCTAAATGACGGTTAAATATATGAGCCGTTGTTGCGGGGTCGTTCGAAAAGGAATGAATGGCAGATCTCAAGTCTGCTTTACCTCGAAAGTGATTTATTAAAGACCAAGTCCTGGCCGAGTTTTTGAAGGCTAGATTAAATTGTTATAAAGAATACTGCCGTTTTGCCGATCTAATAAACGCGACTACCCTGTTTTTAGCTGCTGTATACTCTGCGCGACGAGTTACATTTTGGGGGAAACGTTTCGAACGTTTGCACAACACATCTCTTTCAGCGATAGCACGAATTACGTTAGCATTAACAATAATAATAATAATAATAATAATAATAATAATAATAAGGAAAAGCTCAATATACCGCCATAAACTTTTGCTTTTATATTTAATGTTTGGTTACGATTTTCTGAAATATACATTAGTTTGAAAGAATTTTTTAAGGTGTGATGCACGAAAAATTTTCATTTTTAGGAAATAATTAAATGTTTAAAATTAATTTATTATTATATTATTATTATTGTTATTATTATTATTATTATTATTATTATTATTATTATTATGAATTCGACATCGTTAAACGCAATCACTTATTAGAAAAAATAATTTCCAGGTATCCTATACGCTATGCATCCAACCAATCTGGTCATCACATGAAAGCCAGCATACAAAACTACAAATCAACTCGCCTGACTCCAATCTAAAGACCAGGGCACGTGTTCACGAGCCTTTCCCACGCTAAAATCTTCCTACGTTAAGAGAGAGAGAAAAAAAGCAGAGGCCAGCAAACCAAGATGGTGGATATACTAATAGCAGGTAGGCCAGTAGCAAGCAGAACTTACTAACGAGAAGCTTTGAAATTTCAATCCCAGGTATGTCGAATGCAGTCACCCTTAGTCTTCAAAGCCATTAACGTCGCCGACCTCTCTGCCTTCTTATACACACTCACGAATCGTGTCTTGAATTGCTGCTCATGTAAAAAGGCTGCGAGATACTCGAAGAAAATTATAAGTGCTAAATAAATCATGCAGTGACTTAAAAATAAGCTCAGGACAATCAGGACAAGCCAGTAATTAAGTTTGCTAAGTAATATTGCTGCTGACGTGATGAACAAAAATAGAATTTGGTATTATAGGAAATCACTCACACACATAACGGTGCAACACCACTTATGTCTGTTATTTACGTATGATTTCTTTATAGCAACGACTAAATGAAATTCTGATATATTACGTGCCATAACCACGATACACATATGAGGCATGCCGTAGGAAACATGGCAAGAGAGCAGAAAAGGAAATACCTGAAAAACACAAGACAACATGACGCACAGCTTTTCCGTCATATATATATCTGCGCTATGAAGCATTGTGTATTGGAGGACACCGGATGAGTTCTGACCATGTAGTCTCTTTCTTTTCTTTCTTTTTTAGTATTTTAGGCCCCATAGTGCGCCGCGAGTGCAGCTGCGAATTGAACCTGGCACACGGTGTTCATCAGCCGATCGTGCCACGCGCACGGAGCCAAATCAGCCACTTTTGGAACGCAGGTGCTCTTCCTGGATAATGGCATGTCACCGACTCACTGAAGAGAATCGCAGGTTGCTAACCTGTGAATTATAAAAATAATAACAACTTATGCTTTCTGCTTCATAGTTTCTTTTTTTCGTTTCATTGCACTTTACCAGTGATTTCTTTTTCCTATTGCCTTCCGCAGTAACGCCCCAGACGTGACCGCCATCCGCAAATGTATTTTCCCGTGAACGTGACGCGTGCGGTGGCTACGTCCACGGAGTGTTTGCGTTCTTTCCCGGGCATTGAACAGCTCAGCTGTAATTTTCTGTTCGGGGTGTGATCATGCCGCGGTCGCGCTCAACTCGTGCGCGCTGGCCCTAATTTCTGACACGGAAATCAACTTGAACGGAAATCAGCGGAACTCAACCAAAAGGATTCACATCCGTATAACTAGGTGATCACGTTGTTCAGGATCCGTATTGCACGAACCGTGGGCGACAAGATTAAGTCAATTCATAATGTTAATTGTAACTGTTCCTCTTGGCTTATTACCTAGCGGTGGTCTTTTGCAATTAGCCTACGTGCTGTAGCACGCTACCTCTTTGAAAGTTTGATTTAAACTAATTCTCTCAGCACGCGGAAGCCAGCTGCTTGTTTTAAAAATCGTTAATCCCGGCTGCGTTACAGGAGAGAGAAAATAAAAAGTCGTCTTTGGCTCAAAAGTGGTTAGCAACGCTGATGCAATATGCTGCGGCGGGTGTGGAAAGGAATGTACTGATCTCCCTCTGTGAGAGACGTCGCTTACAACATGGTTGCCCCCTCTCTATTCCAAGATCACATGCATCCCCACAGAACGCTTTGATGGTGGTGTTAGCCTACAGCCGCCGAACAGAATAGCGGTAGGACGAATCACATAAACTCGACGACGGGTAATGTAATTTCCCGCCCTTGAAGTCTGCAGAGAGCGTTAACTATAGCGTCATTTCTTCCTCATCGCACCTGACCAGCTCCATCGACGTGGACTCTCGGGACTCGGATCGTCTTTTAGCTCCGAACTCCAGGTGACTATATGATTCATCATTGCTCTCACTTTCCTTTGAGCTTCGGGCTATCTGGCGCTCGTGCGGCAGCCGCGGGGATTCCCTCACCCACTGTCCTTATATTAGCAGGGCGTCGGGCAGCGCTGCTTCCACTTTATTTTAAAACAACTGTTCGCGTTTCGTCTCAACTCAGGGATCGTTTATTTTTTTCCTTCTCACTACTCCAGCCCCGTATTGCCTGCTGTCTCCGCGCTTATGGTCCTTCAGCAAGCATTGTTCTTTTTTTTATCCGGTACAAATCTTCTTTCTGCGCACGCAGCTGTGCCAGTGTTACCGCTCAGAAATATCATTTACTCTCAATCTCACTACTGCTTCTGTTAATTTCAGGCTGCACTCCGGAAGACTCGAAGCCAGCTTCAGTCGCTATTGGATTCGCGAGACTCGTTAATGCGCTGCCACCACATCGCAAAGGTCACTCAGGCCTTCTGCTAATGTCCACAAATTTTTAGCACGCTCCGCTATGCATGACTGACAGACCAATATGTTGTGGATGCGCTGAATTTATCTACCCTTGCTTGTTTGTTTTCGCTTCCTCTGAACCGCACTTAAAACGAACAACGCGCTGTCGCTGACTGCGTTAACTCTACCGGTGCTTTCCATTCTCGTCTCTCAACAAAACGCTGTATCTCACACACATCTTGTCAAAGGTAGAGGCAGACTGCTGACCCATAAATGAGCGGAGTTTGTCTTTCCCCACGAACCTCACGCTTTGCCGCAATGTTCGCGCTGTCACCTACGAGAAGCCACAGACGTGGGAGCTCGTCACAAGGAATAATCGTCTTAGCGGCATGTTTGCTGTTCTCGATCAACGCCCGATGCTCGCGAGCGGAGAATGTGATAAATGCGTCTGAAGGAGTGTCCCCTGCGTTCACGTCAACGACAGCAGCCGCAGCGGGCTCCACTAATGAGACTGACTTCCTGCACATGCTACGAGACTTCATAGCGAGTGGCTTCGACAACGTACCTCCCACTTTGACGCGCAAGCTGCTCGGGGCCGACATGCGGCCAGAGTGCAGCTTGGCACTACTCCGGACAGTGACCGCCTTCAAAAAGTTGGAGCCATGGGCATTGAGACGTGAGTGGGCTCATTTCTTTTTCTTCCGCATGATGCCCCTGAAATGTCGAATGCGGTTCTAGATTCTTAGAAAAATATGGTAGTACAAAGGTAATAACAGGTGCGGTTACTAGCATTAACTGTCATTACTAGCTCTTTACTAGTTGTTAGCTACATTCGATAATTTAGCAGTTACTAGGTTTCATAGACCAGTTGGTAAATAGTACTACCTCGTCTCACCCGTGGTCAATTATGCTGTGTAGTTGCAGTATTATTGCGATGCTTGTTCTTTCTATAATTATGTTCGATTAAGGCCTACTTGCTGCGTTGTGGCACTCATATGTGCAGACTGTACGTTATGCAAATATAGTTTCCGAGCTATGTTTAGTTATTCAAATGCATGTCAAAATACACCCATAGCCCAGTGGTACTATCTGTAGTGTTAAGGTTTATGGCTATATGAACTTAAGAGGTCAATCTTAGAAACATGCCAAGTATAGCCTCCCGATCATTGTGTTGTACGATGGGTTGTTCGCCTTTCTCGTTTCTGTTTTTCTGTGCAGTGCAGTTTATTACACGGAACTTAATAATCGTGCTGCGCATGACCCTTAGGTGTCATAATTTGGTTGGTGTTAACAATAGTTATACTGTGTCGCAATGCGGTGATTTATTTCCTTTTTCTTCAAACGTATTTATAATATAATTTCAGAACAGAAACAACCTAATTATTTTTGGCAGAGAAAGTGCCGCTTGTAAACAAAACATGGCCCCCTAACTTAATTAGGTAGGAAGCGCTACTACACCGCTTCCATGACTTTCTATGTTTCGTAAACTTACTACCTCTGCTGGTGGTATCAACCATCTCCTTTAGGTAATAAATGCTACTACATGTGCCGTTACTACCTACGATTACTAGGATCTTAGCAAACTTTGTCACAAGCCGTTACTACCTTTTAGTTGGTATAGCTGGCACGACCTTTTTATCAAGAGTGTAGGGCATGTCTGTTCCTCATATTGCGGTTAAAGTAACCATGACATGGTCGTTCAGCTATTTCCCGCTTATAATTGGAACTGAGAGTTGCAGCGCGCGCACACACACACACACACACACACACACACACACGCACACACACACACACACACACACACACACACACACACACACACACACACACACACACACACACACACACATGCACGCACGCACGCACGCACGCACACACGCACACACGCGCACGCACACGCACACACAAAGAGAGAGAGAGAGAAATAAAGAAATTGGGCTCTAAGCGAATTTTTCAACTACTAGTTTTCATTTAATACCGGTGCCTCTAAGCCCCCTGTCCGCTAAAGCGACCACAATACTGCTATGCGTTTTATGACGTCAAGAGGTGCGGCGCCACCGCTGTGTCGACTGCTCCGAAACATTCCGAAACCACATACGCGCCGCGCCAAACAGGGTGCATACCCACCGCTGAGCGAGTGAGTGCTCCAGTGGAAACTAAATTCTGTGAGAGGGCACGGGCTGAACGTGTGGCTTTCTGACGTGAAGTGTTCGTAGCAAAAGACTGTAGGGTTTGTAGAATCCTAGTCATTTCGTACCACGTTGCGCTCACACGTTATTGCGTTTCGTGGCCTCTTTCAAAACATACAAGAATGAAGTAGGACTCTTCTGGCAGCGCACGCTCTGGCACCCAGAAAGCAAGGACGTCGCCGTGTGATTTATTCCCGCAATTCTTTCACTCGGGCAACGAAAAATTGCACATACCATAGAATTCTGGCAGAAATAATCTAAGACAGACCACCGAGGTGCAAGAACAAAATCACGCGTATATCGAGCGCAACATGCAGAGCACACTTCACTTCGTCCCCCGTCAGTGTTGTCATACAGCTGTACGGTCCAACGATTTTATTTCTATAAAAAATAAAAATAAACTGCAAATATTCTACAGCTCCGAACGCACTCAAATTCTGTCACCTCGCTGTCGGACGTGTATAGCTTTAGCATGACATGCACATTCCATTCTAGAAAATTTGGTGTCACGGTCTCTTTAAGGGCCAACAGTGTAAGCGAATAGTATAGAGTCCTCTCTAGCCAAAAGTGCAGCACAGTTTCGCAGCACAGTTTCGCAGTTGTGTGACAGAGGCGCATCAAGGGGCAGATTTATGTCCCTTTCATTATTCTTTCTCGTGGGGCCCTGCCGTGTCTTCCTTTTAATATCCGCAAATGCACGAAACATTGTCGCGCGACTGGCCGCTTGAGAGAGATTGCGTGCATTTGTGGGCTTCTTTCACGCTCGGAAAAACACTTTTATGTAGCATGTATTGAGCAACAGAAAGCTATATCGACAGTTTTTCATGACGCTCTACAAGTTTCTCATTGACACTTTTCGTGTAACTAAAATATTCTAGAAGTTTATTAATTAATTAAGACTAATTATCTAATTGGGCGGAATGAAAAAAAAACAGTTTGAGTATCTCCAAGATACGGCAAACAATACTACCAATAAGGGACGAGCGCGATCGCGCGATTATACTGTATACGAACCCCACTATCTGTATCATATAAGTTAAGCATGTAAGCTTTGTAGTTCGTGAATAAATGCCAGTTGTGTATTCGGCTACGTAATTGCGCTACCCCAGTGCCCGTACCTATACCCGTACATCCTCAGCAGCACGCACAAGATGTTTCGCGCATCACCATTGCGGCTGCGTCCCCGATACAGCCTACACGATAATTTTGCAAAAAACCTACGTGCTGTAACCTGACGGATGCATACTATACCGGGTGTCGCACGTACAACTTGAGACAAAATTTAAAATAAATATGCATATGCCACGTAGCTCGACAGAATCAAGGATGTTGTCGTCGTTTGGAGATACTCAGATTAGATACTTAGGTTTAATTAATTAATAAACTTTTCAAACATCATAATAAGACGAAAACTGACGATGAGGAAATTGTAGAAGAACATTACAAATTCCAGATACAGCTTTCTGCGGCTCAATACGCGCTGCCCAAAAGAGTTTTTTTCCAAGCATGAGAGAAGCCCGAGAATACAGGCAAAGCGCCTCGAGCGTCCAGTCGCGTGGCAATTTGTGTGTTCGCGAGGCAATTCTTGTATTCGTGGGCTCCGTTCATCATCTTAGTTTAATCACCTCAATTTGCCGTAGCGCAAGCGGATGTGTGCGTGGCGACAGGGTGCTTTTTTTGTTTGACGAAGGCGCAAACCCAGAACGCTGGCTTCATTGAAACTGAGCTGTAGGTCAGCGTGCTACACCGCCTTCCCAAGCTAGCACGCCGTGCCAAGGCCCATGCACTCTAGCCTATCAACACTTCGGCGTGACGTAGGACATGTCCTATTCCCCCGCTCGCAGCGCTAAAGCGCGCCGAACGCCGCCGGTCACGCTGACTGCGCCGGACGCTAGGCTGTAGAGCGCCCAGTTTTCGCCAGCGTGGCATGTGGTATGCGCTCGCGTCACGCCTGATGATGTCCGGGCCTTAAGTCTTTCAACTTGGCTTTGAATGCTGGTTTCGACCTGGTTAGGCCAAGAACTAAACAGCGATGCCCTCACGCACGATTTTGCCATCTCCCCGCTTTGCCAGCTTCTCCCCCTCCCCAACTCCCCCGATTTTCATTATATTGGCACCATCTGCGCGATTAACCTGAAAAAATCATTAGATTACGGGATTTTACATGCTAAAACTATGATCTGATTAGGAGACACGCCGTAGTGAGGGCGGACTGTTGGTTAATTTTGACCACCTGGGGTTATTTAACGTGCACCTAAACCTAACTACACGTGTGTTTCTGCCTTTCGCCTCCATCGAAATGCGGCCGCCGGGGCCGGATTGGAAACCCGCCACCTCGTGCTTAGCAGCACAACACCAAAGCCACTAAGTAAACACAGCGGGTAGCGATAAACTTGGTTGTTAGCGTACGCGCTGTCCTGTGGTCTTCTGCCTCCATTCAGTGCCCTCCTTAATATAAAGAGTTTGTTTGTCTGAATTAATGCGTCATTGAACCAGCCCAAGCGCAAACCCTTTTTCAGAGTATTTATATTCATACATGCTGCGTATTAAAGGCGTCATCGCCTTGACCGCGGCTTGTCCGCTTGGTTCGTTGCCAACGGTTTCGCGAAGACGAAGCACGTCGAAATTTCAACGTAAGAGGTTGGTGTTCGGACGTCACAAACGGGATATTGCAGTTGCCTTTTAAGCTTGTCGCGAGGCATCGCGTTTAACGCTAATTAACTATTCCAGAAACGCGCGCACACCGTCAGCGGCAACCGCCAGCGCTTTTCTGTCCGCTGAACGCCTGGTACGCCTCGGCTACGGTGGCTAGATGGGTACGTCTGCCGGGCGTGAAGCGTAGTTCAGCGCTTCTCCGCCTCATGACGAAAAACGTGGCGCTGCGGTCAGAGGCCTGTCATGCGCTGCGCGCGTCGTGTGCTGCTGCGGCCGTACTACAGTTGAAATGCCGCGTAATTATCGCTGTGTTGAAACTGTAAACGGTCTTCACAGTGACACCATAGACAGTTACAGATTTCCGAATGCAGCTGAGCTGGTTCACTTGGGAAGGAAACGTGCTTGCCTTGGCCGTCAGCTGTTTGCGAGCCGAAAATATGGAGTTGTTAGCGCTGTTTCGTTCCCTAAAAAGTGGGAATTCATCCTACGAAGAGCAGAACAACCTCCGCACGGACGAAATAGCCCTTCATCAGAACATCTAAAGGAAGAGCTAGAGTTTAAATTTGCTATACGAATCAGTATGTAGGTGTTGTATGCGAACGCAATTCGCGCAGGGAGTATTCTTATACCACGAAATGCGTGATAAAAATGACTTCGTCGGAAGGAATGTAAAATGCAATCGAGTAAATGTTGATCTTTGCTCAACCAAATTCCCTGGGTTTATTTCTTTGCCCGCAAGGGCGTTACTATAAATCAGATGTATGGTAATTTGTGTTGAGCTGTATACATGTTTGCACTATAAATCAGCGACCTTTTTTAACCAGTAGAAATAAACTTGTTTTTATGAAAAAGAGAACTATTTCTTACCTTAATCTATCATCTATGATTAACTGTGTGATCCGTGATGAGAGCAGCAGCTTGTAGCATGCAAAATTATAAGTTGGACGCTTCATGGTCGTATACATATATTTGAATGAAACGGGGGTCACTATAAGGTTGCACGCCTAAACCAGTAACGCGAAGCCTTTACAGCAGACTACAGTTTTAACTGAAATACATCACGACATCACAGCGCTCACAATACATTTAACGTTGCCGTAAGGTGCTTCTTCTTTTATGGAGTGCGCTCAGGTGCCAAGTTCTTGGTCGTCACACGGAGTGCAGGCGATCAATAGATTAGCCTGATGATGCTGTTTGTAAGTTCAAGTTTGTGCACCTCACAAGCGATCAATCCAGAAGGCTAGAGCTAGAAAAAAAAAGAGGAATAAAAATTTGCCAGCTGCAGTGCATGCAGAAGTCGTTTTCCTGTGAACTTGTACCGGTGCACTTGAAGCTGACTTTTATTCTGCTATGTGTCTGTTGATATTTGTCGTTTCACTTTCCAAAACGTCTTCATACTTCCCACGCAGAATCATTTTGTCGACCGTGTTTTAACGGGTTCACTCCCTCACTTGTGTACAAATACTCATTGTTCAATAGTTCAACACACGTCGTTTCCTGCTTGAAGCGCGTGTGCAAGTTTGGCTCACTGTCTCTTTAGGAGCATTCTCGAGATCGGCACCCTGTCGAAGTCTCACTTGCTATTTCTGCGGGAGTTTTCTTTGGCTGGAGCGTCGCATAGAGTCGAGGGAACAGTGTCACTCACTCGCCGCAGGTGCGCCCTCGGAACCTGCCCAATGTGCTCAATGAAATGCTGCTCCTCGAAGTGGTGCTGGAACTCGACTAATGCAGTTGAAACATTTTCCGTGCACTGTGATGTGCACGCTCACATTTCTCGGAAAGTGCTCGATCTCGTGGCCTCAAAATCCGTGATACTTCAGCCAGCGGGTTGCATGTTTGTAGCCGAACTTACGATTTGACGAAAAGTTAGTGGTGCCTCTCCGGCTAGTTTTCTGCGGTGCAGGAACATTTTCATTCGGTCTCAAAGCCTAAAAAGCTTTGTATTGATGAACATAGCCCAAAATATTCACTTCGCTCTTTAAACTTCTAAGTAAATTACAGGAGCTCGCAGATATACCATGACTGCAAACGCGGCAGCGTTCCGTGCCACCAGCGTGTTAACAGACGAAATAAATGACCGCTTTTGAACTTTACTCAGTGCAGCAAGAAACATCGCACTTTTATGCAATCTCCTAGCATAATTTAACCATTTTCTTTAAGGTTTTGCTGTGAAATACAATTATTTTAAATGTAGCAGGCGCGTCATAACGACAGACTCAGTAGCAGAATACGCGCGCTTCGCGACACGTCTCTGACCGTGCCACTCCTGGGGCCCTATAACGTAAAACTGTTCCAATATGTTTTTATTCCAATCTCCTAACGTCAAATTTGCGTAACCGCTGACGCAAGCATCCGCAGGGTTGTCTCAACAGACCAATCAAACGCTCTTCTCGTTCATAGGAGGTCACTTTTGTTTTCTTGAAGAACGAATAACATTACCTACACTGAGCGGCTTGTCTTATCTAATTGGCTCACAAGAGGCGAGGACCATGCACGCTCAAGTGAAGAGGAATTCGATGAGGCCGAGCCCCATCGAATTCAGTCGCTTACACGCCGTGTGGTCAAATAATATTAAATAATTGCGACCGTGTACATCATGACGTTCTTTCGGCCAATTGCACTCGTTGTGATTCTGTTGCGTACCCGACGCAACTTGAATTTTTTTTTATTTCTGAGAGCGAGAGAGAGGGAGAAGTCATAAGGGAAAGGCAGTCAGGTTAAGCATGCTGAGCCCGGTAGGCTGCCCTGCGCTAGGGAGTGGGGCAAGGGCATTGAAAGAGGAGAAGGAAGAGAAAAGTGCACAGTTTGCACTGTTAAACACACAAGCGTTCATTGCTGAGTCAGCCACAGGCGGTCATACAGGCTGTGCTTTTCAAGAAGGGCAGCAGCGTCTTTATGGCCTTACACATAGCAGACGCATGAGGCCACGGGCCCAAGATCTCCTCGGCGGAAGGCCTGTCGTCTAAGTGCTCCAAAGCTGCCCAAAGGGCACTCCTCTCATCTTCGCAGGTGGGGCAGTCACACAGGAGATGTTTGGTCGTTTCTTCGACACAACATGTGCTGCAGTTGAGACTGTCTGCCATTCCAGTTAGAAATGGGTAGGCGTTTGTGAAAGAAACTCCTACTCGCAGGCGACACATTAACGTTTCTTCCCATCGGTTATAACCAGGCAAAAGCTGTAATCTCGTGTGCGGGTCCAGGGCATATAGGCACCGGTTGGTGAACTCCGGTGTATTCAATTTTCTAATAATATGGGGAAGATCGCTGAGGTGCCGCGCTGTATCCGTTCTCGGCAATGGTATCGAGGTGCTCTCACATTCACCATGTGTCTCAGGGCAGCTTTGCCGGCACTTTCACTGCCGATAATGTTGCAGTGCCCAGGTAGCCACTGAAATAAAATGTCATGGGGCACTATAACGTAAAACTATACCAAACTTTTCTGTTTCAATTCTGCAATCAGCCCTACGCGATTGGTGAAAACTTTTTTGGACCACCCCCACTTCGCCTGGCTGTAATGGGACGTCACGGAAACCGCGATAGCTCCCCATCTGATACAACGTGTGCACACTGATTATGCAAGATTTGACCGAACAAAAGCAAAGTAGTTATTTATGATTCGACGTCTTTTCGCCATTAGCCATCGGCTATTGGTCAAAGGCTTTTGGGCTGCACCTACTTCACCTGCCTGTCACCCGACGTCACAAAACCACAAATACTCACCGCGTCAAAGTGACGTGTACGCATGAAAGATGCAATAATATGCCGAACAAAACTGATTTTTATTCTGAATAGCCGCAGGCTGCCCCGTTCCGAAACGAATAAAAGATGGCTGCCGCCGATCGCCCGGGCACTGGCTACTCGCACCTACCGAAAAGCATGGGTTTATTTGCCTATAAAAAATTTTTGTGTGGCCACGTAACGTTTCCGAGCACATTCGACACGTTTGCGACCTCGTTCTACCAACTCTTCTTTGCTGAGGATCCATTTTAGGGGCATTCTTAGCCTTCCGTTGCATGCAACCGCGATTTCCACCAGCCACCGCGAGTTAAATAAGGGAAAGCGGACCAATCGCAGACGCCGGCACCACCCTCTTCGTCCGGTTATCGATTTTCAGTGCAGTGGATCGGCCCCATCAAGTTCCTCTCCACTTGAGCGTGCTCCTCGCCTCTTGTCAACCAATTAGAAAGACAAGCCGCTCAGCGTAGGCAATGTTATTTGTTTTTAAAACAAACAAAAGTGACCTCCTATTAACGAGGAGAGCGTTTGATTGGTCTGTTCATACAACGCTGTGGGTGGCCGCCCGATGTTTGCGACGGCGGTTACGAAAATTTGACGTCAGGAGATTGGAATAAAAACAGTTTAATTAATTATTTAATTAATTATGGGGTTTTACGTGCCAAAACCACTTTCTGATTATGAGGCACGCCGTAGTGGAGGACTCCGGAAATTTCGACCACCTGGGGTTCTTTAACGTGCACCTAAATCTAAGTACACGGGTGTTTTCGCATTTCGCCCCCATCGAAATGCGGCCGCCGGGGCCGGGATTCGATCCCGCTACCTCGTGCTATAAAAACAGTTTGGAATAGTTTTACGTTATAATGCCCATGGTCTCTGTCCACCGCTTGATAGTAACGTAATCGTAACTCTGCCACCAACTGTGCATATGGTCTGTGGTGCAGAGCTGTTAAGAGTAAATGCAGGCTGCATTTGAGTCACAGAATATAGCCCAGTGGTTTAGGGACAGTTGATGCAAATATATATCACTGCGCTACGGAGGGCTGAAACTTCAAGCACTGTCGATGTTGTGAGGTGGCTGATCTTAAACTTTGTTCGGGAGAATAGGAAAGTTTCCGGCGAAAATATAATCTTCTTTCCGTTTTCTGTTTAGTGGCACCCTCGATGGTGCCATTTACAGGACAACGCCAGGCACGAGGAAATGTGGAGGAGGTACTCTTAAGAGCAGTTACTGAAAGAAATAAAATGCTA
Source organism: Dermacentor andersoni (assembly GCF_023375885.2). Lineage (NCBI taxonomy): Eukaryota > Metazoa > Arthropoda > Arachnida > Ixodida > Ixodidae > Dermacentor > Dermacentor andersoni. The sequence continues at coordinate 204,555,134 of NC_092814.1, forward strand.
CAGAAATTCTGAGAATTATTTGCTAATGCGTAAGCGTTCTTTAGATCGGCTGCTACTTCGATTTTGCTGAGTTATTTAGGTAGCTTATGCATCTCTACCTATCGCAACCAATTATCCACTGTTACACTATTCCAACGTTGACATGTGCTAACTTGAACAAATATGCATTTATTTTGCAGATATAACGCTGTCACAACCGTTTTCTTTCTTTCTTTTTTTGCTACGCCACAGATTTTTCTTTGTCCTTTTTTCTTACGAATTTAGCGCGGCGATGGCGAAGTCACCAGTTTTTTTTCTTTTTACGCAACCAATCATCTACTATTATAACGATTACATGTGTTACCTTCTTTATTTTCATTTTTGTTAAGACCTTGACGCGGCGACGGCGACGTAACGACATTTCAACCATCATTCCAAATGACCAATCCTTTCCAGAAAAATAAAGATCCATGCACTGTCAAACATTGTGATTCTTTTGTAAGGTGTGTGTCTGGCGTCGTATATGATGTTCCCTTATCGTGTGGTTCCAGCTATATCGGTCAGACTGAAAGGGGTCGGAATAAAAGACTTCCCGATGACAGGAGGAAGGTGGAGAATTACCGCGATGGGAATCCTTCTGTACATTGTCAAGACTGTGGAATACAGAACAAGAAGCCGTGTAAACCCTTGTTCAACATGTGTAAAATAGTAGCCTAAAATAAGGATCAGGATGTTAGGGAGATAACTGAAGCAGATTGCATAAGCAAGGCGGGTGTGTCGTGTGTCAGCGCACCTTCTGTTTTTTTTGTCATCGAAAGAAACTAACTTTCTGAGCATGGCCACCTTATGTCGGCATTTCCGTCGTGTGACATCATGAAGGAAAGTGTTCAAATGATGTAATTTTGTAAATACACGATCAGTTGGAAGTAAGCGCTTGTGTTGTCTACTCACTGATTCCTTGTTTGTGCGCGCTTGACCATGATCTGTTATGCGTAACCAACTAGCCCAAAAGTTGTTGCTATTAGATTGCTCAGGGCCCCTTTTCAGCAAACCCTCTGCTACAGAAACCTGCAAGGTAACTGGGAACGCTGATGCAGCCAAACATCCAGACTGGTTCCTTAGACTCGAGCAAATTTTATGATGGCATTGCCTTTTTTTATGGCACTGCCTAGACACAAGTCGCTAGTCCGGTGACCTCAACAGTTTTTTTTTCTCTCGAGAGCGAATTTTCGAGCTTTAATTATGCATGCAATGTTAAGGGTTTCCAGGGCAAGGGATTCAAGGACACGAGGAGGTGGTGTTGCCTTCTTTATAAAAGAAAGTATTGCTTTTGAAGTTCTTCCAGCCCTTACTATCAGTGACCCTACAATTGAGGCACTTTTTATAGAAATTGAGTGTGGTATAACAGTCGGTGCGGTGTACCGGCCTCCCGGTTCTGCTTTTTAAATTTTTATTGAGAAGCCTGAATCAATTATAGAAATCTTAACCTCTAAAAAAAGTAACCATGTTGTAATTGTAGGAGACTCTAATATAGATGTTTCTGGTGAAACTAACAATTACACCTTACTTCTACAGTCATATAACATATGCAATCTTATAACAGAGCCAACGCGTATCACTGGTAATTCTAGCACTTTAATAGAGCATGCGCTTACGAACATCACATGTAACAGATGGGCCGGAACTTACCTAGATCCAATAGCCGAACACATACCCATATTTGTTGCGGTTGAAATCCAAGGAAAGATTACTGCAAGCATATCTGGTCATGAACAGCAGAAAAAGATTGACTATCGATTACTTCGCGAGAACTTGCAGCAAGTAAACTTCTTTGATACCTATGATACTGACATAAACAAAAAATATAGAAACTTCTTTACAGTTGTCCAGAGTGCCTTCATGCAGAGCACCACACACAAGTCCTCGGGTCGATACGTTGCACCTATATGACTATGGATGACTCACGATATCCTACGCATACTGAAGGAGAAAGAAAAATGGCATGAGAAGTGGAAACGTGCTAAAACCAATAATTATTATCTAGGCCAGTTTAAGCGTTTCAGGAACCTGTCGGTGTCTCTACTGCGTAAAAGAAAACAAGAATACTACTCTTCTCTTATCATTAATGCTCAGGGCAACACAGGTAAAATTTGGAATATTGTAACAGGTACAGTAGGGCTTCGTTAAGAGCAGCGTATATTGCCTGTTGTACTTGACCAGGAAACAGCAGATGAATTTAATGAGTATTTTTAAGCATAGGACCGCAACTAGCAAACCAACTTCCTCAAGTCACCGAATGTACGCAGTCTATCCAATCAGTGGTGAATACTATGGTAATAGAGGATATCACAGTAGATGAAGTAATAGCAGTTGTTAATGGGCTAAAAACTAAGGCAGCTGGGCTTGACGAAATACCTGTTAAGCTAATTAAGGACAACATTGACATATTAGCGGGTCCCCTCCTTCACCTATTTAATCACTCTCTTGATTCCGAAATATATCCATCACAATTAAAAATAACAAAAGTAATTCCCATTTATAAGGACGGAGATCGTTCTAACCCATCAAGTTATCGGCCGATTTCAATTAATAGCATCATCAACACAGTTTTTGAAAAGATACTCTCCGTGCACATAAACAAATTCATATCCAAATACAATATACTGAGCCCCCACCAACATGGTTTCAGACCTCAGAAATCAACTTCTTCCGCTGTTTTCACGCTGACACACCTACTGAATACGGCTCTCCAGCAGAATAAAATTGCGGTCGTTGTCTATCTGGACATAAAAAAGGCCTTCGATACAGTTGACCATCAGATATTACTCAACAAGATTAGCAACCTAGGGTTGAGGGGCAAAATCCCGAACTTGCTTCGAAGCTACCTCAGTAACCGCAAGCAGCAAGTAATACTTAAAAATTATACGTCTACTTCACAAACCGTAATAACTGGTGTGCCACAGGGTTCCGTTCTTGGGCCCGTGCTTTTCTCACTTTACATAAATGATTTCCCTGCAACGCTTAGGCATTCACAGGCTTTAATGCCTGCTGACGACACCGCTCTTCTGTTTACTGGAGACAGCCTGCTTGATATACAGAATAAAATAAATGCAGAGTTAGACAATGTTTTTAAGTGGTTCACGTCCAATGAACTGACCCTTAATCTTAATAAGACTAAGTATACAGTTTTTCCCTCCAGGCAGAAAAACCTCACTACTGAAATACTGGACATATCACTACGAGGCACAAAACTACAACAAGTTGTCTCCTACAAATATTTAGGCATTTTCTTTGATTCAGACATGCACTGAAAAACTCACATTAAACACCTGTGTTCCAAGCTTGCTTACGGATGTTATATTCTTCTTAAGGCTCGTGAATGTTTCCAGTATCCTGTCCTACGCATTCTGTACTTTTCTTTCATTCAGAGTCACATATCTTATTGTATTGATTCATGGGGAAACACTTTTATAGCTTACCTTGAGCCTGTATTCCGTGTGCAAAAGCGCGCATTAAGAATTATCGCTTCTTCTAGGTGTACACAATCCAGTACGTACTTGTATAGCTCACTGCATGTGTTGCCAGTACATGCATTGTATGAATTGAAAATTGCTGAGGTCATTCATAGTATTATTGAAACCAATAATCCACTTCCAATTACTTTATTTAAAATCCCATTACGAAATACAAGAGCTGCAACTAATCAGTGTTTTAATTTGCCTCCATGTCATAATCTGTACGGGAAAAGGCGCGTGGAATTTAACGGCGCACTTATTTGGAATTCCCTGCCAATACATATAAACGAAGCCCGTAACTTTACGTCTGCTGTGAGAAAATACTTTTTTGAGAAATACTGTCCATAAAAGTACACTTCTTTATATTTACATTCCTGCCTATGTTGTGCATGTCAATTTCATTGTTATGTATTATGTCTGTTTTGTTTGTTCGCGTGTGTGCAGGATAAAAGAACACCGAGTTTATATTTACATTCTTGTCATAGTTATCTATGTTAATATTACTATTATGTTTTATGTCTGCTCTTTTTGTTTGCTCGCGTGCTGCGTTTTATAACATAAGTTGACTATGGACCCGGGACTAGCCAATGGCTAAGGGTCCAGTAATGCTTTCGTATCTTGTAAAATATGGTGTAAATAATGAATGAATGAATGAATGAATGAATGAATGAATGAATGAATGAATGAATGAATGAAAGAAACCACATGCCCCCTAAGCGAAGCTGGCAAATTTTGAGCGCACTCAGTGATGTAGCAAATTTGTATTCGATTTTGCCTGTGTAGCAGTTGAACTGTACATCAGTCTGGCAACACTGACGGGTGACGAAGTAAAGCACGTTCTGCATTGTCGATAGGTGGTGTCCGACAAATGCCGGTGTTAGATATATACGGCTCCTTCTATTATTTCCCCATCTGCAATTCCTTCTGGCACCTTCAGTGCACAAACATATGTTCTTTGATATTTGTTTCGGTTATTTCAAAGGGGCCGTCGCTGGCGGGTGTGGTTTGGACAGCGCCCTAAACCAAAGGAAATTTCACCCTTGTTGGTTACGCAAACACCGTTCCTTCATTTTTTCTTTTTTTTTTTTGTAACTTTCTGAAATGGATATACTCGTAAGCAGAACACCCTTAGCGTATCATCATTGCACCTTTGCATTTTTTCAGAATGTTAAATGGGTGATATGTGCGAAAGAAAGGTAATCATGGCTCCGTCCTCTCTTTCCTGGTCACTTTGCAGATCCGTAATCAATTTTTCTTAATAGAACTCTTCCAACCTAGCTTTACCGTGCGGGAAAGAATTTCTCGCTGCACAACCGCTGTGGTATGCTTCGCATTTTGACTCACTATTATTCTATTGTCACATTGAACTTTTCAGAACCAACCAGATTTTGTAACGATCCTTGATTCTCTTGACATTTTTAGCTTGCCGCGTTCCCCGGATGTTTGCGTGTTTTCACTGGTCCCGACCTTCGCCGCGCGCAGTTGCCCATGCTTCCTCGATAATGAGAGACGGGCATGACACGTTTTGGGTACCCCAGTTAACACATCGCCGTTAGTTCAATCTTTTAGTTGGCTGCTTCACTAAAGGTTCTGTTCGCATAGATTCCAACATGCGCGTTTGATCTGGAGAATTCGTTTTTTTTTTTTTCATATTGTGACTGGTAACTCTGCGTCACTAGAAAACAGCAACAACGCTTCCTGTAATATTTTTTCCCAACTTTTGCATGCGCCTGCAGTATTCGATGCAACTGGGAAGTACCCGACGGGCGTGCTGCAGATTTCACGCGTTGACCTTGGCGCTTTCGACGAGTGCCTGGAGACGGAGCTGAGCGACAGCTCTGGGAATGTAGTTTCAAATGGCCAGTACTGCAACATTGAGTTTCAAATAAAGAAGGGCTACATCGGAGAAAAAGAGCTGGAATATTTTGAATCCCTTCTGCATCGAAAGGTAAGATAATCGCTTTTCTCATTCTGCGCGTGTAGGAGGCGCACTGCCTTCAAAAGAGGAAAGTTTTTGCCGTATACACCACTTCTATTAGCAGCTTCGGAAATGCCAATTTACTAAGCGCACCACGTGGTACAAAGAAGCCCTTTCAGCAGCTACTATATAGGGGCCTATTTAGACCGCGCAACAAGTTGACGAAGTTCTTACGCAATTACAGCAGAAACAAATTATCGGTGGCCTTGTCGTATCGGACGAGCGAGAATTGTTGTGAAGCACTTCGTTGATGATCTGCTGGTCAATAATTGAGCAGCCGTTCGTCAGATGGAATAACATGTTGGGAACATGGCAGCGTTATTGGAAACGGGCTCGCTTTGCAGTTGTTTACTGTAGTCTTCGCAGACTGCCAGACTTGCAAAGGTGAAATTCCGCAAAAGGAACCTTTTCTGTGATGTTGCCTCCATTACGAAGTTTCTGCGGCAAATTTTCTTGTTTATTAGGACTGTCTAGCGGTTTGGGTAGATCCTAAATTTCGAAGTCGGGGCGCGTCCCCATGCGTGAGAAGTGGCTGTTGCTGATAGCACGTTGCGATATGTAGTGTGTCCTAGAATATAGTATAAACTAAGCTCCAACCCACCATGGTTGTTTAGCGGCTATGGCGTTGTGTTGGTAAACAGAAGGTCGTGGGATCGAATACCGGCCACGGCGGACAATGTCGATGGAGGCAAAATGCAAAAACCCCCGTGTACCGCGCATTGTGTGCACGTTAGTGAGCCCCAGACGGTCAAAATCAATCCGGAGTCCCCTACTACGGCGTACCTCGTCAACAGATCTTCGTTTCGGCACGTAAAGCCCCAAAATATAATTTTATTTTTAGAAAAATCTGAGGATACTAAGTAGTTCTTATGAGTGGGGAATGTTAAAGCATGTATGTCCTAATTGAACGCCGCTGAATGGTCCTTCGAGTTGTGAAGTCCTCGCAGGCAAGCGAGCGCGCTGAGACGCTTGGCGAGTTTTGATTTGACCTTACCGAGGCGCTGTTGTAACGCAGGCGAGAGCTTGCGCGGATAACACAGGCTTCCGAGAGCGAGGCTGACTTGGCGTCGTGGCCATGCCCTCTCTCCTCATGCAACACATGGGGCGCTACTACCACAGAACACCTATACAAACTTAGAGAAGGGAAACTGTACCTTCCACAGTGCTACGGAAATAAGCATAGCGGTGGCGTCGTGAACTAAAGTATGCGACCACAGGTGGCGCTGTACAACAGGAAACGGAAACGGAGTTTTGCACACGCTTTACCAGGTGTTCTGTGGCTTTACTGGGTTTCTGGCTGCTGCACCTCGATCGTGCTCCCGCCAGTTTAGTTGCTGTGTAGCAAACATAGCGCCTACATATTTATGTAGGCGCTACGTTTGCCACACAGCAACCAAACTGGCGGGAGCACGATCGAGGCGCAGCAGAATACATGTAGCGCTGAGTCATATCGAGTTAAGGCACACTCTAAACTGACTTTTAAGGGCATCCCGAGCGGTTTTTCGTTTATTACGCCGCCGTTACCCTGAGTTAAATTGTGCCGCCGCGCTCCAGCTGTTGCATTTCGTGTAGGGCTACTGGCAGAATGCGGTTTCCAGGTGGCACGATGGCCTCGACTGGAATAAACGCACACGACACCAAAGATTGAGTAAGCCTGAAAATATTTTATTTGCATTTTACAAGTACAACAAAAAGCACACGTCTACGCATCCACACAAACGCGGTTACATAGTCAAGAACATAGTCAAGAAATGGCTCATTAATAAGGGTAGCACAAACGCACAAGAAAGAAGACCTAAGCTACAAAACGTACGGTCGGCTGCTAAGTATAATAATTTCCCTGTCACCGCGTGTCACTTTTATACAGCATCTTTACAGCACTACCAGGCCGGGTAGTTTGGCGGAAAGAACGCAACCGCTTATACGGCCGTCAGCTGCCTCTTCCTTACGGGTGTCATAATTATCCTAATCTCCGCATCAACGTCGTGCAAGTTCGCATGCAGGTATATGTATCTGAACCATATGTGCCAGCTTAATACACGTGTAGTGAAATTATGATAACCACTGCGTCTTATCAAACGTATTGGTTTTGCAAATGCGCATTACAGCTGACGGAACGACATACTGTAAGTGAAGCACAAGAGAGCAAGGACAAAAGGAGGATACAACACTTGAAGAAATGAAGAATTAGTAGGCATACAGCAAACAAGCGATGACGGAGAACACACAATGATGCATCGGGTGTTCTGTGACATCGGTTTGCGTACTTGCGGTGTTATGGAGATCAACGGCATAAAAACGTACCTTCAAGCGTACTCCCTCAACCTCCGCCGCATTCATTATGATAATCAACGCCTAAACAAAATGAGGCACTATTCTTTGCCAAGAGTAGACCTTTTTACAGCAAGTCTATGTAATGACTCGCAGACGAAACCAGCATGCTTTCGAAAATGTTTTACCGCCGTAGTATTCGAACGCCAACGGCCAGGAAACACATCGATACCAATAGGCTGTCGGCTGTCGGTGGTTAATCGAGCACAAAAACCTTGACGCTATGGCTAAAAAGCAGCTTCAACAATCAAATTTTTAAAAAATCAACTGCCTATTTGCCTGAGGTAAAAAAGCATCCTTAGACACCTCGATTGTTCATGTCAATGGTTTGTGTAAATTAAAGAATTCAGCATGTTCAGCGCCCCTAGCAGAGAAAACACAAATTAAAGTAGTCGACCAAATTACAGTAGCTCCACTTGCGCGCTTACGCTGAAACGCGCCTCGATTGATTTTTCGCCCTCTGTGGCCATTTGTTGAACTTGAGAGTGTGCGGGGCCTGCTACTACGGCAGCAGGTGTTCCCTTTCTCCCGCTCTGCTCCACTGAGACGCGCTCGCGCCGTGGTGTCGCAGCCAATATCAATTTAGGTGCCGTTTCGCCGCTACAGAAGCTGGACGCTGGCATTTTCGCTCAACGAGCCACTTGACGCCTTCGCATAAGAAAACTAAACTTCCTAAAAGAGCCTCACGTGGGATAGGCGCACTAAGCAGTCGTCAAAGCACGGCGCTGCATGGTGAAAGCATGGAAGGACAACCTCGCGTCTTCAAGATCGTTTCTGGCGGTACGAGAACGTGATGAGAAGCGATATGCACTGCAAAATAATTTACATCCGTAAAAGCAAAAAAAAATGCTGCAAATTGGTTTATAATCGCACCCTTACACCCAAAAAGAATATAAGGGTGTGAGCTAATAAACCGATTTACATCCTTATTAGCTTTAAGGGAGTAAACTATTTAAGAGTGTGTGTGTGTGTAGGGGGGGGGGGGGGGGGGGGAGTGCTCCAACGCAAAGCTAATTCAATCTGCTTCTATTTAATTTTCGCCATTAGTCTTCCGCAATTCATCAAAATGTTTGCGCGCCACGCTTACTTCGTTTGTTTGTGACGTGACTTCGCGTAAACGAATAAACACCTCTCTTAAATAGACGCGTACGCACTGGTTGCACATGATTAGGACGAACAAAGAAATGATTTACCATTTGACAGATTTGTCATCATTATCCCTCCGCTATTCGTAAAAAAAATTTTTTCTGGCAGCGCCAACGTCACCTGTCTGTCACTAGGTAAATCAGGGAATAGAAATGGATAGAGGAGGTAAGAAGGGAACACGTGGTAAATGCGCTCACGTACGTGTGCGTACAGCGGTACGCAAAGTCAAATGCGTTCGAATAGAGCAGTCGTTCTAAAAAAGGAAAAATAGAAAGAAAACAATAAATTAGTCACTCACTCGCAGGCCGGCTAGCTGTGAGGTCAATTTGCAGTGCAGTATCATTCGGTCGTCGCAAAGCACCAAAGGGGAATGTCTGAATTGTTAATTCAGGTCACGGTTGGGAATAAAATAAGTGAGCTGTGCTGCCTTCGCAGCCATAGACATCACCCTCAACACTGGCCAATGCGCATCAAGTTCCCAGGGGGACAATGTGAAATGACCCTTTCCTTATAGTACACATGATCTCATATTCCTAGTATCCTGGTGTATCAGGAGATTCTCCTGTGTTCAACTAAACTGAATACTTCGATTCGGAATGACAGGATTATGCTCAGTGATATTGGATGATAGGGTGGTACTAAGTAAGGCAACCTCGTGGAGGCCTTGCGAACCATTGTTGCATTCTATGTTTTCCTAGTAAATGGATGCGTTGCGGACAGAGCGCGTCTGTTGTTGCATGCAAGCTACACGATTCTTCAGGTTACGGGGGAGCCTCGGAGTGTTTTCAGTCAGTTTCCAGTTTATGTGGTATCTTAGCAGTTCTCTGAATGTTTTCGTAAAGTACCGGAGAGCTCCTTAACAATGTGGTATAGTCTAAACGTATCCTGTAGTCGACGGCCCGTAACTACTGTTCGCAGTTATTGAGTCGACAGAATGAAAAGGTCACTTCAATCTTGAAATTTTTTACAGTAAAGCTGTTAGGCTCTCGGTGGTCGGCATTTTTCGTGTCTGTCCGTGAGCAGACATCATAATCAGCAATTGCTTATACACCATAAACAAGTAAAAATGCAATGGCTCATCCCCCTCGTAATGTATAGGCTAAGCACTCAGAAATGTGAAGCGAACAGCGCATACATTCAGTGAAATCGTCAGTACAACACGCAGAACAGCACACCTTTTAATAAAGAACAAGCTCAAAAAACCATTCGAGCCATCAATAAAGCATTCCATGCCCCCATCAGCAGTTGTAATGGTGGTCTTGCAACAGCTCCGCTGGACATACACTTTCGTAGGGCGTGAATGGCGAGCCAACTTGTTTTTTCTCTTCTCTTTCAGGCGTATGAATACATAGGGTTCATTACGGACAGTGAAGTACCATTGCTCCGCATTGGGCTATGCTTTCTCGATGACTGCACACAGAGTGATTTACAATCGCTAGTGGACACATGTAAGTCAACCACATCCTTCTCTCGGATGTCTAAATTGTTACTTTCCGGTACAAGTTTTCAGTGCAATATTAGAGTTATTATAGCTGAGCGGGTTTACAGGCCAGCGGGCCCAGCGGAGACGAAACCACAGCGCCGCACTCGCTTTGCCTTTCCTGATACCTGTGTATATGTGTATATGTGTATATGTGTTCAAAACAAATAATAATAATAATAAAAATAATTTTTGGCCTGCGATACCGAAACCGGGCACGAACATGCTTCGCTAAATATTACGGTACTTCCGCATAACCATTATCAACAAGAGCTAGCTTAATAAATGTGTCGTTCAAGAATTCGCCGTCTTTCGTCCTTTCTCAGTGAAGCCTTCGTCAATGGAGATTCGTGTGGAAAACTGCGTCACTGCGGAACCCGAACCATGGAGTGCAAGGCAAATAGCAATTGTGTAAGTTGTTCAAACATTTTCTTGTTCATAGTAACAAGGGTCAGCTACGTGCTAACAGACCCACAACGGCAGTTTAGTGGCTATAGCGTTGCGCCGCTGTGCTCGACGGCACGGGTTCGATCTCGGCCGTGGAAGCTGCGCACTCGTGTGCTTACAATCAGATGCACATTAAAGAACTGCAAGTGGTGACAATTATTTCATAGTACCCCGCTTTGTGGGGGAGTACCTCATGATCAGAAGGCGGTTTCGGCGCGTACGCCTGAATTTAGTTTCTTTATCTACGTACACGTGATTTGCAATGTGGCTGAGTTAGATATATTATGTTTTAAATACTGAAGCGCCTAAGCACTCTAGGAATTGGTGCAAGCGATGTTTTTTTAAACCGGGAAGATGAAACGGCGCCTCTCGATAAGCTCAGCTCACTCGATAAACGCGCGCTGCAGCCCTCAGCCAAGGCGGCAGAGAAACGCGACACAGCGGCACCACCAACCATAGCTTCTAAACATTCGGAATCCACAAAGCTTTCGCGCAAGGGCACATGGATTCAGAAGAGCTACCGTATTTGATCGGTTGTAACGTTTTTTTCTTAATTTTTGTTGCTTGAATTCGATCCTCGCGTTACATTCGAATAACGGCAAAATTGACCCTTTTAAACCGAATATCTTAAACCTTGCTGTTTTTATCGTTACGTTGGCAACCTGTACGCGTCTCGATCCAATTCTTAAACTGTCAATCGAAATCAAAACCTTGTTTTGGTTGGAATCGACACCATAGCTTTGTGACTAGTGTTATGGTTACTGTGTTGCAGTGCCCTGTAGTGTTTCGCCCTTCGACTCCGTTAATTCGTCACTTTATGTCGACGTAGTGCATTATGTATGACGCCCACTTCGAGACTGAGCCAATTTTGATGGCCTACATGGTGGGAAACTCCTCCATGGCTCGGCGGGTCGGCGTCAACGAGTCAACGATTCGCGGATGGCAAGACCAACGAGAGGCCCTCTTTCGGCAGGTCGGAAAGGCTCTGTGGAACTCGCAGTTGCCTGGTAGCGTCCCCGAATGCAATGGTATTGCGGCCTTAAGGAGTACTTAACGCTTGTCGGGGGACGCTTTCGGTGCCGAGTCACGCGAAATTTCGAAAAGGGAAACTATCTCTGAAAGGAATCGCCCAAGAGAACTTGTTTCCGAACTGGGATTTCTTGAATCAAGGCACAATTTCTTCTTACTTTCTCCTCACGTTAAATTGGCGGTTTTATTTATTTTTTATGTCAATTGGCTGGACAGTTGACCCTCGTGTTACTATCGTGGTCGCGTTGCATTCGAGTAAATACGCTAGCTGGGGTAAGCACGAGAGAAGTATGCGTGCGATTGTGCCCTACTGGTGAGAGCGTGAATCTGTTGTGGTGGGAGACAGGAGTATAGATGTTATCATCGGACCCTGAATTCCTTTATTTTTTTAGCATGAGCTACTCGGGAAGACAGCAGCAGCAGGCACAGTCAGCAAAGCTAGGGAAGATTCGAAAAGGAAGTCTTGATTTGTAGACATGGCATCAAAACCCCAAGCACGCGAAAGAGAGACAGAACAAATAGAATGTGCATGAGAGGTGATGATAAGAAGAGGCCATAGGGCATGAGTGTACAGAAAAAAAAATACTCATTGATTGATTGACGTGATTGATTTACATTAAGCTAACAAAAGAACACAGCGGCATTTGAACTACTGAACTAATTTGAAAAATGAACTTATGGAGGTGTTCTGCCATGGTTTTGATCACTTCGGATCCTTTAACGTGCGGGAAACCCACGGTGTAGGAGAGGGGTTTGCACATGCAACTGCCATGGTGGGCGTGTCGTTAAACAGTCATAAACCTCATGACACCTAGAATGCTGTCTGAGCCTGTCCAGAGTACTTTAGTCGCCAGCACTGCGGTGACTGCGTCGCACTGTTGGCAATGCAGTCGTAAGGCCTTCTGGCTCAAGTTTCCTAGCCTTTTATATACGCCGTTGGTGTTGGAGCAAGCTGAAGTTTTTGCTTTCCCGCTTCCATTTTTAAAGGTCGTTCCTTTCGTTATTCTGGGGGTCCTGCTTCTAAATACTACTATTTTCTTTGGAGGTATTTGTTTACTGAAATTTTCCAATCAAGTGCGAATATTAATATTCGGCGGTAATTGAAACACAGTTACTACGCATCACGCCATCCACATATAATGTAGGCACAGAAATTTTAGTCCACAATTGCAGGCGATATGTCTTCTCGAAATGCACTAAACTTAACTGCCTCTTTTTGTCAGAAGCTATCGGCTTACCGCGACTGCCTTCCTAGAGACTATACGCCTGCTGACAAACAGATGGCACTTCCTTGGTGTTTGGTTCGACCACAAATTCGACTTTCAGTACCAGAGATTCGGACGAAAGCCGGATTCTCGTTGCGGGCTCTCAAGTAGCTGTCTCTAGTCATGCTGTACGAGACATACCAGAATCATCTTTAGATTTACGCTGATGGCTCCACAATTTTGGGCGGATCTGCAGGAATTGTGATCTACCCTGAAAAAGAACCATCACCATCAAGTTTAAAACCTACTCCAAGCCAACGTCGACTGCCGTGGAGCTTGCTGCACTGACAGCGCAGTTCATGTGATTTGGGAAGAACCACCACTAAGTTGCAACGAATTTACTGATTCTAAGGCAACCCTGCAATGGTTGTTATCCACTCTACAGCTTGGATCCTTAGACCAACTAGTGCTGGTAATAAGAGAGCTATAGGATTGAATAGCAGAGAAAGGACGTCACGTCACTTTCCAGTGGCTTCCAGGCTACTGTGAATCGAATCGAATAGCAGGTACTAATCTATTTGTATTTGAAATCATGAATATTCACGCACGCTTAATTATGCAGTTGCCCTGAAAGCCGTTTTATCAACAGAAGTGACGCCTACGCACGTTCCTTTACCCTATTGTGGCAACGTGGTGAAGCTAAGGCCTTCTCCACAAGCGCAATATTCAACTGAACAGCCACTGGTGTAATGCCTTCTTCCGCGTTAAACGGAAAATCCGGCGTAGCCAGCTCATGAAAGGCCCTCGATCAGCGTCAGCATTACCATGCGTGATACCTTGCACAACATTCATTGTCGCTCAAGGAACTTCAGCTCATCTTTCTAAGATAGTTTTGAAGCAAGTTTGTGATTCACCAATAATTATGAGAAGCGTGGAGTACCCGGAGTATTAACAAAGACTTCGTGACATCAGCAATCATTGTCCTTAGCACCTAACGCAATTTATCGAAAAGAAAAAGTTCACAAGCCGATAGACTCCAAGAGGTTGCCCACGTTTAGAATGCACAGTGACGCCTCTTGGATTGTTAACTTGCATCCTCCTAGCTTGAAGTTTACATGTGTGTACGCCGTAAACAAAAACAGCAGCATTTTGTGCATTCGAGTGAGCATATTTTGGTACAAGTTCCACTATCAGGAATACAGCTACAAGAATACATTTGCCGAATTCGGCCCGACAAGTAAGTGCAGCGATTATATTGAGTGTCGGCTAATGATGGTCTCTATTAGTCGAACATGCACATTGAGAAATGTTCAATGTTCACGAGTATTCGTGCTTGTATCGGCAATTTGGTGGAGCTCGTACGAGAACACATTGGACGTAATTCTTAATACTTTTGTTCGCGCACTGATAGCGCCATGATGACACTTTCAAAAAGGAGAAAGGAACAAAGTTGCATTCTCATTGCACAGTGGCCGTCGACTACACAAGTGGGTAGTGGATTTTATGCCAATATTTTGCGAGCAGTGTTGCCACTGTGCGCCTGTATTGCGAGTACGCCTCTAACATGTTAATTGATATTATAATAATAATAACAATAATAAGTTTATTTGACCAACACGTCATACATGATGATGCAGGGGGACCGAAGCAAAAGCTGTCTTTCAACAGCTTGACAGAGCAACGGCCCCCCTTTTTTTGGCAGTAGCATACAAAATGACATAAAAAGGAGATAAACAAAAAGAAACACTGCTCATGGCCGTCACATTGCACTACAGAACAATATATAAACATGTTACATAAAGGCTGCAATTGGCACAAATTTTTTTTTTTATGGAATTAAGCCATACACACATGGCAAAAGAAATGAAGGATTCTAATGGTATACACAGGGCAATGACATGGCAAAGACACTTTACCAGAAAAACATAGGAATAACATCAAGTAGCACCATAATTCTGTGAAGCAATTGGTATTTTGTTGCATAAAGAAATAACCAAGAAATGTTTAAGAAAGAAAGTAAGCCAAGAGTGTCCGAAATGTGACACATTGGGGTGTTATAGCCTGTCTCAATAGGTCATTAAGAAGTCGTGGAAGCTGGTGTTCTAACGTTTGTAGATCATATGTTGTTCGGAATGTTTTAATTTCCTACATGTCCTTATTTCTGGTATGGTAAGTCTACTCATTTGGTTCTGGATTATCTCTAAGCATTCTTTGCCTCAACTGTTCCCTCTGCCGCTGGGTAAGTGTCCATCGTTTTAGGAGCAGTGCGGCAGCAGGTGGCGCTTCATGTCTGGAGAGGAATGGGTGCACGTAGCGACGCAATTCGTAGCAAACAGCCTTGCGCTGCGCAAACGAAGCTACGTTTTTTCCATGAAGAACCAGGAACCTGTGCCGAGCGAGAGTGTCAGTTGGCACAGGTGCGTGAAGCTGCCAATCAACGAGTGGCTGCGATGAGTACCAAAGCATGTGAACTGCGTTCAGAGCAAATGCACGTAGCGAAGAGTCGGAAGACGGAAGGACGACAGCAGTGAGTATGGAATTAAGAACGTGAGCGTTCGTTGGCAGAAGGTATAGGAAAGTCGGTAGGCTGCAGCTGCACTGGAAGAGAAATGCCGGACTCAGCAACTTACTGCTGATGCAGACCGATCAAAGCCGCCGAATGGCGACTCCGGAGATGGAATGATTCTGGAATCATTCCATATTTTAAAACACCAGGAATGAAATGGGAATGGAATGGAGACGTAGTCCAGCAGTGCTAAATGTTGACTTTAAGCGACACTACAAAACCGGTATATTTGCCAATTAGCCTTGGGCAATTTAATATATTTCTCAATTTTCTGGCTTATTCAGTGTCTACTATGCACCGCCTACGTTTCGATATGGCGTACGCGCCCCGTTTTCTATGTCGTATACGGAAAATACCCTCTTTTGTCTACGTATAGTGCCGCACCCCGGAAGCTTCTGTAGAACAAAACCTTATCAAATGTCTTCAATTTTACCATCATCGTAAGACACTTCGCAAACATTTTAACATCTTACATAGACGTTTGTTACCTATAAATATTGCTCAGTCATTGGTCCTGCCCTTATAAACAGAGAGAAGCTGTAAAAGCCTTGCGCAATTTTCTTGGGGACTGTGACCTCATTAGTTCCTTGTGAATAGTTCTTGTTGAGTGACGTAATTTGCCTTACAATAACACCATGATGTTTTTGTTGTACCATCGACCATTTTTGTACTTTGGTGTGTTCCATTTTCATCTTAATTTATTACCATGACACCTTTTCCGCGTTAGTGACTTTTTATTCGTTTTGCTTTGAACTGATCTATTGTAACATGACTGGCGACCACTCGTGCTTGTCACAGGTCATGCACTGACTCGGCATTATGCATAATTTGTATGGATTTGCAAATTTATATCAAGTTCGTTGTATAATTGTAGAGTGTATGTAGAGTCTACCGCTCACTCTAAGCGATTGTGTAAGCTTTTGATTATTTCAATTTTGTTACATTTATACTGCTCTCTCGCGCAGTGTTTTTTTTATATTTGCGTGTGCTTAGCTATGATTTTGCGATAGCAGGCTCTTCACTAGCCAAGCTCTCCATACCACACCCGGCAACAAACAAGCAAATATAGGTGACTATCGCTTCCACAGTAGTTATATACAGCTCGGTATTACGCTCTCTGCATATTTGAAGACCCGAAAACGTCTTTCTGTTATGAAGTTTAAGCATATTTGAAGAGAGCAACTTTAAGTTGTCAAGAATGATCCGATTTACCAAGAGCATGCTTGACCTACGACACAAAGATGGAGACTAAACAAGTACTTAGCAAACGGCTGCGCCCTGCGCGAGCTCACAATGGTTTGGAACCCGCGCACTGATTTGTGCACACTGTCGAATATCCACAAAACGCGATGAAAAGAGGTCAGACAGGCATGCCGTAAAAAACAGAGCACGTTTCTGTGCTAGTAATTGTGAAACAAAAAATATTCTCCAAACTACACCTATGCGTTTCGATATTATGTTGCTTATCAAACTGACAGAATAGTAATGTGCAAGCAAAAAATAGCGCGTAACATTATTTGTAATAATGTTCAGACTTAAAAAATACGTGTTACTTACTAGGCCTGCTAGCGCAGTAATAAATTATAGGGAAAGTGTTTAATTTTACTGGAGTTACAGTGGAATGATTCAGTTCAGCCACTGCAAGTGTAGGAATGGCCCCTCTCTCTCCATTTGTAGAAGTTAAAAGGAGTGGAATAACGCGGATATACATTCTCTGGAATGGAGCGGGAACAGCGTAGAGGGCACAACTCCATAACTATGGTGCCGATAGGCCTTTTGCTGAACATTTCCCTCTGAACAAGTTTCGTGACTGGTCCAATGCGTGCGATCGGTTGTTGTTCGCGTCGGACGTTGCCATCCATCGGAAACCTACATATTATGTGTCCCCCGTAACTTGTGCCAAAATTTAAAAAAATGTGCAAGTGCTATGCGGCCGAACGGAATCAAGGCAGTGTTGTTTGTCGTCACTTGGGGTGAGACAGAGTATTTTT